>NC_065519.1:30189469-30194379 GCF_006386435.1 Epinephelus moara
GAACAGACAGACACACACACACACACACACACACACACACACACACACACACACACACACACACACACACACACACACACACATACATACACACACACACACACACACACACACACACACACCCACAGACAGAGAGTTTTCGTCATGAAATAGTAAGAAACAAATACACATGCATTTTCTTTTTTCATAGCAATAAGATGATCAATATTTTTCGTGGTTTGTAAAAGAGGGCCCAGCTGTACCATTACTGGACGTGGAAATAACACCACCATCTGGCTTGCTGCCTCATAACTATGTTGTAACTTGTGGCGCCCAACCAGAACCATTTTTGGCCAGAGGCATGATGTCACCTCCCAAGCAATGTTTGCTGGGAAACAATAAATATAAACATAAATTTTGGTTATCTGAAATGAGGCAAAAGAGGCAAAAAAAGGTCTTTCCACACCCACAGTATTGTAACAATAACAGATTCTCTTTTTTAAATTTAAATTAACTTTCAATTATAATTTTTCTTTCATAAATAATCTTGAATATCTGGCAAAATGCTTCAAAATGCAAATAGACATTTAATGAGAGTCCCAAGCTAATGTGCAGCTTGACTTAAAATAAGCTGCAGAACTTGCTATCTAATAACAGTAAATGAATGATTAGAGAAACTATTAGAGCATTCACTTACGAGATGAGGGAGTGGGTGTCTGTCATGCTCACAGTGGTCATTATTTAAAGCTTCAAGGGCAAAATAAGTTTAAAATCCATCAGTAAGCAGCCTGTGAGACAATTGAGGACACTCTTCCATCATTCTCTCACTTTTGATACTTATCTGCGTTGCTCAACACTTTTTCTTTCGCACCAGGTACCAAATATTGAGCAAGGACGTGGCTTTTAATGTCCTGTCATGTCTGAATGAAGCATTGAAAGGCATTAATGCCTGAATGAATGAATCCATCACTGTAATGAGTAGATAAAGCGAGTAAATTTATGTATCGCATATGTGGGCTTATATAATGTAGCAGATACACAGTTAAATGCAAAGACGGGAATAAAAACATCAGCACCAAACAGCTGTGGCCACTGATGAACCATGTAAGTGTTGCAATGAATAAGTAGTTAGAATTACTGATGAGAATTTGAATTGAAGCGTGAAATAGACGTTGCACTTCATGTTGTAATCGATCCTCAGCGCAAAGCTGATATAAGGCCAAGTGGATGGACTCTTATTACAAACGGTCTTGATCAGATTTCAAGTAATACAAGTCCTTTCCTTGTGTCTATGTCCAACTCAGCATCCCCTCAAAATATCGGGAGTGATTCATTCTTGTGACGTGCATAAGATTTGAAAAGAAACACTGTGTTGATCTATTAAATCTTTTGCAATGAGTGCATTCGATGTGGGAGTCCAGTCTAAAGGCAAAAGGCTTCGTCAAGGCAGAATAATGAGAGCGAGACTGTTATTTAAAGACTGGAGCCATGACAACAGAGGACCACTGCTGGTGAGGGAAATTAGTTGTGCTTTTTTTTTTGAGAAAGAAAAGTGGAGGGGGATATGTTGCTATACCGTTATGCATGACATCTAATAAAGAATATGGTTTGATTCTGTGTTGGGTTCAGTGGGTTTAACTGACAGGTTTTGCACTGCCATTTGTGGCAAATACATGAGATGCATTGGGTTATAGGTTCAAATTACATCATGCTGCATGGCTTTGTTTCATCTGACTAAATATGGAAGACACTGCAGACAGACATATTTACATACTGGTCAGAAGGTCTGACATCTGGGATGTAAGAGTGCTCTGATAGAGCTTAGTCCAATATTCACTCGTCTTTGAGCTTTTATTTGGTCTTCACCAACTTCTGAGTCTTTTGAGTGACACATAGCTTAGCTAATACTGTAGTTCCAATTACAAAAATGTTCAGTGCATCAAAGTGTGCATGTTTATCCATTTTGATACTTACAAGTGGGTTTATGCATAGTTTATGCAATTTAATTGACATCTTTATTCAGTTACTGGACCATAAAACTTCCTCAAGTGTATGGTGTATGTTCATATAGGTGCTATGTGACTCATCTCTCATCAATCTTCACAACAGGTACCCAATTTGATTGACAACAGTCAACCATCACATATTTTTCAGTAAGTAAAATGTCCACACACACAACACTCACAGGGTTCAGAGTTTCCAACAGCATATTTCTATGTTTAACTGAATGTGTACAAGGAAATTCTTTTTGTTGAATTTTTTTGTCCACTCCCTTAAAGGTATACTATGCATGATTGTCAGGCATTTGCTATATTTGTGTTGTTGTTGTTGTTGTTGTTTGTTTCGCTTTATCTCTTAGATGCCTGTTGCCTACGATCTGTCACCTGCAACCGTTTATAAAGCCACCAAAAGTACCAAAAGTCTTAAGAAGTCAGTTCTTAAATGCAGCATTCAAGTCTGAGAGAAAAAGACCACTTGTCCCCACAATGCCATTTCCTTGAGTGTCAGTATCTTACAACATGATGGCTGAATGCTGCCATCAAGCAACAAGAAATGCATCTTGGTGCCTGACTTACAACAAATTGAAAAGACGCCATGGCTGAAGGGTTGACAGACAAACCCTGCCCCCCTGCTGACAAGTTGTTTACCATCACTGATTTATTAAAAAGAAAAGTTTGAAAGAAAGAACCAAGAGGGGAGTTCAAACTTCAATTCAGTGTGTAAGTTACCCTCTCATCATCAAAGACATCATCAAAGTCGGAGTATTCTGCCTTCAGGAAGATGTGGCCCAAACCAACACAACGTTTAACTGAATTTTAGAAAATCTGTTATAGAAAATGCAAATTTATGCACTTTAACATTCATGACTATTTTGCAAATATATTGATTTACTAATTAAAAGAGTGCCAGTCAATCCTCATAGGAAGGAGAACAATGAATGTACACTGAAAAAAATGGGAAATGGATTTAGTGTATCTACATAATTCATTTATGTTTCACTTTAAATATATTTGATGTAGATTTTATTCAATCTTGAGGTGAATGTGAAGTTTTCATGTTTCAGCCATGTTCAAATGAATGAAAGAAATCATGTACAGGCTCAGCCCACAGAGGACCGTTACACACTGCGCCATTTTCCCTCTCAAACCAGGGGATCTGTCATGGACCTCCAGAGCTCTCTGCGCTGTCAAGGTAATTAAACCTTGATGATGGTCCCTTAAAATGCAGTATTGTTAGTGAGCTTTTATCCAGTTTATTTGCTGGTAAGCAACTTGAGCTGACATTGGGCGAGAGGCAGAGTACACCCTGGACAGGTCGCCAGACTGTCACAGGGCTGACACATAGATCCAGACAACCATTCACATTCACACCTACGGACAATTTAGAGTCACCAATTAACCTGCATGTCTTTGGACTGTGGGAGGAAGCTGGAGCACCCAGGAACCCTCTTGCTGTGAGGTGACAGTACTAACCACTACACCATCATCATCCCTATTAGATGTACAACCAATCTGATTTAAAAAAAAAAAAAAAAAAAAGTCTAATGTGGATGAAATAGTTTTGTTTGACAAGCAATAATTCATTCAGAATAAGAGGGAAATTATGTCAGTTGTCCACATTTGGATCATGTGGGACCGATGGACACATTAAAATCACATAAATCCAAGGGACTTTTTTCAGTGTATAATAACAGAGAACACACAATGGAAATAATAAGTTTTGAACGACTACAGTGTGTAAGAGTTCTGGTAACAGCCCTGTGTGCATGCATAAGTGTGTTAAAAGTCATCCAGAGATGATGGAGAGAGCGTGCAGTGGCATACACAGTGATGTAAGATATCATTTATTGCATCTGCATCTGTTTCCATTGCACTTAGTCACATTTACCTTTTATCGATTCACCAACTTTTACCCCCTCCCGGGAGCGTAAAAACATATTTTGCAATATTTAAAGATGTTTTTGATTTTTTTAATCCACTCAGGGTTTATTTTTAAATAAAATGTGCATAAAAACAGGTGGATGGAAGTGCACTTGCAAGAGCCACTGAAGCACATATTTATATTTGGTAAATATGTCTGTGTTGATATGACATACCATATAGGTTCTGATATTATTTAAGTCTGCACAACCGTTTCCGTATATTTTGAATAGTGTATAGTACTATGCTAAGGTTATGTTTATATTTACTTTATTTATGTGTCAGAATACAGGCACAAGTTATTTACAACAGGTGTGGCGCTGTAAAGCAGATAGTACACATGACAAAAATGGAGATTGTGGACAATGTCGTCTGTAAAGACAACATTAAGTCTGTGTTTGTTTGGATCACTATACGTTTTTGACTGTGTTATGCCGTGTCTGATGATGGGTAATATGGTGAGAATATTTAGAAGTAGGACATCGAGCTGGAAGTGAACCATACGAGAAGTAACTTTGGAAGGACTTGGCCTGCCATTTTGTTTTCTTTTTTGTGTTCTCAATTAACCATTGCTCAACTTTTTCCCTGCCTTGTGTGAGTACTTTGGATCTCCACAAAAGGAACAGGGACTCAAGTCAAAACTGAGACACCCTGCAAAAGTGGCTCAGGAACTTTGGTACATTGAAATGGCCCCTACAGTACCTATGAGATCAGCTTCCAAGAATGTGTTTATATATATATATAGTATATATATATATACTATATTATTGGGCGCAGGATATTATTTTATTTTATTTTGTTTTATTTTTTAATTCCGTTTTTGCGAGCCAAACCATTTAAAATATCTAGTTCTCCGACGGACATAATTGAGTGACGGACCGAGTCATGTAAATTTCCGCTTTCACTTTGTGCAGCGCATTCTCGCATTTTGACAACATGGCAAGTGAGCCTGACGAACCTGAAGACCCACCCGCAAACCTTAAGTCCTCCGTTTGGGAACACTTTGGTTTC
>NC_065519.1:30195362-30222895 GCF_006386435.1 Epinephelus moara
GGAAGTCAGGGTCTGAAACGAGAGGGAAAAGGTGAGTACAAAATAAAACAGGAAGTGCACGACGAGACTGGACATGAGTGACTTTAACTTAACATAAAGTGCTCATGACAAGTGCTCATGACAACAAAGGACTAAACATGAAACTAAACTAAGGCATGACATAAAATATGAAACACTAAACATGAGTAACATACTTGATGAGACACAACAACCCTGGACAGGTCGCCAGGCTATCGCAGGGCTGACACATAGAGACAAACAACCATTCACGCTCACATTCACACCTACAGACAATTTAGAGTTATCAGTTAACCTAGTCCCCAATCTGCATGTCTTTGGACTGTGGGAAAAAGCCAGAGTACCCGGGAAACCCACGCTGACACGGGGAGAACATGCAAACTCCGCACAGAGGGGCTCCCACACCTGGGATCGAACCAGCAACCCTCTTGCTGTGAGGCAACAGTGCTAACCACCACACCACCGTGCCGCCCATGTTGGATGGAAATTACGCATTTAATGTTTGCATATACAAACAATGTGTGTTTTATTGCTGTTATGTCATTTTAAATTTTATTTTCTCATCAATATATTTAACCCTTTGAAACCTGAGCAAATTGGCTTGATTTCTTTTAAAATCATGGGAAGAAGGCAATAAGCAAGGAAAGAGGAAATGGCCTAAAACTAGCAAGAAATTAGTAAAAAGAGAAAATTTAAATGAGAAAATTAGTAAAAATAATTAAATAAATAACAATTTAAAAAAAAAAGAAAAAAAGTTCAAAACAAACAAACAAACAAACAAGGAAATTGTCACGTTAAACAGCTGAGAGTGGGACCCAAAAGCGAGACTCGGAGACAGGAATCAGTTAAAGGTGCTTTAATTGAATGTTGTGGGTGGATGGCGAGGCAGTGCAGTGAGGCAGGGCGAAGGCAGGGTGGAGAGACGAGGTGGTGGGGCACAACGGAGAGGCACGGTGAAGGACGGGGGCGGATCCAGCAGGCGCAGGCAGAATGCAGGTGAGCGAGGAGGATTCCTGATCACAGGAGAAACAAGGTAAGTCACAACGAAACAGCAACAGGAAACACTGGCAACAAGATCACTGAAGGAGTCGAGAGTCAAAACACAGTATACCGCGTGGGAAACTGGACGATCTGACGACGAGTGGCTGGAGAGACCGGGCTTTAACTGAGACTGATGAGAATGAGGAACAGGTGCGTAGCCTGCACACCTGCTGGCTCGCTGGACCCGCCCCTAGGAGAGAGGAGACACAGACACGGGGGAGGGGAGACACACTGGGAACACAGACTCATGACAGAAATGACCTGGAAAGAGTCCTTAAAAATTAAAATCATTCTGTAACATAATTCTAAAATGTAATAATATTATTAATAATAATTAATATATATTTTATCTAGCTTTTTTCCCCCAATTTGTGGTACATTTGTCACCAAGTTGATTGTTACCTTTTTTTCCCCATGTTTTCCCATTAATAAGAAGAAGGCTAAATGAAACTGAAAAATCCCATCCTTTTAAATGCTGAGTTCATTAAGCATTGAGCTGATTTTACTGCACATTTTTCAGCTTTTTACTGTATTGAGCTTAAATTGTTTTCAGTCTAGTGGAATTCAAGTTATTTTCGCTAAAAAAAACAAACAAACATTTGAAGTCAATTTGTCTTTGTTGAATGTTGCATGTATCATGTCACACTGGATGATTTTTTTTTAAAATCTGTCTGTAATGAATTTGTTTTTTAATATATCTTATTGATCTAATTTTAGATGCATCACTACAGTCTTTAATTGGTGCATCAGTTAGTATCAATACCAATGTCCCCCTTGAGATTATGTGTGGCTCTTCATGGCCTCTCTCTCATATGTTATACTGTACATGTGTGATCAAAGTGTTTGATTTTAGATCAATGAAATTATTATCAACCAATCTATCAAACTTATAAAAATCCGTATATAATGAATTAAATCACAGTCTAATTTGGCCTCTTGTTATACAACCACCTGCAAAGACCCTCACTCTGGCTAGAAATATTAATGATAATCTTTACTTTAATTTGGTTGATTTTTCATGGATTTGTTGGAATGTGTAATTTTTCTATGGGTTATAATAATAAGTAATACAGTAATTATCACCTGGTCTACATTATTAATTCCACCTTTTATTTAATGCCAGTCTTGTAATTTTTACTATTGTCTTTGCAATATGTCATTTTCATTTCACCCCAGACCACATGTTCTTAAGCTGTAGACACAGCAGTCACAGCCATTTTTACATAATTACATTTGAAAATTGATTTTTGTCATCATATGTTTGTGTCACTAAGTGTCTCATTATGCTTGCTGCAGTGCTGCTGCATCAGTCAGTGCTCATGTCTCGAGAAACGCTGCAGAAAACAAAGATATACAGAGTGTGTGAAAGTTCAGTTCCCTAAACACTAACCTACCTATGCACACGCCTGCATGACTACAACCAGTGGGAGCTCATTATAAATGACTAATTACCAGTATAAACCATTCTTCAATCAAAATCTATTTACCATTAAATCCTCCTCAACACACACATGCACTCTGGGACTCTGAGGATCGTGGGAGATCTCTCCTGTGAAGCATCAAAGCACACAGGGGGAAGCCAGGTATTGACAGGGAGGATCTTACGTCTTTGATGCTTTTGTTTACAGGTTGCAATGGATCAAACATAATAGGAGAGCCACAGGAAGAAGGAACATTTGTATCGCTGATGTTCATGCAATAGCTGCACATTTTGAGTGAAGACCAGTTTGTCTCACACTGTGGTCAGCGACATATAATTTTAACCTGTGTGGCTGTGTCACACAGTAGGAGTGAGACTGAGTCATCTGTAATGCTTGCTGATGCATAACATATGAAGTGCTATATTTGGATTAAGTCAATGTCAGTTAATGTCTCTCAATTTGCCTTCGTCCTCACATCAATCTTTCATGTCATCATTTCAGTGTTGATGAAAAATCATGTCATTCCTTCTATTTTTACCTTCACAGCGCAACACACATCCTGCTCAAATTTGAAGCAATAAGTGCAAAATTTTCACCTCTACACGCCCTCAAAAAGTGACAGCATTGACGCTCTGCATATCGCTGCGTCTGATCGCTGCTCTCTCAGCCAGTGAAGCTGACAGCTCATCATCTGAGACAGAGCATGAGGAGGTGGAGGCAGGACGAAGGAGTGAGATGGGAGGGAGGGGAGTGTTTTTGAGAGTTCAATGTGTGGGTGTATATAGCCTTACTTTGAAGTGTTTCCCCGCTGGGGACAGCAGTTTCTCACAGACCACTGCCTTGCATTGTGTCACACGCAATGCACAACACAGAAACTTACAGGGCAACATGCAGATTAAGACACAGACACACTGATAAACCTGTATCCACACACACACATACACACACACAGATGTCTCATAGGATCAACAGTAACATTCACCCAAACACTGACCCATGCCTTGCCTCCAACACGGCTGTCGTAGTGGAATAAAATCTAGTTTTTCCAAGCACCACCCTTGTGTTTTTTCAAGATGGCTGCAGGAGAAACAATAAAGCTGTGAATGTGGCACCTCGGAGAGGCAGCCCACTGAGCAGGATAAAACACTGACAGACTCACTTCTGTAAACACAAATAAATTATCAAAAGTTGTGGCTGTTTGCCTCGCAGATGTAGTTTAACTTTGGTGGTACCAAAGTGGTAGAATACCTACATTTACTCAAGCACTATACTGAAGTAAAAAATTTTAGGTGCTTGCACTTTACTTGACTATTTCCATTTTATGCCACTTTATACTTCTCTCGCTACATTTCAGAGAAAAATCTGTACTTTTTACTTTTTTAGGCCACTTCATTTATCAAGAATCAGATACATCTTTTAAAGAGAAGAGTGGGCAGCAGCTCAGGACACAGACCTTTGATTGACAGCTGTAGCAGCTTGAATTCACAGTGTCACAGCGGGCTGGTCACCCCGGTCACACTCCAAAGTCGTCGAAGTCCGGCACTTAGTCAGTGACTTCCAGTGTCAGACACTGACGAAAAAAGCTGTCCTTTCACGTTGGGATACGTGGCCGGTTGCCATTACTGTTTAATGGTGCAGTCGGGGGGAAACGCGGTGGGAAAACAACAAAAAGTTAAGCTGGCGGAAGTCCGAGAAGAGCAGGTGGGAGGGGTCGTGGATGGGTCCAAAAACCATGGACTTTCACCAGGAAGGCTGGTGTTTGCTACCCACAAGACTGAAAAGCCAAACTGTGTTCTTTTTTCCTAAACCCAAACATGTGTGTTTGTTGTTGAAGGAAAAGAAAATGTCAGTTTGCGGTTTTGTATCGCCGTGGTGCGTTTATTTTGAAAGAGACTGTGTGTAAACTGTACATTTCCTGTGAAAACAGAAGTGTATTTTGTAATCAGACACAGCGTCCCAGAACTTCACCAACGAACGCAACCAGGGTACGTTGCACATTCTAGACATGGAAAATCCATGACCAAACGATATGTGATGAGGTCGGAGTGAGAATGTGTTGGGCTGCTGGCCAGCAACAGTGTTGGTCCAACCTGTGTAACCGAAGCAACAGACTCTCTTTCTGACAAGTCTGTCTTTTTCAGAGGTTGCTTTGTGGTGTAGGCAGTTGATGCCAATGCTTGTACTTCTTCTGCAGGATTATTCGCCATTAAGTCGCGCTTTCAACACTTGAGTAGGGACGTGCATGCACATCTGCATTTGTAGAACAGCCAATAGGAACGCCCCCTCTCTGAAATGACTTGTGACTCGCCAAAGTCTCCCGTCATGGGTATTATCTTCTAAAGCCTGAGAACAGAGCCAAGAGGAGGTGCAAACGTTTAGTTTTTCCTGGACTACTTGAATGACAATATGATGAAAGGTTATTATAGGATTTTTGCTTAATGACACTAAAATAAAACCGCCTACCCCAGCTTTAACTTGAGCACATTTTATTTCCAATTTAAGTTTATTGTTGTTATTACAGGTTAAAATTATCTCCAGCTCGATCAGCTACAATGGCAAAATACTGCTTACAC
This sequence comes from Epinephelus moara, assembly GCF_006386435.1. Lineage (NCBI taxonomy): Eukaryota > Metazoa > Chordata > Actinopteri > Perciformes > Serranidae > Epinephelus > Epinephelus moara. The sequence goes on from NC_065519.1 coordinate 30,200,416, forward strand.
ATGAACGCATACAGTCAGGATGGATTTTGGCAATTGATTTTTTTTTTTTTGTTAACCAAAAGTACTCAGTCTGTATTGAGTTGTGAATGACCCCAACACTCACAATTAAGGATCTTTTCAAAAAAGATTTTAAAATGCATTTTTTCATTATACATGTGTTCTTATGGCCTTGGATTGTTTAATTTTTGGAGTTTCCACCATCTTTCCTTACCAGCCCTAAAAAGGGAATTAATCATCTCATCTGAGATTAGCCAGACACACGGGATACAAAATAACACAACATATTAACACAAAATATTTCCCTACAATCTATTTTAGAATAATCTGATTAAAGAGATTAATCACACACCCAATTTCTGGAGGCTGCAAATTATGACTCAATTTTAGTCTCTCTCTTTTTTTTTTTAGCATGTCTAATTTTCCAAAAAGGCATTTCTTAAAATGATAGCAGCTATTAATCCACCCACACGGGTCCATTTTAAGTCCATATCTTATACATTAACTACCAAAGCACTTCAACCTGATTTGCATTGTCCTCTAAAGGGGAAAAAGATATGTATTGTGATGCTTTAATGATTCTCATTGCACAAGTGAATGTACAGAGTTTTTTTCATGCACAACTTTTAATTCACTAATAACACACAATAACAACAGTAACGGACGAAATAACTGCGTAATGGATTAAGCAGCACGTGGCAGAGTCAAAGCAGCAACAGGAACAACACAGCTGTGTAAAGACAACATCTCTGTTATGGCGTTATGTACAGGTGTCACCTTATGGAGCTGTCCCAGGCTGTTTGCAGGAACATAAACAGTCTCAGGGTCTCGTGATGCCATGGTCTCGGCATACTGGATTTTGCAAACTGACGTTTTGAATTTGTTTTGGTGCGTTAGATTTGGACAAGTGACTTTTTGATTTTCACATTTACTTCAGGAATGAAATCGCTCTAAAGTTTCAGACTGACGGCAGTTAAAGCTCTTGGAAAAGTCTTTCTCAGACTGTTGGTGCGTCCACAGTCTCCTCTTAATTCCTGCTTTTCCTGCGCGCCTCCCTGCCAGACTTCAGCTCCATCAGCTCCACTTCGTGCTTCGCCGCAGTCTCCAACACCTTCTGCTTATTGTAGAACACCACAAAGTTATTTATGATGGGGTGGATGGGCAAGGCGATGGCTATCACCCCGCACAGAAAGCTCACGGCTGCGTTGCACTTGCCGAGCGTGGTTTTGGGGTAGATGTCTCCGTAGCCCACCGTGGTCATGGTGATGATGGCCCACCAGAAAGACTGCGGGATGCTCCTGAAAAGGGTCTCTGGGTGGCTTTGCTCCATGGTGTAGGCCAGCGCTGAGAACACAAATATTCCCACGCCCATGTACATGAGGAGCAGCCCCAACTCTTTGAGACTCCTCTTGAGCGCGTAGGTCAGAGTCTGCAGCCCCGAGGAGTGGCGCGCCAGCTTGAAAATACGCGCGATGCGCATGATGCGGAGCGCCTGGACAGCCTGCTGTACATTAGTCAGCTCCATCATGGATGTGGTGCCGAGGTAGGTAAGGGAAAGGACCACGTAGAAAGGCATGATGGCCATGAAGTCTATGATGTTCATAAAGGAGAGCGCAAAGTGCAGTTTGTTCGGAGAGGAGGCGAGACGCAGCAAGTATTCCGCGGTGAACCATAACATGCAGGCAGTCTCGATCGCCTCCAGGGTCGGGTGCTCCACCAGTTTTCCCTCCGCGTCCGTCACCTGGAGCTCCGGAATGGTCCCCACGCACATCACCACCGCCGAGACCAGAATGGAAAGGAAGGATGCGATGGCGATGACGCGCGCCGGTAGGGAGGAACCCGGCTTCTCCATCAGTCTCCACAGGAACCTCTGGCACCGCTGGGTGCGCGTAATGCACTGATCCGCATCCAGATCCTCCAGAATCACTTTCACTTTGTTTGCAATCTCTGTCAGCTCCTCCTCCTTCTCATTTAGGTAACTTTTACAGCATTCATCTAAAACATCTTGGTCTATTTTCCAGAACTCCATCTCCTTTATGAAACAGATGGGGCAAATGCCGGGTTTGATGTGGATTTCATCAAAGTAGTAAACATCGATGATGCACTTGAAGGCATCGGGATCTCGGTCAAAGTAAAACTCTTTCCTCCCCGGGTCGAAGTCATCGCAAAGAGATGAGATAACTTCTGAATCCTGAGTTGGGCAGTTCAACAACTCCGCCAGTCTGCTCTCCGGGTAGCGGTTTAAAACATCCCCGAAAAGCACCACTCTGACTCCGCCGATATTCACAGCAATCTCCCTCTCGTCGCACGAACCAGTTCTATATTTTGGCTTCGGAACTGTCCACATTTTACTGTATGAATACGTATCCTGTTACGTTAAAGTGAACCAGAATTGATGTCCATTATTTCGGTGCGTAAATGCTTCCTCCTCAGACTGTTCCATGCACTGAATGGCACAGCCTGAACGACCAGCTTTCCCTAACACTTCCCACCTCTCTCTCTCTCCCTGTGCGTGTGTGTGTGTGTGTGTGTGTGTGTGTGTGTGTGTGTGTTTCACGGTTGGAGGATTGCAATAGGCAGCTTGTTTAGAGACAGTCCAGTCAATAATTAAATGAGCACCAATAATCAGCACTATAATACAGACAAACTCTAACTCCTTGCCCACAGAGGTTACAGCCCCATTGTCCATTTAAAAGTTAGAATGTTTTGCAGTATATTGAGGCATTCATTACTGGCTTTACAGTGTTGTTAATTAAAGGAAATATCCCATCATCAAACATACAGACTGATCAAATATCATTTAAGATAGAGACAAATGCTGTGACAGTGGTTGCTGCACAGAGCAGAGATAGTGCACTCTCTGGTGATCATTTACTGTATAGCATTCAGTGGTGGAAGGTGTCCTCAAGTGCTAGTTGAATATGATGTTATGGCACTGGTTCTCTGAGTATTTCCTTTTCTACTACTACTACTTCACTACATTTTATACTTTTTACTGTATCTAACAACTCAAGCTACTATTTAGTTTTCAAATTAAGCTTTTACATTGTCTTACTCTGGTGCAGTGGGGAGCACTGTCACCTCACAGCAGGTGGGCCTGAGTTTGAGCCCCTTTGTGGCTTGTGTGGAGTTTGCAAGTTGTCAGTGTGAGTTTTCCCACAGACTAAAGACATGCAGGTTAATTGGTGACTCTAAATTGCCCGTGGGTGCGAATGTGAGCATGAATGGTTGTCTGTCTCTATAAGTGTCAGCCCTGTGATAGTCTGGCAGCCTGTCCAGGGCGTACCCACCTCCATGGTGTCAGCTAGGATAGGCTCCAGCCCCTCCCTCTCAAACTTTTCACAAAAAGAACAATAAAGATGAGATAATAATTAAAAAGATTAAAACACATTTGTGATCATCTCACAACCTCTGAGACTTATCTTGTGACCCTTTGGTGGTTGCCTGACACCCAGGTCAGGAACCACTGGACTAAACTACATTACAGTATGTACAGTGGTTAAAAGATTGCTCCACAGATTTTGCACACTTGTAGAACATTGTCGGACTCATGATGGATGCAATGCAGAAGAACCATATTCTGCACATGCTCCCTCTTTCCTACCTACAACTCAACCGGTAACAGTTTTATCAAAAAGGTTAGGAAAAACAAAGCATTTTTTTTTGTTTGGGTTTCTTTTCATTTACCACATTTTGTTTTGTATGTGCAATAAAAAAAAAAAAAAAAAATTGTGTTTTGTAATCCCATGTGAGAAGGGCCAAAGGCATGACAACGGAATAAATAAATAAAAATCAATGAATGAAAAAAATGTAGTTTTCAGACCCAACTGATGCTGACTCAGGTGACATCACTCGAGGTAATTTATCAGACGTTATGCAGCTCCCTCTGGCGCCACAAAATGCTTTTTTTTTCTCCTTTTTTTTTTTTTAAACTGTACTCTCTAAGATCTGCAGACTTCACTGTAAACTATCTCCTTAAAACTAGCTCCATCTTGCTTGAGCAGCTACAACAGTAAAATGCCACTTACACACAGCAGCATTAACAGTTTATTAATGCAATCCATAATAACATGTCAGACAGCGGTATTTCTGCAGATGAAGCACATGTAGTTTCAATTCAATTCAATTCAAAGAACTTTATTTATCCGTTAGGAACTTCATTTGTGCAAAGCATCAGTGCGTGTACAGTTCACATAACCAGCAACGCAACATAATATACCGCATGCATTCAGCAAATACCAACAATCAACCATCAATTAACAGTCAAAAATTGGAGAGAAGAAAGCTTGCCAGCACAATGAATACATGATGATTAGGTAATGATAAAAACAATTGTTAAAAATATGGATAGTAAATAAATAAATAAAAGCAATCCATGGTCAAGTTAAAGGAGTGGTGTAAACAACCATGTACATACATAAATCAGGCATTCATGAGCCATGTACATATATATACATACAAATTACATGTACACATACATACACATATACACACATAGGTCAGGCATTCATGAGCCGGATGGATGTGGGTACAAAGCTTGACATGGCTCTCTTAGTCCTGAATGCAAGTGATCTGTATCTCTGGCCTGAAGGTAGCAGACTGTAGTGGCTGTGCAGTGTGTGAGTGATATCTGAGGCTATGTGTGTACCTTTTAGTTTAACCCTTCTGTTGTAAATGTTGATGAGTGATTCCTGCTCCAGTCCGATTATTTTACTACTCATTGTTATGATTTTGTTTAGTGGGTTGCGATGGATGTTAGATAGTGAACCGAACCAGGCTGATATGTTGAAGGTGATTACAGATTCAGTGAAGCATTTGTAAAAAGCTGTCAGGACTGACTGATGAACCTGGAGTCTGCGAAGCTTTCTCAAGAAGAAGAGACGCTGCTGACATTTGGAAAAGATGGTTTCACTATTTGATTGAAAGGTGAGTCTGTGATCAATTATTAGTTTGAGACTTTATGTACATTTAGCTGATAATACTTGTGAATTTTTGCCTGACCCGTTCAGAACTCACCTGTGCTCCAAACACAAAAGAAAATAATGTGAATTTTTACTCTAAATGCACTCATACATCAGTGGCAAAAAAAGAAGAAGAAAAAAAGTAAATTTTATGATGGTCTTATGGTCACTTTTTTTTAAGAATTAATTTATTTTCATGAATGGTATACTCATATCAATAACTAAAGTGATGCTTTAAAACACATTACATATACGTATTGTATTGTGTCTGTCATCAGTACTCAGTATATCCTCAGATTCTTAAGTATCTCCAGAAAACAGTGTGTTGAAAACCTCCTGAGAATGATGTTTTGTGTACATAATCAACACAGTGCATTATAAGATGATTGTGTCATTAGAAAATCATATCAGAACAGTATTTCCCTTTTTCAATTTTCAATTTTGACATATATATGTAATATAACATCTTGTGTTTACTTTAAAGGCAGTTTGAACACAAATAATGTACTTAAACAATATGATTATGGACTGAAACATGCCTTGCACCTCCTTCTTGCCTCACAGTCAGCCATGCTTGTTAAAAAAGGGGGCGTGGCTTTACCCCAGTCCACTTTAGATGATGTGGAACACTGTGATAAGCTGATAGACATCCAGTCAATTAAGTCTGTGCATTTGGCTGAAGTCAGATGACAGATGATCATAGATTTAGACATCCTAGAAAAGTTATGTCCACTGGAATGGACAGCAAATTCAATGGTCAGTTGTGTAGAGTTATGTACAACTGTGCCTGAAGAAAGACACTAGCTTACAGGTTTCTAGGAAGACGTGCTTACTTGAAATGCTTAAGGCTGTACACTGACATTAACAATAACAGTGCACATTCTTGCAAGAGAAAACATTTTTTACATATTGAATAAACACATGTAAATGGTTCCATGGTTTCATGTGCAGCACATCCCAAAGTGTAGTCCATGTGCAGCTTGCATTGCGGTGAAGAGGACCTGATCCAGCCACTGTTCACCTGACAACATAGTTTACACTGCTGTCCAAGGGAAGCTTGACAGATATTTCTGGCTCATGAGAAATGCTGAAAACTAAAATATTCATAAATGTAGTCTTCACTAGATGTGTTTTATTTTAGAGTTGAGGGTCTTTATGTTCCTGGCTCTGACTGATCCACAGGGCCCTCATTGCTTGGTCACTGTGTGGGTCCTCTCTTTGTCGACTGCTAGCTGGCCTCCAGCACGCTGGTGTTGACGTGGAAGCAGACGTAGGAGAAGTACTCCTGCTGACAGAGTCCTGGGATCTCACAGCTGACCTGCTTGGCAGAGGGAGACGGAAGATACAATGGGTCACACACCTTGAACTCTATCATTGTACTGCAGGAGTGTGTTTGCCTGAGCCAGATCAATGTTCTTTTTTATTATGCATCATAGATGTCATGGCCTTATTTGTGTGCAGTAAATGTGCCTGCAGCCCACAATTTCACTTTCCTCACTGTGGTCTGGCGAGGCCGTGGATGAATTTGCATGTGACAGATGCCATTTCAAGTAGGCTGGACAGCAGATGGTTGACAGCGCTCTCCTTCACTCAGACAAATCAAATTAAATCCAACTGGACGAACGCTCCACTCACTTGCTGTCATTGGTCTAAGTGAAGCATTATCAAATTCTCTTGAAGTGCTTGTTCTTGGTGGGAATTCTGGTCTAGACCTGCTCTACATGGAAAGTGTCCTGAAATGACTTTTGTTATGATTTGGCGCTGTATGAATAATATTGATTGGACTTTACTTTACTTAAAGGATCATTTTGCAGTGGGGTTGTATGAGGTACTTATCCATAGTCAGTGTATTAGCTACATACAGTAGATGTTCGTCAGCATGCCCCCAGTTTGGAGAAGCAGGCAGGAGTACTGCCACAGAAGCTAAATGATGGGGGCAGCAGCAAAATGCATTACAGCCACTGTAACAAAAGTCCCAGCTAAAAAAAATGAATGCCAGTTTGAGTTAAGAATATCTTCACTGCTTTACTTTGTCACCAGGCAGCCATTTCCTGCTGGAAACTGAAGCCATCTACACTCTCTTCAAAGCCACCAGACTCCTTTAACAAAAAAGTAATTTTACCTACTACAACACCGGAGTTGCTGGTCTACTGCTGCCTCGATCTGTTAGTTCGTCTGTGGAATTCCGTTTAAAAGGGAGAGGGTTAGTTCGGACACAATAACACATACAAACCAACCGATCGAGACAGCGGTAGACCATCATGGCTTGAGTTCCCAGTTGGAAAGGCTGTTTGTGTAAAGTGGTGAAAATATTCTTAATAAACAGTGGTGTACACTTAAACTGATTCTTTAGGTGGGACTTTTTTTTTCCCGGTGGCTGTCCCCCTCCACAGCAGTAAGTTACACAGCTCGTGTGGCAGCACTCCTGCCTGCTTCTCTAAACTGGGGGCGACCGACATTTACTGTGTGTGATACAGGGATGCGTACCTCATACAGCCCCACTTCAAAATATCCAAACTATTCCGTAAAAGTATACACCATATTTAGTTTATTTTTGAATAGAATAGATTTAAATTGACCCTTCGCAAGTCCTGCCCCTCGAATGCAGACTGGCCAATCACAGCATAGCATTGGCCAGCTTCGAGAAGGTTCCGACAACAACATGGCTGTGCTCCATAGACTGCCATGCAGTCGTTTCAGATTACCTTCATTTTTAGGCTGGTTTTGTGGATTTCAAGTGAAATATTGTGCCTGAGGTACGTGTGTTAATGATACTCTTTACATTGATAGGTTGGAAGGAAATTTTTGTTTCTCCACTGTCCCAAAGTCAAACCCTAAAAATTGTAGGGTTAGCTAGCTCAGTAACCAGTCTCTGGGGGTATATAGCCTACTTTTGCTTTTTAATAATTCTAACACTCAGTAAAGACCTACCCTGCTCTACAGGAACCAGTAAAGGGAAGCAGACTTCGTTGATATTCAACCAGCTGTGTGTCTTTGCAGTGTGCTCAGATGAAGATTGTTGGGTTTCTCTTCGAGCTCCCTGCCTGTCCAGCGGCTGGCAGCACAGGGAGAAGCCAAACACTTTTCATTTACACACATTGCAATGACACACCACTGGTTGAATATTGGCATTGTTTCCCTTTATATTCATTGTCTTCTGTCTTGATGTGGTGGTTCACTTTTACACTGTGATCTATTGCCTATAGTTCTGCTTTAGCTTCTATCTATCTTTATCTTTTTAACCAGTTTGACATCCTGGATATATCTGCCAAACACATGTTGTTGACCCCTCTGTCTGCTTCTCTCTGAAATATAATAAAACAATATTTAGGTCAGTGACAGTGCAGCCTCCATGCTAGCTCTGACAGCTTGACGAACCACCACAAATGGGTGGGGCTTAGCGAAGTGTCACTTGTTTTTGTGTTGTTTCTTGATAGGGAAGCCTTCAATATCTTTTTTCTCCCCACCGGAATGTGAGTAACAGCAGGCTATATAAAAGAGCATTAATGAACTGGCTCCAGGCATTGGTGGAAGACATATTCAGATTCTTTAAGTACAACTAGCCTACCAATACCACAATTTAAAAAATCCTATTACATTTAAAAGTCCTGCATTTGGAATTGACCTTAAAGTTGCTTTGATCAATAGTTTTATATTAATGGATGAAATTACTACATGTAATGTGAATGGGGTTGCTTATAGTGTTGAATCAACACTGTGCACTTCCTCTCATTTCGACAAAGCATTTCGCTCATTATTTTGGTTTTACAGGCCACAACTTTATGGCTTCGGTTCGCTCTTAACACTCTCATCAACTTCGTTTCACACCCAGCAGGCAGCTATCTCTAATAGACAGACTAATACTTACATTACCTATCCAGCACTGAACAACAAGTAGAGATAGCTACGAGCCACAAATGTACATGTAGTGGAGCATTTATCAGCTAAACAGACAGATATTTCCCTTTAGGCCTTCAGATGAATGCTAATGTTGCTCTGTGCCTGCTGGATGTATAAATACACAACTGGTTGCCAACACATTCAACATAGCAGCTGTGTTGTCTTTACAGCTTATTGTGCTGCTTCCAAGTAACCACATAATATAAACATGTTGATTTAAAGCTGCCCCATGGCGTTGTCTTGTGAACAAACAAAAGTAATGTTTGCGTTCGGTGTTAATGCCAAAATACAGTGCGTCTACCCCTGAGGTCTAACGAACTGACTCATAAAAGAAGCTGCTAAGTACAAAGCCCCGTTTCCACCAAATATTTTCGGTATGGCACCTCTGGAATCGAAATGACCCTTCAGACATGGTACCTAGACCCTAGCGTTTCCACTGCAAGAGGTCGAAAACAGTTCTTATGGAAGAATTATAGTCAAGATATATACTGAGGGGGACATTTGACAGCTGAAAAAAGACTTGTGCTCTCTGCTTGGACAATGTATGTATTGGCCTCAGTTTTTTATAAATGGCCTCAAACATATCTTTGGTATTTCTATACTGCGGTTTTGCTACTTTCTTGTCTGCCAATATGTAAGCCACATATCTGCAATAGACTGAAAGTAGTCTGTAACACTGGCCTGGCCACTTTAGTTGAGTTAATTTAGTGCTTAGCAAGTCAAATATTTGTCTGACGGACGTTCTGAAGATAAGTAGAAGTATAAAGTAGCACAAAATGGCAATACAGGTAAAGTATGACATAAAAGAATGTTTAAAGGCTTTTTTTTTTAACAGCGAAAATTCTTTGTCGTTTGCATTTTATCTGATTCTATTATTCATCTGATCTTATCTGTTTGTTTAGGTTCACTTGTCAGTTGAATTAATTTGCACACTTGTTTGTGATGCTGAGAGGTTTGTTGAACTTCTCATTTCAGTGTCAAACAACTTAATTTGCTTCACCATTGTCTCTAAAACAGACGCCTGCATGCATGTGAGTAAACACACCAATGCACGTGCAGTGATGCCTGGTTCCAGTTCTGACTGTAACAGCAACATGATAACAATAGTGATATAGTAATATTTAGTCACTAATACAACAAACGTTTAAAAAACACTTATTTTAGGGTGCATATTTTGCCTTTTTTGCCACTGATGGCAACCAAATGCCAAGAATTGGTTGCCAGATTCTCAGATTGGTTGCCAACAACAATCTGGCAACTGTTACTGCCGAGCCCTGCATACTGGCGTCAACAGTGAAAATCTACATTGAAGAATTGGTGTGTTTGTGTCTTTATGCCCTTTCTTCTGTAATGAAATGTGAATGTAACAGTGACATATTTATAAGAAATGTCTGAGGCAGTGAAAGTGGATTTGGCTTCTTACATCTGTCTTGCTGGTGGTGGCAGTGGGGTCCAGATGTTTGAACAGCGAGGTGAGTTCTCCTCTCAGTTTCTTTGAACGCTTCTTGTCCGTGTGCAACACGAGAGCCTGATAGTTCACCGGTAATCCATACCTAGCAGGAGACATCCTCATGAGTATACTCACACGTAAAGATCACAGGAAAATTAGCATGTCATTTTTTTATTCACTAGCGTTATGAGCACTGACCTGAGGACTGATTCCACAAACACCCTCAATGCTTTCAGATGAATCCAGGCAACAAACACCCCACTGAAATTCACCTTCAGCCAACGCACAAAGATTCCCTATGGAGGAGGCATGTGCATTAATAATATACTACAACATCACACAATCCAAAAAAGAAACTCTACAGAGTATGATGTCAGACTCACATATTGTTCCTTCTTACAAACATTCTGCTGCTTCACCTCCTGCTGCTTCTTCAACTCCAGATCAAAGCTGTACTCGCGCACGGTGAACCTGTGTGGATCATAGGCTACACTATGGTAAGTGACACAGACAACACAGCTTTGACTTGACGGGCTGTTTTCTGACAATCCATCCTGCTTACTTGCTCTCCTTGGCTTTGGCTTTGAATTCACACACAGCCCTTTTGAAAAGTGTAACTGAGAATACGCCTCCCTCTCCATCCTCGAACAGCTTCCTGATGGTCACACAAAACCAGGACAGAAATGAGAGCGACACCTGACAACACGGCGCAACAGGTCAAGCTGACAGGCAACAAAGACACATTAAAGTCTATGGGAGTGAAAGTTGGGTGATATTGATGTAATTGGTATTTGTGATTCATCATGTGTATAGAACACCATGATATCATAACAGAAGCTGTCTGATTGTGATTGTTTAAAACGTGTGTTAATACAATATTTCTTTATCCAAAACACAGTCACAGTCGAGATTCATTATATCAGTTACACTATTACACTCAGTCAGACGTTGTCAGGCCCTATGGCCTCCTCATAAATGTGTTCCCAGCTTTGGAAGGAGTATAACAGACTGTGTGAACCATAGACTGCATAAAATATGGACTTAGCTGCCGTGATGTCATCCACTGGTTTGTGGGCTCCCCTTATAAAGCCTTGAGTTGGCCATTTCGGCCATCGCCATTTTGGTTTTTCTGTGGCCAGAAGTGACCATAAAACCCAAGATGGCGACAGCTGAACTGTGTCCACAAACCAATCGGTGATGTCATGGTAGCTACATCCATTGTTTGTTACAGTCTATGCCTGCCACTTAAGCAGTCCTGCCCTTAAATATGCATAACTTTAAGCCCTTATAAAATGTTAATGGGTGAGTTATATAAAAATTCACCTCCTGTGCAGTTGTCATGAATGTTGAAATAAGCTATAGAGATCAGAACTGTTTTTTGTACCAGGCTGTAAACATATTTATTTCTACTGTAAAGTCGGGCATTTTAACATGGGGGTCTATGGGGATTGACTGGCTTCTGGAGCCAGCCTCAAGTGGCCATTTAAGGAACTGCAGGTTTTGGCACTTAGCGTTGGCTTGATTTTTACAGCCCCAGGCGTTGCCACTTGATGTGAATCCAAGGCAGTGACTTTTTACTTGTATTCACTGTGGCCAGCATTAATAAGTGTATGTTAAAAGACAAAACTGCAAAACAAATAAGACGAAAAAAGCGCCGTGCCACATAAAGTCAATAGAACCGCTGTTTAATTTGTCATTACATTCATATTTTTAAAGGCCTGTGTTTTTATTTACCCTGGCTCATTAAACCTCTAGTCAGGGGGGATAAATTTGTGCAGCTATGATTACAATGGTATCACAAAACTGTATTTACTTATTGGTCTGTTTCATGGAAGACATTTTGGCAGGTCACAGTAGGAAAAGCACAGGTATAAGTAATAGAATGAATGATGGCTGAGTGACATTTCACTGTTATTAGTTTATAGGCATCAATAAAAAGGCTTAGTGTCCTAAATGTTTTGTCACAGGCTTTTCCAGCCTGACCCAAAATAGTGAATCTGTACTATTTTTGGCATAGAAAAGGTCAAATGCAACACAGCATATACTGACATAAAATACCAGAGATCAGTTGCTCTACTCTACCCAAACATACCAGCATCAAACCCAGTCATTACACATTAGTTATAGTTATATTCACTGACACTAAGCAGTATTTCCATTCATCAGTAACAAAGACTCTAAACTGTGATGTGATGTGGATGAAGAGTCAGTTCTTTTTTTCAACTTTCAAGTGTATTTTTCTCTGTTTGAAAAAGGAAAAACCTTTTACAATTCATCCATGACAGACTTTGGTTTGACATCACTTTCTTGTTCTTTTTCTACTTTCGATGTCAGTCTACAAAGCACTTTATTTTTTCTTGTTTCTTGTAAGGTATTCAAATATTAAAAACTTTAACTGAAGTAATTTTCCGCTGGGAAAAAAGAACCCCAAAACATTTCCTTTCCTGCAATTGATCCAAACTACACGGACTCTTACTTTCTGCAGGTAACAGAACACCTCTGATTACTTAGCCCGACCTCTTTGGATGCTGAGAACAGGTACTCTGAGCTTTGCTGGTGCACTTGTACTGAGATCGAGTGAAATGGCTTGTCTCAAAGCCAAGAGGTCATGAAGAAGGCTCACCTGCTGGACCGTGGAACAACAAACTCTGACAAAGATTCATAGGTCCTTTCCCACTCCAAGTAGCTCCCTCTGTGACCAAAATACACACACAGAAACACATTTACACATACAGAGCAACACATAGATACACACACAACACAAACCATAAAATGCAGGTAATATAACTTTTAGTGCATCACCAACCTGTTCACTACGACCAGCAGAGTGGTGAGGTACTCTGAGACCACCAGGTCTTCCTTCCTCACTATGTCATTCAGATTGCGAGTTTGCAGACTGCGAGTCCCACTGAAAAGACACACATTCCAGTTCAACATTTCATAGTGTATGTATGATCTTGAGTATTTCTACTTAATATGTTACTGGCATCACTCACTCGACTTTGTGCTCGAGGCTTTGCAAGCTCATTTTCACACTGTTGTACGCCGCAGCTCGGGACGTTAACTCCATATCCATCTGGGAAACTTCCTGACACAAATGCAGGTATCAACAGCACATGTGAGCATCACGGGTACATGTGATAACCTCCAAACTAGTCTGAGATGTGAACTCATATATTGAATGTACATATATGTCTTATTAGAAGTGTAGGAACCAGTGTTCTCGGACTAAAGGTCTAAATGGTTGGGTCTACTGTTCCTCCCTTGTTTAACCCGTTCTCATTCCCAGGTCGTCAAATACCAATGCTTCGTCACACCCCTCGGCGTCTAATACTGAAGCATAAGGCTCCCGTAAGTGTCACAATGATGCAATGGGCTTTCAACTAACTCCAATACAAACCCACCCGCAGCATTGTTAGATGCTAAGAGAAACTGATGTAGTATAAAGTACTAACATAGGACATTCATGTTCCGTGTGAAACCAGAAGCCATGATTTTTCCTAAAGCTAACCAAGTAGTTTGATTGCCTAAATCTAAAGTAATTTTATTTTGAAAAGACACTGTGTGACTGTTCCAACCAAAAACTATACGTTTCCAATGAACACGGAAGTTTATTTTGAAAAGACACTGTGTGACCGTTCCAACCAAAAACTATACGTTTCCAATGAACACGGAAGTTTATTTTGAAAAGACACTGTGTGACCGTTCCAACCAAAAACTATCAATCAATCAATCAATCAATCAATTTTATTTATAAAGCCCAATATCACAAATCACAATTTGCCTCACAGGGCTTTACAGCATACGACATCCCTCTGTCCTTATGACCCTCACAGCGGATAAGGAAAAACTCCCCAAAAAAAACCCTTAACCAAAAACTATACGTTTCCAATGAACATGGAAGTTTATTTTGAAAAGACATTGTATGCATGTAACAAAGGGAAACACTATTTCCTGTGAATATGGAAGTTTATTTTGAAAAGACACTATATGCGCGTAATGATCGGAAACTGTATGTTTTCTGTGAACTGACACGTCCAAAACTGACGATAGAGCATCATAATTCGCAGCACATAGGAACCCTGACCAAGCTGTCATATTTGACAAGTTTGGAGTGAGAACATGTTTCTTTTGTTACATGCTAACTATTAAATATGAATATGGAAAAATCATAGCTAGCACCTCAAAAGTGATTTGAGGGAGGTGTGGTTGGGGGTGAACAGTCCTAAAGCTTTGTATCTACAGCTCTCTACAGCTCTGTATAATGTAGCTTTTGCGCAGCCACCACCTCTCTGGGAGGTCCAATCACATCTGAGGGACTTTATTTAAATCCCTCTCGTAACAAACCTGTTTCACTCTGGAATATGTGACATTACTGAAGCTTAAGACGCTCTAATTTCTGTTCCAGTGGGATTTTCACAGTTTCTTCTATTTCTCCCAACTTGCAAGGGTGCAATAATAAATTACTGAACTACCCCTTTCAGGTGATTATGACCGTACTATCTATATTTACACATAACTTATTATTATTATCCTCATTTCCATTAGTTAGTACCTTGCTGATGATGTCTGCCAGGCTGGAGAGAGGCAGAGCTGTGGGATACTTGGCTTTATCCCACTGAAACTTGGTTATGTAGCTCATCAGGTCCACTGAGAAACACACACAAGAAGTCATAATAACCTCACTGGAAACCAAAAATTGAACACCTTTAAGCACACACCACCACACAGTGGAATAAAAAAACACTGTTAAAATGCACACTTTATATATAAGGAGTCACACAGCACTGCAGTCCAGCTCAAAGAGCAAACTGTCAGCAGATAAAATACCCCTCAGAGACTTGAGGTAAGCTTTCAGGGGTGATACGACGGCTGTCTGATTCATGCCGTGGTCTGATGGGGGAAAGTGATCAGAGACACTGGTTAGCCCGGTTTGTGCTGGGAAGCTGTTTATCTGCCCTGCCTCTATGCAGGAAACTAACACAAGTTAAACGGATCAGTTAGACTGTGTCATGTTTGTGGGAGTGGATGTTTGTGTGTATACATGTGTATGGAGTTTAGTTTAAGTAGCTCTCAGGCTCATTTGCTGTGTGCATGTAGCCTGGGGCTTCTATGCACTTACTTAATGAGTTTCTATACAATGTAATTAACACCCTCAGCATGTATCAACATGTGCATTTGTGCATGACTCACCTCCACTGGCTAAGGCGTTTTCCGGCACTTTGTCACTGGACGGCTCCATCACCTCCCTCATACACTGATGTGTTTTTTTAATCACACTGGCCATGTAACAAGAAAAATGTCATTATTACAGCAGCTGCGCCCCCAGAAATGTCCTTAAAGGAGTGGTTGGGGCCACTGAAAATCTTAGGGTGGCATCAAAACCGAAAGCCATTACTAGATTTCAGAAATTCCCTTATGCAGTTTAAGTATATAGGGTAGTTGAAAACTGTCAATATGGAAAGTTAAGTTACTGATATACTTTGGTCTCTTATTTTACAGTTAATATTACTAATTATCTGATATGCATAGAAGAATACCAATATAGTTAACATTTTGAGTTCCCTAACAATCCTGTTTTAATGAGTTATGCATCTGTATGTACATCTGTTTGGCGATTAACTTACCTTCAAACAGGCTGGTTGTCCTTTTACTTAAAAGGATTAATAAACAGCTTTAATATGAAGGACTAATTCAATTAAAAGGAGCTAACCATTTACTGAGAGCAAGCCTTGTGGGCACCCATAGAACCCATTTTCATTCAGATATCTTGAGGTGAGAATTCAAGGGACCCCTTTAAAAATGGCCATGCCAGCTGTTCCTTTGCCAAAATTTAGCCTAACTTTGGAATGTTATTCAGCCCACTTCCTTCCAAGCTATGCTGACATGGTTGGTATCAATGGATGCCTTATGAAGTCTAGTTTCACAAGATATTACCACCTTTGTACCATGTTAAAAAATGAGCACGCCACAGCCTCTTGAACACAATAAAATCCAGCCAACATTTGTAACAAGGCTATCACGGCCCCCCTGGCCACCCTTGGGAGCACCACTGTTTTAAAGAGGTGCCTCTACTTTGTTTGTGTATTTTTATATGTTATATATGTGGTTACATTTTTAACCATTTATGGGCTTCTTTTCTGGAAATCGTTTTCCACAATGAACTATTAATGACAGGTTTTATTTATCAAAGACCTCTAGCTGAAAACAATCGATCAAACTGAATAAAACGAGTCAAGTAAATTACCAGACAAACTCTGTCTTGTTTAATCTCCCTGGGTCATATTTTTATGTCGCAAATACGTAGTAACATCCCTGCCCACACTGTGTCAGCTCTGATACACCAACAATGAATTTAAAATCAGGAGGGAAAACTAACCGTCAGCTGCCCCTGACCATCAATTAATCATGGTGCAGACGGCACTCAAGCTCAGAGTAAGGACCAAGCTGCACATTAAGCTACAAACATGCAACGACCATTGAGACAAACAGGTTCATCAACAAAGCATGGGCAACATATTAAGTTTAGTTCAATGTTCTTGGATCTTTTTTTTTAAATTACCTTTCAGTTAGTGTGTCGAGCTTGGAGAGATCATCTGACACGCTGAGCAGACTGTCCAGTATTCCCACCTGGGGTCACAGCATAGACAGCACAGTCAGTGTCACTGCAGCTGATGTATGAAGCTCAAACCATAAAACACAAGCAACAGGTCTGCATGTATAATAACTTGCAGACTTTTTAGATTTTAAGATTCAGCCTGGAGATGTCCACGTGTCATATTCAATACCACACTTTCTCATGTTTGAACTGCTGGTAAAATACGAATCCTGGCAGCCAAGGTGAACATTGATCACGTTGAGTGAAATGGGTCAGATGGAAATTTTGCCTCAAACTGTAGAGAGCAACCTGAGCCTTTATCCCTTCACCAGAGAAGGACACCAAACACCATCATCCTCCTCCTCAACTACACTCTACTGTAAACACAGAACCAACGTACACATACAATTCGTCTTGCTCGTGGTTTCTAACAATGTTGTTCTCACAGGTGAAGAAGAGAGACCATTCCATATCTGCTCCATATTTGTATATTTACTCTGTTTACTTTACGTGGCTCCCTCGGGCTCATCATTAGGACAGATGATACACAGCCTTACCTTGAGATCTGGAATGGAGAACTTGCAGCAGGAGGCCAGGTTGGTTTTGGCAATGATGCGCTTGAGTTTTGCTACACTGGTTAAGCTGGTGCTGTCCAGAGGGACAGAAATCAACCACAAGTCTGCCATGACTCCCAGTGCTTCACATAGAGACCTCCAGTCAAAATCCTCCCCACAAAAACAAGGCGTTTGGCACTAAACAGACTGTGACCCAGAGCAAACACACATACAGTGAGATGAACTCAAAAATAAATCAACTTAAAAGCTTGTATGGTAAGCTGACTTTTAAAATTACATTTAATTATTTTGTTTATATATATTTGTTCTGTCATTGAGTATCCCATCATATTAACATTTTCTTTGATCATGGCTACTTGAAGTCCAATAAAAGAAACTATAAGATGAAAAGAAAAAACCTCTCAAAGCAAGGATTCTTACCGTCAGGTTATCTTCATGACCGTCTGTGTCAGTCCCACTGTGACTGCTGGAAAGTCTGAGCAGCAGCTCCACCTGAGACTGCCACGGCCGGCCCACTGTCTTCTAGGATCACCAGCAGCTGTTACATCACCTCCAGGTGCTTTGAGTAGCTATACCAGAATACGTCACTGAAACTGGTTGACTCAGTTTGCAACTTTGCTGTCACTCTGCATGTTTCTCAAAATATTATATAGGTGCTATTTAAGGTGCTGTTTTATTGTTTCTAAATAGGCCTACTTTTTCACATGTAACATGGGAACAATCAAAAAAAATTGCCTGTAGCCTGAATAAAACACTGAGTCACAATTCACAGTATAGCCCTAGCATATATATTACATAGACTAAAGCAACATTTTACATAATGTTATTACCTTATGTCTGTTCATATTGCATAATGTAAGTTGCCTTTACCCATATTTCTTTCTGTTATGTTCTGGTAACAGCATGTGGACCTGAAAAACCGTGATAGGTGTATAAATTGATATTCGCTTCAATTTAAAATGGTGACAGAGACATCTGTAGCTAAGGGACTAATCATTACTTGTGAGGGGGAGGGTGCAAAAAGGGGGAGGCATGTCAAATATTTTTTTAAGCATGGGTTGGGGATATATATTTTCATTTGGCTTAGGGGAGGGACATATAACTACAAATGGCTGTTTTTGTTTTGTTTTTTTTTAATTTGTTTTTTATCTCCAATTCAAATTACATCATTTATCATGGCCAGAAACTGTAAAAACAGAAATTGTGACAAGATTTTAAAATATTCAACAGTCCTTAAAAAACATCATATGCGAAAAAGTTTCCATCAAAAAAAGTGACACTTCAAAATCACTTTACTGTGTATGTCTCATTTAAAATTTTGCCCAGAATGAACTGTTTGCACAAACTAATCAGCATGCAGGATGAAAGCGTAGATAAGAGTGAAACACCGAGGCTTTTTTCAACTCGTATTCAACTTTTAATTTCTGAATTTCAAACATTAAAGGGTAAATTTTAAAATCTAATAACTAATTTATGTTAGAGGAAGGGTCATGCATTTTCTGTCAGGCACTCAGGGAGGCCAAGGAAAAATATTTGTAACTTCCAGGAGGGGCAACAAAAAGAAAAAAAAAACAAAAAGAAAAAAAAGAAAAAGATCAAATAAAACAAAATTAAATAAAATTAAATAAAAATACGATAAAATAAAACAAAATAAAATGAAATATAAAACAATTCACACCACACCACCCCTCCTCTGGTAAGCAGAGAACAGTCCCTAAATTTATTGTCTATCTACGTACGGATAAAAGCTATGCTATTTAACGAAGCATGTAAAATAAATATTAACCTCTTGTAGAGTTTTGTCTATTCTATCAATGATATTGTTTCTTTAATTACTTAAACCTCACGATAACTCCGGCGAGGAGGGGAACTGTGTTCACTCACTACGGTTTCTACTCGGACCTATTTCGGCAAACTCACCGTCATTTCCTGTTTTTGCTCCGGAGCAACAACGTGGAATCGGTGCAGTTCACCGGTGTGTAGTAACAGTGTTATGTGTGACCAGAGTCTTCACTTTCCACAATGCAGCTATCCAGCGTGAATGATGTGAAGATTTATAATTTAAGTCACGGGAAATCTCTTCCGGAGGTAAGAAGCGCAGCTCGCTGCTAACGCTTAGCTACGTCTAATAACATTATTTAGAAAGTCAGTACTTACCTTGAAGCAAGAGCTAGCTTACACAGCTAGCCTTGACAGCAGCAGTCCTGACAGTGTATATTAAGAAAATGTCAGTATTAATCTCTATTAAACAACACAGCACCTCAACATAATGTTTAATATAGGTAAAGGAACAAACCTAGCTTTAAATAACATTGTTTGAGACTCCTCAGTTTAACCTCCATACCTCAATATGCACCACTCATTGTAGCCAGTGTTGCACTGTTAATAATAATTGACCTAAACTAAGATAAACAACATAGAGGTCAGAAGTTAGTAATATGAAACATAGCCATAATATTTGAAAGTATTGCTGTAATAATGCCAAACTCTAATCAGCTCTCCCTCTTTAATACAGTGGCTGTCCGATCGGAAAAAGAGACAGTTACAAAAGAAAGATGTCGGTGAGTTGACCTCCATAATTTCAGCTTCACAGACTGGTTAATGTCTTTAAGATGTATGCCCTAATTCTGAGTTATCTTATTTTTCCTCCCAGACATCCAGCGCAGGATTGAGCTCATCCAGGACTTTGAGATGCCCACAGTGTGCACGTCCATCAAAGTGTCCAGGGATGGTCAGTTCGTCCTGGCAGCGGGTAAGACAAACTATGGACAGTGTTTCAGCAAACACTCCTTAAAAGTGAGAGTGACATCAGGTGTCAGAACAGGCCTGTTCAGATAGTAACTAGATTTTTATGTGTATGTTTTCCATTATTTTCAGGCACATACAAACCCAGGATCCGCTGCTATGACACCTACCAGTTGTCACTGAAGTTTGAGCGCTGTCTGGATTCAGATAGTAAGTTGGTAGATGCAGTCACTTGTTATATGTCATCCATGTTATGCACTAAACTGATGAATTTCTTTTCTGTTTTTCTCAAAGTTGTGGCTTTCGACATCCTGTCTGATGACTACTCTAAGGTAAGACATTTGGGGATCCCTTGCTGCAACAATTTACAGACGCTGTTGGAATTGTTAGTGTTTATGTATGATCTGTGCTGTTATACATGCACATGGTTTATGACAGTTTTGGTTTATAAATTCAACAAACCGAAAACATCGTCATCATAAAATCACTTCATGCTAAAGTTGGTAACTTTTTTAGAAAATATATTGAGAAAGTTTGCTCCAGCTGGTGGGTGATTGCAAAGTTTGGCTTGATTGTTTTCAAAATGTCGGCTAGGTCACAAACATTTTCATTTTACAGCTAAACATTATGCAAAGCATGTTTCTTAAAACACGTCAGGCGGGAAATAGGCAATGCCGTAACAGAAGCTTAATTCATATTTGATCAGTGCTGCCTAATTTGGCGAGTGATAGTTTGCCTGCAGTTCAGGAGCATGACTGACAGCTTAGTTAGTGATTCCTCAGCTCTGATTAGTTGTTTTCATTTACGCGTGCAGTGGATTATTGTAGATACCATGAGGAGACCTAGGAGGAGGTAGAGGAACAAAATTTTTTTTTCACAAAATGGACAGGATGTAGTGACAGTTTCAGCAAATATGACACAAATTAATTTTTATAAAGGTTACCAACTGCAGCTCAGTGTGAGATTATCAGAAACAGGTAAGGGCACTTTGGTCATCACCTGTAAAACAATAAGATCTAGACATCAAAGTTATCCAGGATCCTTGAAGAGCAGTTTCTAAAGAGACATTTCTGTGATTAGAATAATGTTTTTTAATGACTTAAAACCTCATACAATAAAAAAAAAACACTCAGTATAGCCATTGAAGACAGGTTCTTTTTCAGCAGACACCCTCATATTGATTAACTGCATATAAACTGTGGAATAACCTGCCACAAAAGCATGATTGGGTTCAGTCAGATTGATGAAAGGACCACTCTATATTTTTGAATGGTCTTTCATGCTTTTAGGTTGTAGAAAGTCCTCTTTACAAATAGATGTTATTTTGTATGGAGGGCTCGAATAAAAAGTCATGTACATGGAGAACAAAACGCTGTACAAAGGTTCAACCAGACTGACACCTCAAAGGGCAGAGAGAGACAAAGATCCCTCTGAGCAGCAGTTCAATAAGAGTAGAAGAAACCACCAGCCATTGGTAAAAGAAACTGGAAGCTTAAGGCATCAAAATGTGTGCAGATGAAATAGGAACAGGTTCCTGTTTCAGTGTTGAGTGCACAGTAATGCCTATCACAAGCTAGATTAACAGGTGTTGCTGTAAAAAAAAAATTCTTTAAATGACACAATAGAAATAGTTAGCTCCAGCTGTATTTTCCCCATCAACACTATGAGGACATTAATTAAATAGAAGTTTTAGTCATTCAATTCAATGTAAATACATTTGGTGTCTGAATTATACTGCTTTTACCCCTGTTAAAATACTCATTATTGAAGGAAAGAAGAAGAACATCAATATTACAGGTGATTCCAAACATATCTTTTAAAAATAATATAGAGGATTTCGAGGAGCTTAAAGTTCTCTTTAGAGATGACAGTCACACATTATCACAGCACGTAAGAGTAATTTGGAAAAACAAGTAATCTATAATAAATTCAGAAATAGTTTGGAGAAAAAATAACGATACAGCATAGTATCGCAATATATTTGTGTGGCAATATCGTATTAGCACACAGTGTATCCATTTTTTTTTATCATATAAATTATTAATGTGACAACAGGGCTCAACAATAAGGATTGCCCGATTGCCCGGGGCAAGTAAAACTCACGGTCGGGCATGTAAACTAACAACTCACTTGCCCGATCGGGCAAGTTGCTAAAAATAGTAAAAGTTAATAACTAATTGATAAAATAAATGTATTTTAAAACGTGCTCTGATGCAGCGGTCTCTCTGCCTGAAGTCACAGCCACACAGGCACA
>NC_065519.1:30225422-30247334 GCF_006386435.1 Epinephelus moara
ATTTTAAGTTTTTTATTTTTGAAAAAAATACTGTTTTCATTGGGAGGTTTGTTCAATAACATTTGAATTAAACTTTAACAGCTGATGACTTGAAAATTATGCTGACTGTCATTTGCATCGACTATTTAGGAAAATCAGAGAAAAATATCATTTGCATAATAATTTGGAACGCGGTGTAATACATAATACTCTCGAAATGCTAATGCAGTTGAATTTCCACTGGTCTCAAACCGTAGTGTTTTTCAGCGTCTTTGATTTACACTTGATTTAAAATATTCTCTGTGTTTTTCCGTTTGTCTGTACAGTTGGTGTTCTTGCACTGTGACCGCTACATAGAGTTCCACTCGCAGCATGGACACTACTACAAGACACGCATTCCAAAGTTTGGAAGGGACTTTTCGTACCACTATCCGTCCTGTGACCTCTATTTTGTGGGGACAAGGTGAGAGTATAATTGAATGAAAGGTTGTTGAGGCACTCTGACATTCTTGCTTGTTTGTAGATTTATCCTGTGCATGTCAGAGGAATAGGCTGGTTGGGTGGCACTGTTTATGTTTTTGTTTTCATTTTCAGTTCCGAGGTGTTCAGACTGAACCTGGAACAGGGGCGCTTCCTCAACTCACTTCAGACTGATGCTGTGTAAGTATTACAAAGTGTTTACCCTGACTGTTCATCTAATAACAGTAAGTAAGCTCATTGCCGTCATTGCTCTCAGCTGATGTTCATGGTGCTTGTTTTTCTTGACCTTTCAGGGAGAACAATGTGTGTGACATCAACCCCGTTCATCATTTGTTTGCCACAGGAACCTCTGAGGTAAATACCATAGCAGGCTGTGTGTGAAATGAGGCACAGATATTAGCAGACACAAGGGAAACTCTGACCGTGTGTGTGTGTGTGTGTGTGTGTGTGTGTGTGTGTGTGTGTATAGTTCATTGTAATCACTGTGTATAAAGATGGACGTCATGCCAGCTCCCTAAAAGTGAAGCCAACACATCTTGATGCCTTGGTGGCTGGCTAAGGATTAAAGTACATGTCACATTTTCCCAAAGATGGTTTCTCTCATTTTAGGTAGTTCTTGGTACACTGATGTTTGATCATGTGTTCAATTTTCTGATAGGTTCGGTTTTAGTTAGTTATTTGGTGCAACAAAAAGAGGGTAGCGCTGCTCGCAGTTGGGTCAGATAGGTTGAAGGTTGTGAACTCGATACTGCAGCTCCACATACACTGTACTAACTCCTAGATATGGCTATGGAGATAAAAATCACTATTTAAAAATTGAAATGTCGTTGGTGAAAATCAGTCAGAAGACTTATCTTTGGAGCATTCTTTATCACGATTCTTTGTGCTACATGTGCTTAAAGTAAAACACAACAGTCGCACACGGTCACATAGTCACAAATTCCGTCTGTCTCCGTCCAAGCAACGCTTGGACACTTGAACATCATTCCAAATTTAATCGGCATCAAGTTTAAAATTACTGGCCGAATAAGTAACAGATTTTCACTGGCCTCCATGCTGCTTTCTGCAGTTTACTAATTTGTTTATCGCTGTGTTAAAGGCATACTCTTCTGCTGACAATGGAAAAGGAGTCTATTGTTTATTTTAGCAGGTTTGGTACACTTAAAAATCCCACATATACCGCTATGAACTTATTTTAGTGGGAAAAAGGTTTAAGGTGGTTCTGAAACTGGCTTTATTCGTTTTTAGATTCCTTAATGTTTGATATTGTTGTTTGGTATAGACATCACACACCAGCTGGGCTGATAAAAATAAGTGTGTTACATGATTTCAGGGTGTTAAAGTTCAAGTGTTTCGAACCATTACCTCTCACTTACATAAGAATTAGCCGACATAAGAAGTTGCTTATTGCAGCTTTTAATTGGTTGTAAAAAGTTCCAGTAAGTTTAAAAAATCTCTCCAGAGTCAGAAAGTGGAAGCTTCCTCAAATCTTCTGCTGCCCTGCATGTGTCTGACTGTTTGACTTCTCTTCGTTTTGGTTACCAGGGAAAGGTCGAATGCTGGGACCCTCGTGTGCGGAACAGAGTGGGCATGCTGGACTGCGCCCTGAGCAGCCTCGCCGAAGGGACGGAGTAAGTACCAAGCTGCCACACTGAGAAGTCAAAGATTTCAGCCGATGTCATCCTGACGATGCATATGTAGCCACATGGCACTTTTCTCCACTGCCTGTATCTCAGCACGAAACCTAGCTACAAGCTGTGCATCATTATGGCACACGTAAGAAATAGAAGCTTTCATCGGATTCACAGTTTTCTCCTGTCTGGAGCCGTGAGCAGTGTTAAGCATTGTTTTATAGTTTTGTCTTTGTGTCTCACTTATGTTGTTTTTTTTTGTTTCTGTTGACAGAGTTCAAAGTTTGCCCTCAGTTAGTGCGCTGAAGTTTAACGGCTCCCTCTCCATGGTAGTGGGCACCAGCACAGGACAGGTGAGCCATAAAACATTAAGCTTTGTTTTAGGCTGATAATTTCAACAAGTGTGACACGCAGTATTTTCGTGATGGCCGTCTGCAGCAGCTGGACATCAGTCTTGTTGGCGTGGCTGTCAGAATACTCTATACTGCTTCATTCTCCACTTCCTGTCTGTTTATAAACTATCAGCTGCCCACATGGCGTGAAATTCTGCCTCTTCTTCTTGAGATTAGTCGAGTCACAAAGAGGTGGTTGATGTCATTCGGCCTCCTCTTGAAAAGTTACACTTTTCTCCAAACAAGCCCAGTTTTGACAAAAAGGTCAGCAGCAGCCTTCGTGATGGCGCTTCTTTTGGTTTAATGTAGCGGTCGGTTTTGATGTCAACGAAACAGTTGCTGAGGGGAATATTACAACGATCTTGAACACACTCAAATTTTTTTAGTTTTATTTAAGCCTTTGGAAGCCCAGAGTCTCATTTGATTGAATGACCTTTTGCAAACACCCCCGAGTGCACAATGAGTCATCACATTTGAAATGGTTTTACCTGGTTTTACAGAAAGAGAAAAGACGGGGACTTTCATGTAAAAATACTTTTGATACTCATTTGTTCATGCATGTATTTGGCATATAACAAGAGATATATTATCAGTTTACATGTACACAGTATTAAAACTGGAAAAATTAGTTTTTTTTTTAATGGAGACTCCAAATAGATTTCTAAATTGCAGTGGTGTCATCCACCCTTTGCTTTGTCTTGAAGGTGCTGCTCTATGACCTGCGCTCCAGCCAGCCGCTGCTGGTTAAAGACCACTTCTACAACCTGCCGATCAAGTCCCTAAACTTCCACGATCAACTGGACCTGGTTGTGTCCGCCGACTCTAAGATTATAAAAATCTGGAACAAAGACACTGTAAGATTCAGTAACAGCCACTAGTGTGGAAGCATTCTAACACCAGTACCAGGTCTGGACTCTCCAGATCTCTCGAGACTCTTTCTGATGCCATTTTTCTCTTATCTGCTCCATCTGTTCGCCACAGGGCAAGGCCTTCACCTCCATACAGCCTCAGGCCAACGTCAATGATGTTTGCATCTACCCTAAATCAGGTGAGAATAACTTCTCCGACAAGATCATGACAGAGGATAAACTTTATTGGTCCCATGCAGTGAAACACAAGTGTCACAACAGCAGAAGTAGAAGAGGAGATCAAAGAAAAGTAACTTTAAAAAACTAGAATGCTTGATACTAGAGGTGACCTAGAAAAGCCCACTACTCAATGAGTTAATTGAAGGAGCCTGCAGTCTCACAGTCAGATCGTCACAGTGGCAGGAAAATATGGTTGTGGAACTAATGATCATTCCATCCGGGCTAAATAGGGGTGCTGAGAATTGCTTGGTTTCTCCCAATAAATCATTATAACTAGGCTTAATCACAACTACATAAGGCTACTGTTTAAAAATCAAAGAATACATTTATTACTCGCAGAATACTAAATATTTTTTGAAGTTATGAACAATTCTCAGTCCACAGGAGGAGGTGCTAGGTGCTCAGGTGCTAGAAACAGCCGTTAGTGGCGCTCAGCTCTCTCTTTCTCTGACTGTTCATCACTTCCCTGCCGTTTCCCTTTTGTCTGTGAGTTGCTACAGCGGTGGGAAAGTTGAACGAGGGCCAAAAGTTCATCACATTTACAGCCACGAAAAACAAGCAGGCCAAAGGCTTCTGCACACCTGAATTCGTATTTTTGGTCCGCAATTGTTTCACGTTCAATAATGAATACAAGCTCACATTCACACAAATTAAAATTCCAGGAACAGGATTGATTTCCTGCGTTTTTTTGCATCCGACAAAGCCTTTTGAGTTGTTTGACCGAGAAGAAGTGAAGAAAATCTGGCGTAACTTGCGAGACACATCTGCACCAAGAGAGAAAAACAGGGCACATGGTATCATTTTGTAACTCCGAAAGCTTACTTTCAACAGGTCCGATAGTATTCAGGTGGATGATGATGATGATGATGAGGTGGAGGATGTAATAGAGAATGAGGACCGCACACAGAAAGACAGAGAGCGACAGTGTGGAGACACAGAGGAAGGACAGCTCAGCCCCCTCAGGTAGCCATGGTGCGAAATGTAAAACACGGCCAGAAAGTGGCAGAAGTCAGGGAGGCACCACCAGTGAAGAGAAGCAAAGGAACACGTCTTTCCATTTTGTCTCGTATTGCAAATGTTAGCAACAAATAGAGGAATAAAACCCATCAGGCTCTGTGCAACGTTTGTGTGCGGAACAATTTTCATCAAATGACGGATTTTAAAAAAACACAATTAAAATACGGACTTCAAAGTAGCTCGATGATTTTTAACCAGCTAAGTTAAATGTTCTGCCTGTCAATGTTTTTATGCGCAAGCACCCCCCACACACAACAAACAGCACTGTCCGTTGTTCTGGAACAGCAGCTAAGTGATAGTCACACATATCTCTGCCAATAATTTTGTTGTCTTTGCTATTTTTCTATGGATACATAAAGCTGAAATGGAGGGGGCAAAAAATACAACTAATGGTGCCTCGCCCCTTTAAAGGGATATTTTAGATTTTTTGAAGTGGTGTTGTATGGGGTACTGATTCATAGACTGTATATTACATACAGTAGAGGTCAGTTGGCACACCCCCAGTTTGGAGAAGCGGGCAGGAGTCCAACACGGAAGCTAAGCAATGAACTGCTGTGGAGGGGTCAGCATTACACGTAAATAGTCCCACCTAAAAAAAATCATTATCAGTTCAATTGTATGCTGTATTAAGAGTGTTTTCACTGCTTTTGAATGTCAGACAGTGATTTCCAAAGGGGAAATCAAGCTGTTACATCACTATTTTCAAAGCCAGACTCCATTGAGAAAACCAGTGATTTAACATTGCTGGACACAGGAGCTGCTGGTCTACCGCTGCCTTGATAGGTTAGGTTGTTTGTGTTGTTGTGTGACTTTCACGTTTACAAGGGTTAGTTCAGATTCACCAAAGTCACACTATAACACAAACAAACTACCTGATTGAAGCAGAGGTAGACCAGCAGCTCCTGTTTTCAGAAAACTAAAATTACTGTTTTTCTCAATGGAGTCTGGTGGCTTTGTGGAGCGAATAGATGGGGAGCTAAAGCCGTTAACAGCTTCCCCGTCGAATTGGGCTCTCTGGTGGAAAGATAAAGCCATGAAAATACTCTCAATATAGCGTACACTTATTTTTTTTTAGGTGGGACTTAAGGAGGCTAAAATATGTTTTGTTGCTGAGTGCTGACCCATCCACAGCAGTACATCGCTTAGCTTCCGTGTTGGACTCCAGCCTGCTTCTGTAAAGCGGAGCCGTGCCGACTGACATCTACTGGGTGTAATACACTTATTATGGATAAGTACCCCATACAGCTCCACTTCAAAAAATCCAAACCATATCAATTCTTAGTAAGGGTCACCCTTACTAAATACATAATGAATATGTGCCATGCACAAATGAAGCATGAAATAAACTATACAGACTAACATAAATAGTAACCTTAAAGTGTGTTACAACAAACAGTCACTAATAAAGAGGTCAGGAGAAATGAAATTGGGTGGTAGGTCACACTGTCCAGCATCTGTGCAGCCGTCTTTCACCTCTGGGTGGCGCCATTTTACAGTGGAGCTCACAAACTGTTTGACTTTACAGTTCTATCTTGTCTGTCATTGCATGGCAATCAGTTTTCACAAGGAACAAAACTGAAGGTGAATTCTCACAATCAAGTCATCATAGAAATAATCATTTAGTCCTGACTTAATTAGATTTTTTTTAATGTAAGGTTTTGTTCTCAAGTTTTTGTGAATGAGGTTCATCCTTTAAGCTTTTATGAAACAGTGAGTTAAAGACACATATTCTTATTTCCCTACTTCCTTATACTGTCTAAAATTTAGCAGTTTTCTAATTCTGCTTTTAGGATATGCAAAGTAAAATCTGTGTCAGCCCTTTTCACTGTTTTGTATACCAGTTTAATTTTTTCAAGCGAAGCAGGATCTTAAGATATACATGACTGGAAGTAAATTCAGTTCCTCCACCACAGATGGGCTCTATTAATATCTGCCCTGCATCCGTCCTCACATTGTTTTGTCTGCATCCTGTGTCTCACTGTCAGGTATGCTCTTCACTGCCAACGAAGATCCCAAGATGAACACATTCTACATCCCGGTGAGTGCAGATGGATTTACATTCTTACTGGTGACTTTACAACCTGCAGCAGGCGGATCACATTCACATCCTGCTCATCAGGTGCTGGCCTGACAAACAAACACCTGAGACAAATACTTTATGGTGCAATAAAGGATGTTTGATGGTGCAGGACAGCTGTTTATACTACCAGCGTTCAGTGTTTTAGGTGTTAGGATGTGTGTAGGAGAAAGCAAGCGATCGAGTGGGTGGGCAGTTAATTTTCTGTCTCATTCATGTGGTTCTCACAGAGCTGCTGTGTAATAAGTAAAGCTGCTGAAAGTTTGTTGTCAACAGTCTGTCCTGTGACTCCGATGTGATCTGACTGTTGTTATTCTGGGGAAGCTCTGTGTGTGTGTGTGTGTGTGTGTGTGTGTGTGTGTGTGTGTGTGTGTGTGTGTGTGTGTGTGTGTGTGTGTGTGTGTACAGTAAACAAGACTTTGCTTAGTGTAAATGGGTTAATTCCAGACATGATGGACATGGATGTGCTGAACTTGGACTCCTCTGTCCTGCACTAGAGAGAAGCAGTGGTGGAAGAAGTACTTGAGTAAAAGCAGCAATACTTCGTTGTAAAAACTCTATTACAAGTAAAAGTACTGCATTCAAAATTTTAAGTAAAAGCACAAAAGAATTAGCATCAAAATATATTTTAAGGTTGTGTGTACAACATTTAGAATATTAACAAGCAGAAAACAACTATTTGCTGTATAAAGATATAGTGGAGTAATGCCATTTTGAGTAGTGAATGAAGTCACGATAACCTGAGCTTCTCTGTTAGTTGCTGTGGTAGACAGTCCAGCTGTGCATGCATGTGAGTCCCAGCTCATCACCGCCGCTCTGTACAGCTCTCATACAGCGGTTACCACTGATATTAGGATGTTGTCGTTGGGGAAGCGTAGCACCCACCGTCGGCCCTCTCAGTTAACACTGGGGGGGAGTGGCTGTTCTGTCAGCACTGTTGCCGTTGTTAGCACCGTTAGCTCCCAGCCGCTGGCTCAGCCACCTCTATGTTGTGGGCGGTCCTTTAAAGTACAAAAATGGCCAATTTCAGAATTATATATTTTATAGCTGTATTATAATTTGTGATTAATTTAATGCGTACATTAATTTAATCTTGCAGCTGGCAAAGGTGGGGCTGATTTTAAAGGTCAAGTGTAAAAGGATTTAGGGGCATCTATTGGCAGAAATGAAATATGATATTTATAACTGTGTTTTCATTAGTTTATAATCACCTAAAATACAAATTATTGGGTTTTCATTACCTAAAGCCCAGTTCAAACCAAAGATTTGCGACCAGATGAGGTGAAACAGGCAACTACTTGCAAGCAAGTTCTGCAACGTTCTAAAAACCCGCTAGTTCACACCAATGCAACTAGATGAGACGGTGTATCATCTCTATGCAACAACTCTTTGTTCTTCTGTTCTGATTTCCAGCTTTTCAGGCTTATTTTGTGGCTGAATATAATTTGTAGCTTCTTAATTTATGAATGAGGACAGTGATAGTGAGATACTGTATAGAGTTGGATTCGATGTAGTGATGAAACAGTGAAAAACATTTACAAATCGAGCATCAGGTGGACTAAAGCACAAGCACCTGTAAATTGTACATCAGTACAGTACTTGAGTAAAAGTACTTGGATGCATTCCAGCATTGGAAGGAAGGGTTAGGTGATTGCTTATCTCTATAAACATATAAAAGCATTTTGGTATCGGAAGCATTCTGGTTTCTGTTTGTAGTCCGAGTAGTATTGACCAATCACATTTGAACGGCAGATAAGCAATCTGTGTGGAGACGCAGAAGCCGATACGTCCCAAGATGAATACATTACTTAGCTGATGGAATATGTGTTGGATCTGCAGCTGAAACGACTATTGTTTAGATGAATCATTTAAGTTGGAATTTCTGTGATGGTCTTGTGCTGGTCTGGTGGTCTTGTGGAAATTATGCCGGGCATTTCCTACAACTTTGCTACATTTAATTGACCACAAAATGAAGCAGTACTTTGAGAAAACTAGAGCACTCGGAGAGCACAGACCTCCGCCAAGCAGCTCGGATTTCCTGCCATTTTATTATTTTATCCACTTCGCTTCAACCGATCACCACCAAAATTTTATCATCTGTTCCTTGTCCCATTATCAACCTTTCCTGAAAATTTCATCAAAATCCATTCAGAACTTTTCAAGTTATTTTGCAGACAAACGCTGGCGAAAACATAACCTCCTTGGCGGAGGCAATAATTGAAAGATTAAGCAACAATGGAAATTTCAATGATACTAATGGAAAGCATTCTGGTTGTCTAATGAGAGGATCAGTGAAATTGTTGTCTTATAGTGAAGCGTACTATGTTCTGTCACTTCTCTGTAAGTAGTGTGGTTATAGTTATGTTTGAACTGATAATCAGTACATAAAGATGTAAGCAGTAACAGGATATATATTTCTAAATCCTTTATCGGTTCTTTACCACATCAGGAATTGACAGTTTTGTGTGCTGGCTCCCTGTTAGCCACAGTGGGGTTTTTTTAAGTACCTACTGTCATGATAAACACTTTATGATTGTTTATGGTCTCAGGAAGTGCATTCAGACTTGTGAGCAACAACCTGCCATTTATGCCTCTGCAATGATTCTTTGTTGAAAACTGCTCTGAACCCACACACCTCTGACTGACTCTGTAGGACAGCTTGAAGCTTTATCAGCTCTCAGTGATGAAAGTAAAGAATGACTAGGCGCTAGATTCTGTCAACTTTGGCCTCAGTGTGTGATTCCACGTGACGTCATCATCTGTGCGGACCCAATAGATTCCACAGAAGTTTAGTCCATCAGATTTCCTTCCATTGAATCTAACTCCAGATGTCATAGCATGAGTGGATCTTTGAGCTTCGAACCCTTACATAGCTCAGTGTTTTGGTCAGTGTCTTCTATACACACAAATGGGGCAAAGACAACAATGATTTGAACTAGATAGTGACGTAAAAGTAAATACCAATGAGTATGACTTGACACAGTATGGATGTAGGCCAGGAACATGTGGTTGTAGTGAAAATAAACGTTTTTTTCTTCCATTTTGAGACATTTCAACTAAATCTTAATTTCCAGAGAATGCACTTTGTTCATGAATCAACACCCTCTAAGGCAGTACTTGTGACCCTTCAGAGAAAACGATCAAACTTTTTCAAGTCAGTCATTATAAAACAGTTAAAACAGTCATGTGAACATTGAGTTATGGGTCGCTGTAATCATTCCTTTTGTTCATACTGGCCATAAAACCACCCTTTCAGAGGAACTCTGCTGTCAGTGATGACTCCTTAAGTTCAGCTGTTTTCCCCCTGAAGAGTGTTTCCTTGGTAAGACACAAAGGAGGGAAACTTCCCAGCAGTCACATGCAGGTTTGCTGCCAGGACAAAACTCTCAGTCTCAATCAATAAACAACTGCAGTGATGAAGATAACTTATCATTTAAGCTAACTCAGTCTACTGAAGCAGCGTAATAGCTGAACTTTAGAATGCATTTTTGCACAGAACAGGGGTTGTGGATTTTGTCCCCATCACTGAGACGGCAGAGTCCCTTCTCACAGGTATCGCTTTACAGCCAGTATGGAGAGGAGAGACGATGACACAACTAGGAATGCATAACTGACATGACCTGTTATCGTTGCAATATCCTTTAAACAACAAATTAAATAAACATCTTTTAAATTGTACTGACAAAATAAGGCTCCATTGGAAGAAATAAATTAGATGAAATTAAACATGCCAGGCAGATCTAACACTGAAATCAATGTCAAACCCATCTAATTTTTATCAGCAAAGAAACAACTATAACACAGGCAATAGTTGTGGCAGGAGGCATCATGTTTTCGGGATTTCTGGCGTACGTCCATATGTACATGCATCTAGTGCTCGTGATGAACACAATATCTCAAGAACGCCACGAGGGAATCTCTTCAAATTTCACACAAATGTCTACTTGGACTCAAGGATTAATCAAATAGATTTTGATGGTTAGAGGTCAAAGGTTAAGGTCGCTGTGACCTCACAAAACCTGATTTTGACCATAACTCTATCCAAAGGGTCAAAGGTCATCATCACTGTGATATCATTTTCTGGCTATTATTTAACACCATAACTCACAGAAGGGGAGACATTTGGTTGGGTAACTAATTGGTGACGCTAATCTTGGGCGTCCACCTTAAACTGCGCTGATAAAGTAGATCTTCTGTGCTGCCAGGTTGAAGATGTGTGTGAAGCTCCTTGTGTTAGAATAGTACCTTCTTTGCAGCAACATCCATAGCCTGTTTGAAGCATTACATACTCTCATGGCTACGTATGACTCTGGACAAACATGGATGTAAAGTGTAACTGCAACTTGACTGGTTCACAGAAGCATGCAACTGTGCAACAACATTCTGTTGTGTCAATGCTTTTGCGGTATCAGCAGCTCAGTCATTTCTAACTGGAATGGAAACATGAGCTCAGACAGTCTATTTTTGTTTCAACAAATGCATGACAGGTTTCGTACTTACTCAACAGTCTAAATCTGAACCAGGGATGTGTCTGTGTGTATGTTTAGGCCCTGGGTCCTGCACCTCGTTGGTGCTCCTTCCTTGACAACTTGACAGAGGAGCTGGAGGAGAGCCCTGAGAGCACGGTGTACGATGACTACAAGTTCGTCACCCGGAAGGACCTGGAAAATCTGGGTGAGACCTCGCTGCCTTAATTTTCTTCTCACAAACCTCACCAGGGATTCCCACACATTCATTTATTTGTGGTGGCCCACTGTAGTATCAACGTTGCTGCCACATATTGATTTTTATAATACCATCCCTTTCCACCCAAGCAGTGCTGGAACATCAGTCCAAATGAGTCTGCACCAAATTTAAAAGACAGACTAAATAAGTAAGAGATGTATAACCTGTTTTCTGACCTTTCCGTAAAATCGAACGTGACGCACCAATAAAAAACAAAAAACAGAAAGGCATATTCATCCACTTAAGAGACCTGTACACGGCTCCAGTCTAGTTGCAATGGGCCAGTTTTGGTGGAAAAAGTGTATATCTTTCTCTCTCCCTCTGGGCACTGGGCACAGACGGAGCAGCAGAGCACCAGTTGCAGTGAAAGTGAGGCTTAACAAATTGTTAATTCACATAGAAATAGTACGCTGTATTTCTTTAAACAACAGTGCTCTCATTTTAGTGTAGAGCATCAGATTGCATTTACAAACGCAACAACTATTGTCTATCATTTTTCCAACCTACCTTAGATGAACCCCCTCCCAACCTGTGTCAGCTACCCACACACATAGTATCTTTTTCTGGGGGGAAACACTACTCACTACACATGGAAACGAATATCAAAGTTATACTACCAGTTACACTGAAAATACTTCCCCAAACCAAGCGACCCCAGTTGGTTCATTTACTCTTTCAGTTGGAAAGCACAGATGGTAAAAGAGATCCCCGTACAAAGAGGGAATTTAATCCTGACCCTGAAAGTTAAACCCAAAACTATGAATCATTCTGAGCCACTGTGCCGCCTTTGGGGTTTGCACGGGTGGCTAGACTACCTAACCAGAGGCCTAGAGAACGATTGAGAGGTTTTAGGTAAGAAAAAGTAGTGTGTCTGGGGGTGAGAGGAAGGAGGGTCGGGGGAGTGGATACTGGAGGGGTTGAATGAACATTGGAATGCAGGCTCAGCAGTAAAGAGATCAAATGACAAGAAGCAGAAAGGTGGTTGGCTGCTGTGGAATAAAAGGAGAGGAGGAGTCAGGGAGGGGAACCGCAGTGTTGATTTACAGGAGCTGTGTAATGTGGCCCCGTTATGTAACCCCCGAGGCAGATTGGGCAAAGCACACTGACAGAAGTTCCTGGGAAGAGCTCTTACTCATCATTCTCTGTGGCCCTCTATATACGCACTCGAACTTGCTTCAGGCTATGAACACGTTTTCTAACAATGAGCACAACCTGTGTGTGCTGCTGCTCCCATTCCTACGTGGTACTGAGTAATCTGAGGGTGGAGATTCTTTTTTTTTCTGTTAAATAATTGTATTCTGAGGCAACTCCTTCAAACAACAACAACAAAAAAAAAAAACATGCATTCCACAGTTTAGCGCTGGGTCTAACCTGGGTAACTGCAGCAACAGAAAGTTTGCTAGCAACTGCTCTTCTAATCCATCGATCTGATCTAAACAGCTCTGATCAATCCGACTACAAACTGGTCAACTGGTCAACTCAAACTCAACGAACCGCTGCTGAGAAGTAACTAACGACTTACATGCATACATGCTAACATGCTCACAGTGACAATGCTAACAAGCTGATATAGTATATAGCTGGTATAGTACAGCTGTGGCAGATTAGATTAACGTTGTTGACCAGGTATTATGTCAAAAGTTTATCTGATGATGGTGCCAGATGAAAAGTAGCAGGATCCCTTGAGTCCTGATCCTCATGAGTATCTGTCCCAAATTTTATGTTGTCAAGACATTTCACTCCACAAATGTCATATTCAATAGACAGTCAGTTAGCTAGAGTTACACCTGACATTGGCAGTAGGAGGACAGTTAGCTCAGCTCCCAGCCCTCAAGTTTAACTGCAGGGGGCTGACTCAGTGATCATCCAGGTATTACTGTTTAAATAACACAAAACAAATGTTTGCTCAGTAGCTTTATGCTGACTTGCCAATATTAGTGAAAATTATGGTTAAAAATTATACTAAATTGATCTCATGTAGCACACACATTTTCATTATTAATGTGCAGATCATTTAATTTGCATAAATACTTTAATAGAAAATTATGGCATCTTTTTCAATAACTTAGTACTTTAAATCACATTTTCGTAAATGACTTCGTGTTTCATTTAGTTTCATTCATGCTCACAAACAGCACTAAAGTCTGTAGTTCATGAGATGTTGGTAATTAACTTCAAGTCAGTATTCAGTCTGACATATTTATTTTTAATTAATAAATATGAATAAATATTCATATCACACAGATGAAAAGAAGTCACCAAAGGAATGTTTGTATATTTTATATTAAGTTTCCGCATTAGGTTTTCTGCTTAAAATGTTTGGGGAGTGTGGAGAAACATGGACAAATACACTCTGCGTTGTTAAATTTATTTTAAAATTGTATTTAGTATTTATTTTTAAAAGTTAGAAGCACTAGTGCATATACACAGAAAAAAATACATCCATATAGACACAGTGCTAGTACAGCTAAAAGTCTCTAGACGTTTATGCTAAGAATTCCTAATAAATTCTTTTTTTTTTGATAAATGTCTTAAATTATTCGCTATTTTTATTAATCTATTTAGCCAGTTCCAGATGGTTCTGATTACTGTGCGTTTTCCTTATGTGTGTCAGGTTTGTCTCACCTGGTGGGATCATCGCTCCTCAGAGCCTACATGCACGGCTTCTTCATGGACATCAGGCTTTATCACAAGGTGAGCTGTCTCACTGCCAAATCACCTTTGTGTTTACATATCTTAAATAATTATCTGAGTGGTTAAACCCAGACTGATCGTGATAAAACAAACAGAAAGTGACTCCGATTAATGTGTTGAGATTTGACTGTTTTGCTGTGTGGTTTGGCAACAGGTCAAAAGCATGGCAAATCCTTTTGCATACGAGGAGTATCGCAAGGATAAGATCCGTCAGAAGATTGAGGAGTCTAGGGTCCAGAGAGTGCAGGTCAAGGTGAGAGGTTCCTGCACACTGTCTCATCTTTCCACTCGTGGTTACAGCTTCACCCAGTCACAATCCTCACAGTCTTCATCACAATCTTTTGACTTTTCCTTCTACTCTTGTCACATTTTCTCACATGGTTAGCATAGATTCCTGATGCTGACCTACATGCAGGCCACTAAGAAATTTGTGGAGTAAAATGTACCTTTCAACCTGGTTTGCACTGGCCCCTGCCTGTAAAGCTGTTTAACACCTGTATGCAAAGTTTCTTCACATCCTGTCAAACTCATCTTAAAGGTTTAAAACAAGCTTAGTTATTCTTTGATGATGTCTTTGAAAATGTGTTTATTGCTTGGCAAATAGAGCTGACTGCATCCTTATCTGTTTCCTGTGTGTAATCAAATGTGCAATGTGTTCTGGTTGAGACAGAAGCTGCCCAAGGTCAACAAAGAGCTGGCTCTCAAACTGATGGAGGAGGGTGATGATGAAGCAGAGCTGGCTTCTAGGAAAAAGAAGGGCAAGGTAGGAGAACATGGATCATAAAATCAGTGTGGTTATGTCTCCGTTTGTGCTCCTCAGGTTTCTGAATTTATTACCTCTAAAGATACTTTATCACATCAGCATGCCATAAAAACTCAGTATTTGTCATAAGTCTCTTGTTTGTTCTTTGTATTCTGTTCTTTCTTGCACCTCTGTAAGATTGAGAACTTTTTATTTTATAAAATTGCACTCAGTTGAAACTTTGAATTTGAAATTAAGTTTCTTTCCATGCCTTTTGAGCTGGAAGTCTTTCCCACCACAGCATCTGTAGGCAAGAGAAAACCATTCAACACTGTTTCCACCATCTCAACTTTTCAATCCTGCAGGCTCTCCCAAGCGTCCTGGGAGACGACCGCTTCAAGGTGATGTTCGAAAACCCTGACTACCAGGTGGACGAACAGAGCGAAGAGTTCCGCCTCCTCAATCCAATCGTTTCCAAGGTCGGACAGAAGAGGAAGAAGAAGCTGCGCCTACTAGCTCAGCAGGCTGCTGCTTCCCAACAGGTAATGCTGAACTTAACTTTCAGTTACCTGCATTTGCTGTACAGGTATGACAACTACAATTTCACAGTCTCTAAGCATTTATAAATGCAAGTATGTGAGTGAAGGACAAGTTTTGAGCTGCTCCCACATGAGAAGGGAAACAAGTTTTTAAAGGATCCTCATCGGTTTGTGCCTGAAGGGAGAAGCATAACTGAATAGATACTTTTATCATGTGTGATGTTAGCTTGCAGCACTCCAGAATCCTTCCAGACAGGGCCATCGGTTTCTCTTTGATTCAAGGATCTCTGCAAGCGAGCTGCATATGCACATATTGTATGTTCTGTAGGATGAGACATATGGCCTGTCCTCAGTGCCAAGAAAGAATATCACATCAATAACTTAGGCTTTGTAACATCTCCATCCAGGCGGATGAAGAAGACGAGGAGCCCGAGGGCCGAGCCAGCTCTGAGGAGAGCTCGGATGATGACGACAAGAGCTGGGTGGAGGAGGTGAGGGAGCAGCGGAGGTTGCTTCGGCAGGAGGGCCGAGAGCGCTGGAGGCAGGAGAGGAAGGAAGAAGACCGCAACACTGTCCTGCTGGAGAGGGAACAGAACGGAGCGGGGAAAACCTCAAACATGGCTGAGAGCAAGAAGACAAATCAGCCTCAATATTATCAGATCAAAGCTGGAGAAGAGTTCAGAAGTTTTAATGACATGGCCCGCAAGCAGAAACTACAGAAGTATGTTTTTTTGGAAATTTATTAAATGGAACTGTTCTGGCTTATTGTGTGGGACACAGACTATTATTCAGAATGCTGTAGGGGTTGCAGCTGTTTATGACAGAGAATAACCTGACCTCTTTGTGGTGCATGCTGTTTCTAAATCAATAGATTTACAAGCTTAAATTAATAAATATGAATGTTAGTTATAAAAATAAAACCTCATTGCTGGAGTTCTGAGCCAAAACAATAACACTACTCTCTGACTGCACTGCACTGTGTACTGTTTGGTATATTGTGTCTGAGGAATGTGTGTATTCTTACAGGACATCTTTGGAGGACCGTCTGAAGTTAGAGGAGCACTCTGGAACCAGCAACATGAGCGACAGTGCAGCGGGCAGCAAGCAGCTAACCTTCACTCTCAAAAAGGTAAACTGTCCATGTGGCACACCATCTCCCGTCTCTCCTGTATCTTATTCTATCGTTTAAAGCATCCGTCTACTGTGTCTACTGTAAACCAGCTAGGGTCTGGAGATGTATTGGCGGGGAGGTTTAACTTCATACAGTCTTTCAAAAAACATTGTTTTCAGATAGGGCGCTCCGATCAGGATTTTTGGGGCTCATCCCTGACAGCCACATCAGCCGATACCAATCACAGGTTCTATTTGAAGCCTTTTTGTAGCATTATTTATCTACTTAAACCATTTTAAACAATACTGTTAATTAAGTATTGAAACTATGGGAAAAGAAAGTATCGTTAATTGACTGTTTATTTGAATGCAGATGAGTTTGAATGAGAAACTGAATAAGTAACTGTTATAAAAAAAGAAATAACCACTGTAACATTTTCCACTTGCCTCCATGCTGCTTTCTACTGATTACTAACTGTGTTTTCCAGTGCGTCTGTGACATACCAGAAAAAAAGAACAAAAAGGCATACTTGTCTACCGCAGAGCTGTACAAGGCTCTGGTCTACTGGCAATGGGAAAGCACGATTATCTATTCTATCACATATTTTTAACGGGTTTTCACACATTTAGAAAACCGCCATACACACGCTGATTTTGGTGGGAAAAGCGGCTATTTGCTACTGGGGGCAGCTTAGAGCTTTACAAATATAGATTTCCAGTGGAATAAAATAAATAAAATGTATAAAATAAAAATTAGAAATAAAAATAGGCATTCACTTTGTCAGCTTTTTTTTTTCCAAATGTGCTCATTTTGCTAGTTTTTATTACATTTAATCAACCTCATCCGTTTTTTTTCTTTTAGTCAAGTGTCATTTGACTAAAACTCTCTCTGGGCATTTTAGTCTCTTCTTAGTCAAAGAAAATCCTAACTATTTTAGTAAAGTTTTAGTCAATGAAAACTGTTCGCATTTTAAGTCATCAGATAATTCTGAACATTTCAGTCAATACAGTCTAGCCTAAAACAAAATTTTTGTAAATGTTAAATGGACCTGCA
The DNA here is from genome assembly GCF_006386435.1 of Epinephelus moara. Lineage (NCBI taxonomy): Eukaryota > Metazoa > Chordata > Actinopteri > Perciformes > Serranidae > Epinephelus > Epinephelus moara. Next base: position 30,242,951 of record NC_065519.1, read on the forward strand.
TTTGTATTGCGCCTTTCTAGTCTTCAGATCATTCAAAGCGCTTTTCACACTATGAGTCACACTCACCCTCTCACACACTCATTTGTACACTGGTGACAGAGGCTACGATACAAAGTGCCACCTGCTACTCAGCTTTTAACACACTCACACTGATGGAACAGCCATCAGGAGCGATTTGGGGTTCAGTATCTTGCTCTTTGACATGCGGACTGGAGGAGCTGGGGATCGATCCGCTGATCTTCCGATTAGTGGACCACCCACTCTACCTTCTCAGAAGGTCCAATAATCAGAAAATCAGCGATTTTAGAAGAATTCAATTCACACAAGAATTTATCTCATCATTGTCAAATGGTAAACACAGGTTGAATCATAATTTGCCCTGCTACGGTTTCACAGTGGCACGCCCCCTGCATGAGACTTAAAAAAACATAAATATAATTTGGATATATAAGACTTGTTTTGTTATTGATTATATTTTTATAATGCATTTTATATTAAAAATGCAAAGGGCTAGGCTATATGTCTATATTATATCAATATTGTGATATAAGCCTGGATATCATCTCAGATTTTGGATATCATAATATGTAGGTGTTGTCTTTTCCTGGTTGTAAAGGCTGCATTACAGTAAAGTGATGCTATTTTCTGAATTAACCAAACACTGATCATTTATCAAATATCTTAGTGTTTAAATATTTTGTAAACGCACCAATAGTCAGCTCTACAATATCGTATATAATTAAGTATGTGATCGAAATTGTTGTGATATTTGATTTTCTCCACATCGCCCAGCCCTAACATGCGCCATTGTGTCCTCTTTTGCAGTCAGAGCAGCAGAGGAAGCAGCAGCAGGCAGAACGGGAACACCACGAGGAGAGGAAGAAGCTGAGGCGCTCGGCCGGACACCTGAGCAGCGGCCGTGGGAGAGGCTGGGGCGGCGGCAGGGGAAGAGGAGGAGGAGGAGGGAGAGGGAGAGGCCGGCACTGAGAAGGGCAACCTAGTCCTCACCCGGGGGCCTTTTGTCCTGGATGGACAACAGAGGCATGACTGGCACAGTCCTCTGCTCATGTCAAGGTGTTATAATGGCTTTCATTAACTCAACTTCAAGTGTTGAGGAATATGGCATTTCAGCTCAACAGACAGACTGGAGATTCTGCACAAGTGGCAAAGACTGACACTGATGAACAGACAAGCCCGCCTCACTCCTGGGTGGTCTGTGCCATGTGTTTAGCTGCTCTTCAGAGCATATTAAAAAAGATTACGTATGTTGCTGACTGTGTGCATAAAACGCCTAAGTCATTATCCAAAAGTACCTTGACTACATACTTTTTTAGCAGGGATGGCCCCAGACGGAATTAGAGAAAAGAAGAGCTGAGAGGACTAGACATGCCTTGCCTTGTCTCAGGCGTCTCTTTTCTTACAACTGCTCTACAGTTAAACTCCTATTGCAGATAATGGAGGGGAGAAAATGTATGCTGTGCAAAAAATGTATTATTTTTAATTCTCTTTGTCATTATTGTATATTGTTAAACCAACAGTGGATTAACAATACTTGTACTATATATTATATTTGGTACAACACTCATTTGTCTACATTGCTTTTATTGCAGATTCAAAAATGGCTTAAAATGTGCAAATAATCAGCCCAGAGCCTGCTTCCTTTGCAGCAGTTTACTACATACATGCGTCAGAAGTTAGGGGAGGGGAGGAGAAAAATGTGAATGAGGAAAGTTTTTTTTTCTTCTCCTTCCCCCGCCAACAACTGCAGTTCTTGGAAATGGAAGGACTGCTTGGATGTCCTTCCCATCCCCCAGTGTGCTGATAGTGTGAACCCCCTCTGCTCCAGCATTGGTCCATTTCAAATGTGAGGGAGGTGCATCTTAGCCCTCGGCATGCCAACACTGGCCCCCAGGCTCATTTGAACTCATTTGATGTCACCGAGCTTTTTCACCACAACCCATCTGTCAGGTTTTGTGACAGCGTTAACAACACCTCATTGAAGAGAAATCCAGTAAATTAGTATGTTGGACAACAAATTTCACCCTGGACATTTGCTGCAAGAGCCAAACATGATTTCAGCGTTGTAACACACTACACTGTTTAGTTTTTTGCTGAGAGTTGCATAAGTGGATTGATAACACTCTTGTGTCTGTACAGAAAATAAGAAGCTAGAACTGAATGCTTAGCTTAGCATAAAGACTGCTAGCCTGGCTCTGTCCAAAAGTAACTAAACATGAACGCCTGCACCTCTAAAGCTCACTGATGAACACATTCTATCTTATTTGTTTAACGCCTACAAAAACCTGGGGTAAAATTAAAAAAATTAAAATAAATCCTTATGGGGGAATTATGTGATGAACTATTGGTCCTGACGTAACTTTCTGGAGTTCTTGTCACACTTTGGATTTTATACAGATCAAACAAATGAGATATTATGTTTTAACTAGTTTACTTTAGAGGTGCCTAAAAGCAAATTTTGTCACCGTTGACACAGCCACATAAGCATCTTCTCCCATTTCCAGTCTTTGTGCTAAGCTAAAAAGCTGCTGTCTCCAGCTACATATTTACAGTCCAGACACAAATGTGGTATCAAACCTCTCATCTAACTCCCAGCTACAACATGAATATTATTTCTGTGTCACTTTGTATACAGCTAAATAGATCAGGATCAGGGTTTAACATACTTTAAGACAGAAATTTGTTGGTGCAAAGCCTTTGGAGAATGAACAGGAAGCTTTTTATTTGTTAAGAGATTACCATCAGTTGAGAGTAGGTTACTGAGGCCAGATGACAAAACTCCAGCCTAGTTTAGTCCTTTGTGTTGGGAAACACCAGTGACACTGTCCTGCTGTAGAACAAATAAACATTATTTAGCAAAGTGTCATCTGGTATAGTGATTTCATCTGGGTTCCAGGCAAGTTGCCCCCCCCTTTTCTCTCACAATGCTTTGGCTTCACCATGACAACTTAGCAATCAGGCCACAGGAAGTAGGTCAACCAAAGCTGGCACAAAGAATCAGGAAACTGTATTTCTGCAAAGACAAATAAGTGATATTTGATATATTTTACCTTGTAAGCCAAACCATTACGTAGAGCCGCAGTATGCCTCGTGGTTTGAGATTTGTGCTTTTGTAGAATTTGTTAAGGCTTGTTTTAACTTGCAATGATTAAACATGTTGCTTACTCCAACTGAAAATCCAGGGATCCTTTAATGTGGCCGAATCAAGCCACACCTGCTGAAGGTTTGTGGTTTTTAGTAGCGTTCGGAACGCTACTATAAACCGGCTGACTTACCAAGCGTCGCTTCTAAGGACACAGTGTCCTTAGAAGCGACGCTTGGTAAGTCAGTGTGTCTATAACTGTGGATAATCCACAGAAGACACTCTCAACAAGTTTCATAGGGACTATATGTCTTAGGTGGAAGGTAGTGCCATTGAATATTAATGTGCCAAGAATCAATTCATTTCCCTTGTTTTCCTGAATCAGCTAATGTCAACGGTTTTCATTCCCAGCTAGTCAACATTTAGTTCCCCAGATCCACTTTGTTTGGACCAATCTGACAGTATACAGTCAAGTTGTAAACAGGGCCGTACGCAGGATTTTTGAAATACCGAGGTCATTTAGTCGTGGTGCACGTGGGGGGGTCAGAAATTTTTGTCAATTAAATATCAAAAGCCTTCAATCTGGTGTACTTTGACAGCCAAATTAAGAGGCTACATCTATAAAGAACTACACACATCATATTAGATTAACCCCATCTTATCATGTTTCTCTTCCCACTTCATACTATAGCGTAATTGCCTTTCACCAAACTTTGTTTGTGGGTATTTATAATTATGTTTGAACCACTTATTCTTTAGCAGGAAGTACTTCTCTTCATCTGTCAGTTGTCAGTTATATTAATTTTTATATCAATGAAAAAAACAAATCCGTGTTACTAAATTCTTACATTTTTACATGTATCTCACCATAGCAAGTTGGAAGTTGACATATTCTGCCATATATGAAGAGGGGAGACTCTCTGGAATCTGGCAATATAAGAACCATGATGCTGGGACATTCTGTCACTTCACAGCTGTCCAAAACATGTGGTTTGTGCCCAGCGGACATACAGTGAGGTCCATAAATATTTGGACAATGATACAGTTGTCGTCATTTTGGCTCTTTACACCACCACAATGGGTTTTAAATGAAACAATGAATACCTGCTTAAAGTGCAGACTCTCAGCTTTCATTTAAGGCTTTTTTCAAAAATGTAGTATGAACCGTGTAGGAATTACAACCATTTCTTCACACAGTCCCCCAACTTTAAGGGCTCATAAGTATTTGGACAAACTAACATAATCATCAATTAAACAGTCAGTTTTAATACTTGGTTGCAAATC
>NC_065519.1:30247778-30283469 GCF_006386435.1 Epinephelus moara
ACAACTGTACAGGCTTTTTAGATGGTTTTTGACAAACTCTAATCTGGCCTTCCATTTTTAAGGCTAACCAATGGTTTACACCTTGTGATAAACCCTCTGTATTTATTCTAGTGAAGTCTTGTCTTGCTTACAAGAGCAGCAGGATGAAAGCTGAAGTGTTTCGGGCTACATTATCTGCTCAGATTCAACTAAATGCTTCAACTCATTAGATGATGCTTCACAGTGCAGATGGACGTTGACCTGAAGCATATTGCAAAAGCAACCAAAGACATTTTTAAGGCAAAGAAGTGGAATGTTCTGCAATGGCCAAGTCATATCATCTGACCTGAATCCAACTGAGCATGCGTTTCTCTTGCTGAAGCCAAAACTGAGGGCAAAACACCCAAAACACAAGCAGGAAGTGCAGACGGCTACAGTAAAGGGCTGGCAGAGCATCACCAGGGAAGAAACCCAGCATCTGGTGATGTCTATGTGTCCAACACTTCAGGCAGTCATTGACTGTAAAGGATTTGCAACCAAGTATTAAAACTGACTATTTAATTGATGATTATGTTAGTTTGTCCAACTGGACTGTGTGAAGAAATGGTTGTAATTCCTACACGGTTCATACTACATTTTTGAAAAAAGCCTTAAATGAAAGCTGAGAGTCTGCACTTTAAGCAGGTATTCATTGTTTCATTTAAAACCCATTGTGGTGGTGTACAGAGCCAAAATGACGACAACTGTATCATTGTCCAAATATTTATGGACCTGACTGTAATTACCAGTATTTTTTCATTATTCCAAGAAATTCCATTGACTCATTCACAAGTCAAAAATGTGTTTCATTTGAAATAAACATGCAATATTTACATCTAAGATAATAGAAAAATAGTCAACCAAGTGCAATGATCTCCAAGATAATATTTGCCACTTTGCAGTAAAAAAAAATTCTGGACGTTTTCTTGTCGACATGATCTTGACTTACTTCTCTGTGCTCTGTGCTGCTCTTTGGCCTGACCTGAACGTTTTTTGTTGTTGTTTTTCAGTTTCAGTTATATATTGGGGGGACATTTTGGGNTTAAGTGGTAAATTTAAATTGTATGCTCTTTAGTAGCTCACATCATTTACGTTTCTTTCTAGCATATTATTGTCATTAGCTATGCTATTTTCAGCTAATATAGTGCATCCATGCTACGTGGTGTTGTTTATTTATGCTTTATACATTTATGGACATATGATATTCATGATTTGATTATTGTTTGTCTATTTTTCTCTTTAGTTTCACACTTTGCTTCGTCAATAAACCTGTCAAACTACATGCAGAGTCCTGATTAGCTGCCTGTCATACATGCATAGCACGCATTGAGGACAGAACAGTGAAACGACGGCATTCCAGCGGACAAGACAACGCTGACTAGGCTACGGACACGATGCCAGTACCACGCCACGACGCAGCAACAAAGCACGGCTAGCACGGCAGTGTCTCACCAGAAGCTATCAACGCCATCATGTCTGCAAAATCGTATGTGACAAGATCTCGGGCCTCATGCTCTTCTACTGGTTCAGCAGCAGCCAAGGCAAGAGCCAAAGCAGAGGCAGCAAAGACTCGTCTCACCTTTGCTCAGAAAGAAGTAAGTCTAAAACTGGAAAAGGCTAAAATTGAGGCATCCATTGAACTCCTCAAATGTGAGAAAGAGGCGGCTACGGCTGTGACAGAAGCAGAAGTCTTAGAGGCTGCTGTTCAAACCCAAATAGATGGACGAAGCGATGGACATGCTTTAGATCTCCCTTCTCTTGAAAGTTCACTACGGACTGAAAAGTATGTTATGGCTCAGGCCAAGCTATTAGACAATGAAACTACTGAAATGCACAAAGAGCCTCCATCATTTGATAAGCCTCCAGCTAACATAGTTGACCCCCCCTGTGATACTCATCCCTCACACATCAACTCTGTAAACTGTGGACCATCATCAGAAACAAAAATTAATCAGCCTGTGTATAAGCACCACACGTCAGCCACTTCTCTATCTCGCTTGCCCCCCCGTCCACCTCCAGACAAATGTAATGGAAATCATGATTGGCCACAACAAAAACCAAGAGACAGTTATTATGATCCCACCTGCAACCCCAGGCCTTCAAGCCACAGTGATGGAAACATTAGTGACTTTGTCAGATACTTTGCCTGTCGTGAAATTGTAGCAACAGGCCTCCTTCAGTTCAATGACAAGCCACAGAGCTACAGAGCCTGGAAACGCTCCTTTGAGAATGCAGTAAGGGGTCTTGATTTGACAGCAAGTGAGGAGATGGATTTGTTGTTAAAGTGGCTTGGTAAAGAATCTGCTGAGCACGTTGAACAAATCAGAGCCATACACATCAACCATCCAGGTGCTGGGTTAAAAATGATCTGGGAGAGACTCGACCAATGCTATGGCTCAGCAGAGGTAGTTGAAGACGCTCTGTTTAAACGAGTTGACAATTTTCCAAAGATCACTAACAGAGACTATGTGAAACTGAGAAAATTCAATGACATACTCATGGAGATCCAGAGTGCTAAGGAGGAAGGAGACCTCCCTGGCCTCTCTTGCCTAGACTCAGCAAGGGGTTTAAACCCAATTGTGCAAAAACTCCCCTTTTACCTGCAAGAAAAGTGGGTTTCAGTCGGCGCAAACTACAAACGTGACAATCAGGTCTTTTTTCCCCCATTTAATGTTTTCATAGACTTTGTTAGTCGTGAAGCTAATATTAAAAATGACCCAAGCTTTAACTTTGTCACTCATCTTGACACAGCCCCCAGACCTGAGAAACCCTCCTGGAAATTTAACAAACAGAGAGAAGTGTCAGTACACAAAACAGAGGTACTTCCAAACTCCAGCTATGAGTCATATGGGGGTGCAAAAAAGACAGATGACTGTAACAAACTGTGCCCAGTACACAAAAAACCCCACGCCCTGCTAAAATGCAGAGCTTTTCGGGAGAAGCCCATTGAAGAACGCAGAACATTTCTGAAAGAGAACAACATTTGCTTTAGATGCTGCGCCTCTTCAACACATTTTGCTAAACAATGTAAGACCAAAGTGCAATGCTCGGAATGTGGCAATGACAATCACAACACAGCTCTCCACCCAGGCCCAGCCCCCAGGAGCAAAGAAACTGACCCTGATGTAGAGCATGGCGGGGAGCAGGGTGCTAGTCTGCCCAGTGAAATCACTTCTAAATGCACTCAAGTCTGTGGTGGAAACCTTACTGACAGGTCATGTTCTAAAATCTGCCTTGTAAAGGTATACCCAGCAGGCCACCCAGATCAAGCTATCAGGCTGTATGCGATTCATGACGAACAGAGTAACCGATCTCTTGTCCGCTCAGAGTTTTTTGAGATTTTTAAGGAGAGTGGCCCGAGTTCTCCCTACTCAATAAGAACATGCGCTGGCCTTAAAGAGACAATGGGTAGGAGAGCCACTGGTTACGTTGTAGAGTCCTTAGATGGCACAGTCCATGTTCCCCTGCCCAGTCTGATCGAGTGTAATGACATTCCTAACAACAGGGAGGAGATACCAACGCCCAGCGCAGCACTCCATCACCCTCATTTAAAGAGTGTCACACACCTTATCCCAGAGCTTGACCCCAATGCCCACATACTGATGCTGCTTGGATGGGACATCGTCAGGGTGCACAAAGTCCATAAACAGATAAGTGGCCCCAACGACGCACCCTTTGCGCAAAAATTAGACTTGGGGTGGGTTATAGTGGGAAATGTGTGTTTGGGTGGAATTCACAAAACAGTAACCGTGAACGCCTTCTTCACAAGCACGACAGAGAGAGGTCGACCAACGTGTTTCTAGCCTTGCCCCAATCTGTTCAGTGTGAAAGAGAAACCCTGTGGGGTCCAAATCTCCTGCCACAATGTACCACAACCCAGTGACAGATCCAGTTGTGAGTCAGACCACCTTGGGTGTTGTGTGTTTGAACAAACTAAAAATGACAATCAAGTCTCCTCCTCTATCCAAGACAATGTTTTCATGAAAATAATGGAAGAAGGGATGAAAAAGGATGCGAACAACAGTTGGACAGCTCCATTACCATTCAAATCACCACGCCAAAGCCTCCCAAACAACAGGCCACAAGCTATGAATCGGCTCATGTCCCTGATCCGCAACTTCGACAGAAAACCAGAGATGAGAGATCATTTTGTAGCTTTCATGGAAAAGATTTTCCAAAATGGCCACGCGGAGATTGCCCCTCCTTTAAAGGAAGATGAAGAGAGGTGGTACTTGCCTCTGTTTGGGGTTCATCACCCCAAAAAGCCAAAACAGATTAGAGTTGTATTTGACAGTAGTGCTCAGTACAAGGGACTGTCACTTAATGATGTATTATTAAAGGGTCCAGATCTCAACAACTCACTCCTGGGAGTCCTCATGCGCTTCAGGAAAGAAGCAGTAGCCTTTACGGCAGACATCGAGCACATGTTTTATTGTTTCTATGTGCGGGAAGAGGACAGAAACTTCCTCTGTTTTCTGTGGTTTCATGACAACAACCTCAGCAACGACATCATAGAGTACCGAATGAAGGTCCATGTTTTCGGTAACAGTCCCTCCCCCGCAGTGGCAATATTTGGCCTACATCAGTCTGTCCAGTGCTTTGAGACGGACCTCGACCCCGACGTCCAGCTGTTTGTGACACGTGATTTTTATGTAGATGACGGCCTTAAATCCCTTGCCACTGTTGAAACGGCCGTGAGTCTGTTGCGAAAGACCCGTGATGTCCTTGCCAAATCGAACTTGAGGTTGCACAAGATCGCAGCCAACAGGAAAGAGATCCTGGAAGCGTTCCCATCCCAAGATCATGCAAAAGACCTCAAAGACTTAGATCCTGAAGCAGATGCACTGCCCATGCAGCGTAGCCTAGGGCTCCTTTGGGACCTCAAGAGAGACTGTTTCACCTTTAATGTGTCTGATGAGACAAAACCCTTCACTCGACGTGGCGTCTTATCCACCATAAACAGTCTCTATGACCCGCTAGGTTTTGTAGCCCCTGTTACAATCCACGGCAAATCCATCCTCAGAGAGCTCACCTCAGATAATGGTGACTGGGATGCTCCACTGCCCCAACGGATGGAGGAGTCATGGGTTCTTTGGAGAGAGTCACTACGTGCACTGTCTAACGTCTCAATTGCCAGAACATACACCAACATCTCACCTTCAGAGGCTGCGCGCAGAGAACTATGCATCTTCTGTGATGCGTTAACCAAAGCCATTGCAGCGGTGGCTTATTTGAAGGTGACTGATGCAGGCGGGAACTGTGAAGTTGGCTTCGTTATGGGGAAAGCAAAACTAACACCACGTCCCGAACAAACCATCCCCAGACTAGAACTGTGTGCTGCTGTGCTAGCGGTAGAGCTTACTGATCTGGTCTCAGGAGAGCTGGATATTCATCTGAACGACACCCACTTCTATACAGACAGTAAAGTTGTCTTGGGTTATATTTACAACGAGACCAGGCGCTTCTATGTCTATGTCAGCAATCGTGTGGCTCGGATTAGGAGGTCCTCACGAGCTAACCAGTGGCAATACGTCCCCACTGACCAGGACCCCGCGGATCTTGCAACACGATCTGTTCCTGCACATCAGCTCATGCTCACCAACTGGTTCACGGGCCCCAAATTCTTGTGCCAAGACAATCAAAGCCAATGCACCTATGACCTCGTCGAACCCAGTCCAGACGGCGACATCAGACTTCAGGTCTCCGCCCTAAAAACCACAACTGAGGTGAATCAACTCGGTTCTCAAAGAATGACAAAGTTTTCCCGCTGGAGCTCCCTGATTCGTGCCATTGCTCGTCTCCTGCACATTGTTCATGCCTTCAGGTCAGGCACCAGTAAAGACAGTTTTTGTAAAGGTTGGCACCATTGTGGAACAGGAGTCACAGTGGAAGAGTCCGAGCAAGCTAAAAACATTGTCATCAGATCTGTTCAAGAGGAAACATACACTGAGGAGATCAAGTGCATCATTGAGCAGCGGGAGATTCCTAAGGGCAGTCCTATTAAAAATCTGGACCCCTTCATAGACGACCAAGGTCTACTTAGGGTTGGTGGCCGCATCAGGGAAGCAGACCTCAGTCAAGCAGAAAAGAACCCACTCATTGTTCCTGGCCAACATCACGTTGCAAGTCTTATTGTGAAACATTGTCATGAACAGACCCTCCATCAAGGTCGACTCTACACTGAGGGTGCTGTTCGCTCAGCAGGTTGGTGGATTGTTGGCGGCAAAAGGAGAGTGAGTAATGTTATTCACCACTGTGTAAAATGTAGAAGGTTGAGAGCCCCCCTCTGTGTTCAAAAAATGGCCAACCTCCCAGCTCAGCGTCTCTCAACTGACCCCCCATTCACAAATGTGGGCCTGGATGTGTTTGGCCCTTGGAATGTTTTCACACAACGCACAAGAGGAGGTGTTGTCCAAAACAAAAGATGGGCTGTTATCTTTACGTGTTTGAGTATGAGGGCAGTTCATATTGAAGTGATCGAATCACTTGACACGTCAAGTTTCATTAACTCACTCAAACGTTTTTTGGCTATCAGGGGTCCAGTGAAGAGCATCTACTCGGATCGTGGCACCAACTTTGTGTGTGTTGCATGTAAAGAACTTCAGATACCGTCAAACATAAACAATACAGCAGTCAGAACTTACCTGTTAGGAAAGGGATGCTCATGGACTTTCAATCCCCCTCACGCCTCCCATTTTGGTGGTTCATGGGAAAGGATGATGGGTCTGGCTAGGAGAATTCTGGACTCTATGTTCCTAGACCTCAAAACCACAAAACTCACCCACGAGGTTCTCGTCACCTTCATGGCAGAAGTGTCTGCTATTATAAACTCCAGGCCCCTCGTTCCAGTGTCAACAGATCCTACTGACCCATTCATACTCTCCCCAGTGGTTCTTCTTACACAGAAAGTTGGCCCTCTCTCAGCCCCTGCTGGCAGCTTTGTGGCCTCTGACCTTTATAAGAACCAGTGGCGTCAAGTCCAGCATCTTGCTAATGTTTTCTGGGACAAGTGGAGACGTCAGTTTCTTTCAACACTCCAACCCCGACGCAAATGGCAGTCCAGCCAACCAAATGTGAGCCCAGGGACTGTTGTTGTTTTAAAGGACATTCAGTCACCAAGACATGAGTGGCCACTTGGACTTGTGACAAAGGTGTTTCCCAGCACGGATGGCAAAGTATGGACTGTGGAGATAAAGGTGGCTGGGTCACATGGAACTAAGATCTTCACCAGACCTATCGCAGATATAGCAGTTCTTGTCCCCCCAGAGCCATAAAGACTGAGAAAAAATATTATCTTGTGTTTAATAAGTAGTGGCGGCAATTAACGCCAGGCGGGGAATGTTCTGTTTTAGTTCATTATAATCAATGTGTTAAGTTTAAAAATCATTTCATGTATCTACTTTCATTCATTTCATTGTATTTTACAGAGAAGAGAAAGTTAAAAGCGCAATACCGCCACCTACTGGTCGATTTTAGTTCAGCAGTCTATGTTTTGTTTATTTTGAATTGAAAACTTTATTAAGGAAGTGAGAACTAGGTCACGGAGTCAAGAATGTTTTGGCAGCTCACGGTGTTTATCGGCCGCTTCGGCATACATCTTGTTTGAGGTTGCATCGTCGGTATGTATTATTGATATGTTTATTTACTCTCATGTGCTACGTTTAAGTGGTAAATTTAAATTGTATGCTCTTTAGTAGCTCACATCATTTACGTTTCTTTCTAGCATATTGTTGTCATTAGCTATGCTATTTTCAGCTAATATAGTGCATCCATGCTACGTGGTGTTGTTTATTTATGCTTTATACATTTATGGACATATGATATTCATGATTTGATTATTGTTTGTCTATTTTTCTCTTTAGTTTCACACTTTGCTTCGTCAATAAACCTGTCAAACTACATGCAGAGTCCTGATTGAAGTGAAGCGTTTAGCTGCCTGTCATACATGCATAGCACGCATTGAGGACAGAACACAAAGTTTGATTGAGTGACAACTGGAGAATATGGAGATATTTGCATCTTGAAAGCTGGACTACAAATGTGGATAGACAGGGAGAAACACACGCAAGCCTAAGACGTGGTAAGATACGATATTCCTCACTATATGAAGTGACTGATAACAAGATCTGTATAATGGATTGTAAAGAAATTCGTCAGGTTTTTATTTTGTGACAATTGATCTGTATTTATAGCATGATGGGATGACAGCACAATGATGTGTGTGGTATCCTAGCATGATGGGATGACAGCACAATGATGTGTGTGGTATCCTTGGAAAGCTCTGGTCCTGCACTTTTATATGATATGTGTGGCATTTCTGTGCGACCCTGCATTCGTGAGTAATCCATCTAAGAATAATGTGTGTGCAAAGCTGTATGAAAGCTGCGTCGATCAAACAAGAGTACCAGAATTTTCTTTTTTAAATAATTGTTATTATAGAGAAGTGAGAGTCACTCAGTCACCTTCCATCGGTCCTCCCATGTACTTTCACCGCACAAATGAAATGGTTATTTTTATTTTCATTTTATTCATTCATTTAGGTCGGGAAAAAATACCGAGGTCATGACCTCGGTGTCCTCAATGGTAGTTACGGCCTTGGTTGTAAGAGAGAACCATGAAGAACCAACATAATGTAAGGCTACTGAGCGCCAGTTGGAAAAAATGATACCAAACATGACTATTCCCATTCACAAAGTGGTGTATGCCGGTCAAAAATTACAGACAGAGACACAACACCTTTTAAAGAAACTTGTTTTGACAAATAATTCCACCTAAAAAAGCATTTTGTAAATTTAAAAGAGCGCATTATGACTTGTTTAGGACTTGAAACTTAAAGTTTAGGACTTGGACTTGATTTGAGACTTGAGGACAAAGACTTGAGACTTTTGGACTGTGAAACAATGATTTGATCCCACCTCTGGTTACAGCTAATTAGCATGTTCACATTTCTATTAAGCTCTGAAAGTACTGCTGTCTGGTGAATGACCAAATACCTGCAGCTGTTGTTTGTTAGCTTATTAGCAGTTAGCAAACTAACAAGCTAAACTAAAGATAGTGCACGGTACATCTGCTAAACATTAGCATGTTAGCATTGTCGATATTAGCATGTTCATATACTGATGTGACACAGCCTCAAAGAGTAACTATGGCTGTGGACTTTATTTGTGGACTTTAGTTTAATTTTTTTAATGCTGTGAGCACCACAAATAAAATTCCATTCACCACCATGGTGTTGGGGTAGTGTCAGAAAATATGTGGCTTAACAGAGTGCTGCAGAGATGTTTTTTTGTAGGCCAACCCGGAAGTTAAAGTTGCGCTAGTTCCAAAAAGCCAGCAGGATTTTGCATTAATGCAGAAAAAAAGCTCTGTGGCAAACAAAAGTTTAGAATACTTGCACGTTTCGTTCAGTAAGACAATCTTCAAATGAACTTTTATGATTTTTGAAGCGTAAACGCAATCACCGGAGGTAAAAAGCTAAAGTTAGCCTATCAATCACACTACAGTCGGGTGTCTTCAACGTCACCACCACAGCGAGGCTGTAAAGTTGTGTTTGATGTGATGATGCTCTGTAGTGTACTGTCATTTAGCCACTTCTTAGCAACCATCTTATGATCGTACTGAAGACCCGTTCAATAAACCCATAGACCTGAAGAGAGGGAATCAGGAGTGCTAAAATGCTAACTCATTTGTGGGTTTTTAGGATTCGTTCCTGCATCACTCTATACATCTGCTAATTAACAGTCTTAATCATTTTTGACTTGTACGTGTTTTATGTACTCCTGGATACATTTTAGTACTTTGCTTCAATATTAGAAAAAATAATTAGCTAGCCATCCACACTCTTGAATTGTGCCATGAATGTGTGTTTGAGCTATATTGTGTAAGCTATATTGTGTAAGTCTGAATGTTTATAGATGAAAAAATATTTCTGTTGAACTCAGTGTGTATTTAGGTCCAAATGTAAACAAGGTTTCAGTATTCAATGTCTCAAGTATTTGTGTCTAAATATTTGACTTAACAAAGGAAAACAGTCCAGAGGAAGTCCCGAAGGCAGACTGAAAGAATGGCTACCAAGGTGGACAAACCGGTAACCAACACAAGGGTGATAATAGATAATGATTCTTCAAAATGTGGATGGGAAAAAAAATGTGGGGAAGATGAAACGCAAACAACAGCCACTCTACCATATCCCTTCTCCATCTTCTTACATTCAGAAGGAAGCCTCACGGCATCAAATAGAGAGCTGCTCAGCTCTGAAATAGCACCTACTTAGGGGACATTGAGTTCCTAACCCTTGATTAGGTTATCTGTAGACATTTACTTTGCAGAGACTAGCTGTAACTTTGCAGGCCTCTGTAGGTGGTCTGATATGCACAGGCATTTTCTTTTGCTTCTACCTCTTTTAGCTTACATTTCAAAGAGCAAATACAACTGTGCTAATGGTAGACCCATAACACCTTCACTGTGAAGCAGAGAGCCTTCCCTTCAGTCCCCAAAAGGATCAAAGGAGTGAATGTGCTGACGCAGCCTGGCCACAGAGCTTCAGGCCAACCCAGAAAAGCACAAAAGATATTCCAGTGAAAATATGATCACTTTTTTTTTTGACCTTGGTCTCAACAGTGCCGCGCGCACCACCTACTCTGGGCAACTCAACCTTGAAAGAAGAAGAAATGATGAGTCAGCAGAGAGCCAGATTAAACAACTCTCTTCTCATCACTCCAGGAACAGAGCTGACAAGTGGGCAAGTGGGTCAGCTGCATGGTCAGAAATGTCTTTATATCCACCTTTTGATGTAATATAGACTATAAATAGACTTTAATGTAATGTTTAGATCATTAGATATGGATAATACATACATATTTCGACATTTTTATTGATATATTTCTTTTGATGTTACTGCTTTTACTCTGAAAATTTTGAGAGTGTCTGTTCTTTTCTTGAAAAACTGTCATCTGTGTAACAACCAGTTTGTCCTATACTTGTTTTCTGAGTGCACTGATTGCATCTAATGATCTAATATTTGTATTTACAATGACTCTTCATTCTCATCCATTCTTTTTCTGTGTCTGTCTGACAAAATACACAAAGATGCAAAACAATTCTTGGTCACTGTCACAAGGAGCAGCAAGGGCTGCATAAACTTGCATTTGCTCTACCGGAGCAGGTATGATCTTGTTCTCATGCATCCAAAAGATTTCTCCCCACTGTCATTATGTCCCAAATACCATGTAATCAGTGTTGGGAAAGTTACTTTTGAAATTTACAGGTTGCAGATTACTAATTACCATGTTAAAAATATAGTAAGTAATGTAACTATTTTTATTTCTTCATCAAAGTAATGTAACTTCCTGCATTTGATTACTTTTACTATTACAAATGTTTTAAATGGGGCAATAAAAAAAGTCCTAAAAACACAAGTGCATAATTGTTGCACTCAGATTTGTCCTAACAGCTTTGCTGACCTGCATTCTCTGGCAATATCCCAAAAGCAGGCATTTCAGCATGGTGAAAAGATGCAAAGCAACAGAATAAATGTTATATTTTACATATAAACGAAATATATTTGGATGCAAGGCAAAAATTACAATACATATTCAATATAACACTCAAATATGCTCAGAATGCCGTTCCCCCAATATATTGATAAAAATATATCAAACAATTGGTTGCACTTTACTTGAAGGTATTTACATAAGAGTGACATGACACTGTCATAACTATGACATGACACGGTCATGAACCTGTCATGAACATTTTGTACATGTCATAAACGTTTATGACTGCTGTCATTAAGTGTCATTCGGTTTTTGTAATGACAAGTTGACATTGTTTGGGTTGTCTTGATTATGACAACTTGACATTAATCAAAGTGACATTACCAGAAGTTGTCTTTGTCATGACAAGCTGACATTAGATTTGTTTGGGATGACCTTATTATGACAACTTGACATTAACCAGGATGACATTACCAGAAGATGTCTTTCTTGGTCATGACAACTTGACAGTAGCTATCACAATTTTTTTTATTCACTTGACCCTGAGTTTTAAAAATGTCGGCGTGCAAAACCACCCTGTGGTCAATTGTGTTGGGTTGAAGATGATGTCAGGGCACTTTAACATGGCATCACTGTGACAGCCAGGTAAGAATCCCACTGATATGACAGGGTACTATCTGCAGTGGAAAATGAATTTGAGAAAAGCCCCTGGTACCACAAGTGAGTGGAGTAGAGCTGAACTGTGCAGTGGAAATGAGGCAAAGGTTTCATAGTCAACTCTCATTCTACCAACATATTTAATGTACAAGAACTAAACTCTCGTAAGAAACAACCATTAAAGCAAAGTGTCAACTTATTTCTTCTCCAAACATTATTAGTTATGTAATTAATGCCAAACAAAACAAGACAAAAAATACTGATATAATTTTAAGAAAAGATAAAGACAATTTGACTCCAATATAAAATCATTGAAATAAACAGTCATTCAAACTTCTTCATGTGTTTGTACTGACGTAGATAGAAACTTTGGTCTCAGTATAACCTCTGTCAAAATATAGGTTGAATAAATGTAATTCAAATTTACGTTTTTATGAATGTGTACATAATGTAAAGTAAATCATGTTAACATAGAACCAGGAACACCACACACTACAGGCAGTTATAGCACATGATTTTGCTCATGCAACTGTATGCTCAGGGCAAACTGGCATGTGACAGTCTGTGTTGGTAGCAAAGTGGATTTCCCAGCTAAGTGTTTCCATCTTTTCAAACTGCATAGGTGGAATGGAGTGCTTTTGACTGGGGCCCTCCAGGAGCGGGGTCTCTCTTCGAGGTCATTTTGAATCTCTTGTAGTTGTTCATAGGCCCGTTTCCACCGCAGCAACTTCGGGGTAATTTTACGGGGCCGGGGCCATTGGTGCGTGTCTCCACCGCAGGAAGCACCCCCGAAGGACAGAGTTCTGGAACTTTTACAGGGGTTAAACAAGTCCCTGCCTCGGAGTAGGTACTCAGAACGTGACGTTTTGTAATTAATAACATGGTTATCGTAGATTAGCTGGGCTAACCGATAGCTGTTAGTGGTGTCTGTAATAACTCAAACGGTCCTTGAAAAAATATTTTTTCCAGCGGATATCTTAGTTACAATATGATTGAACTAGCAAAGCAGTTTTGTGTTGCTATGTGTGGTGTTTATTCAGTTTTGGGAAATCACGATGTCTAGAAAGCATCAGCTGGCAGGGACAGCTAACAGCAGCAGCAAAGATAACATCAGGACGTCATCTGTTAAAAGCCTCCCATTGTCGGATACAACATGAAACTACTCCAGTTAGCTCAATTGTGTTGTAACTAAGACATCCGCTGGAAAAAATATTTTTTTCACGGACCGTGACCGGAGTTATTACAGACACCGCTAACGGCGTCCCTACACCCCTACGTCGCCCCGGTCAAAATGGTCGCGCAACCATTACGTCACATACAGAGCCCGGTAACTTTACAGGAACCTTCCTCCTACCAAAGATACTATTACTACAAGATCATAGACATATGTCTATGTACAAGATGTACCACCTACAATATACCGCCATTGTATGAAATGGTACACATTTCCAGTCTCCTAAGTAAGCGTTGTCCCCCGTAGCCCAATCAAAGACGATGGAGAACCGCCAATCAAAGATGAGTATCCCCAACCTCGCTTGGTTATCGTAGATTAGCTGGGCTAACCGTTAGCCGTTAGCAGTGTCTGTAATAACTCAGTAACTCAATAAACGGTCCGTGAAAAAAATATTTTTTCCAGCAGATATCTTAGTTACAACATCAGGACGTCATCTGTTAAAAGCCTCCTGTTGTCGGATATGACATGAAACTACTCCAGTTAGCTCAACCATGTTGTAACTAAGACATCCGCTGGAAAAAAATATTTTTAGTAATCCAGTATCTTTGGTGAAACTGCACTGATTTCAGCACCAGAGAGGAGATATCTGTTGCCAGATCTCACGAGAGTGGGTTGTTGAGACAGAAACAGGTCTTGAACAAAGTAAATTTTCTCCTGATTTGTCCGTCTGAAATTTGCCATTTTGGTGTTGGAATGTTCTGAAGATATGTGGCTTGTGATAAATGGGTCCAATATTTGCTTCCGTGACTATGGGGCGAAAGAATCGGCCATAATCTGTAATCACGTTCATTTCTCCCACTGAAGTCAATGGACTCAGGACCTGCTGTTAGTCTCCTAAAGGGGCGTGGTGGTCGCGAACCCCACATGACACTGATACAGGAAACTGACTCGCAGTGGACCGTCTTGGTTTATCCACCTTCTTTGCTCCTACTCCGCTCTCTCAGTGGAGACACGGCAGTTGAGAGGGCCGAGCGAGAGGACGTTCCTGTAGTAGTTCCTGCCCCCCAAATAGTACCAGGAACTTCTTCAGTGGAAACGGGCCTTATGTCTCTTTGTAGTCATTTTGTGTCCCTGTGATTGTTTTGCTGTCTTTTGTTGTCTTTTAGAGTCTCTTTGTGGTCATTTTGAGTCGCCTCCAGGTTGGTGTCTTGAAACTGAAACTTTGGGCACCTGGGCCTGAGAGTGGTAGGACCATCCATGTAATCCATCCATGGTCGTGACTATTTATAAATCCCAGCACTCTGCAATCAAAATGGTATAGTTCAAACAGTGCCCTTAAAAAAGACATTAAGATTTCATCATGCAATGTCTGTATGTATGTAGTCCAGACAGTGAGGACATACATCTGAAAATATATGTAAAGAAGACAGGAGTAGCGTGACAGTGAAAGTGACATCAGCCTTGTGAATGAACTGACTGTGGATGAGTGCAGTCAGGACAGACCCACAAGACCAAACCTTCAATTTAATTTTTTTTTTAAGGTATTGCGGTAACATGCCAGACACTACAGCATGACCTTAATTACAAGCCACCCATTGTCTGTATATTTCATGGAAATACAGATCTTAACATTTACCTCCACTCTTTACGTGGAATGTCTTTGTCACAGCCTGTAGTCTCAGTCTTGTTTGATGTATTGCATCTCCCTCTCCTTTTATGCCAGTCTGGATTGACCTCACAAAACTGACATCAAGTTTGATTGGAAGCAAATACAAGACGTGAGTATTTTGATTTTAACAGCCACTGAATTCCTTAATATTAAAATTTACACACCACTGAATTCTCAGGACTGAAATATTTTACTTTGAAGACCATGTATCTGAATTTATTTGTTCTAAACTCACCTCTTAGAAATTAAAATATGAAATTCCTTGAGTTGCAATTTCAAAAGAGGAATTTGATTTTTTTTTTCACCGTTTACAAATTGAGACCCAAAAATATAAGTTTCAGAATTTAAAAGAAAAAAAAAAGATTCAGATTGCTCAAATTTGATTGGTCAAATTCAGATCTAAAACTTCAACTCGAAAAAATTGAAATAGCAACACCCGGGCAACCTAGGCAGTCGAGCTTGAATGCAGTCGGACCAAATTCTGGCCTTTCAGAGCATGTTCTGTCAGGCATGTGATCCAAAAAAACAATAAATAAATCCAAAGATAATTACCAGGGAGAATGATGAGGCCCCGGTAAGTCATCCAGTTTGTGTTGTTTCTGTATCTGCTGATCTATTTGATTTTTTTTGCAACCTAAATTTTAAGATCTGAATTTGACCGACCTAAATTTATTTTTTTCCTGGAATTGTGAAATTCTGAACTTAAAATTTTGAATATTAAGTTGTGAACAAAGAAAAAAAAATACATTCAAATTCAGCTTTTAAAATTAAATTGCAAAACAAAGTTTCTGTTTTGAATTCAAAAAGGTGAAATCAGAACAAATAAATTCAGACACATGGGGTTCAAAGTTAAATACATTCCAGTGCTGTGAATTCAGTGGTGTTTAAATTACAATATTAAGTATTTGTGGCTGTTAAAATGTAAATACTTATGTCTCTCATTTCCATGTATTGGTCTGTATCTAAATTCAGAGTTTGCAGTATGATTAACACTGCACTTCCTTTCGGTGACTGGCTGGTCACAGTTTAGTGACTGTGCCGTGCAATAGTCTTAACTCTACCCAGCTGTCTGGGTGGAGTCAGTCATCAGAGCTTTAAGATGATTAAGCGCCCTGTGTGTCAACATGCTGCTGGGTGCCTGCCCCATCAAAGTCACACTGACCAGAATCAAAAGAGTAAAGAAACGCCGCAGGCACCATCTGCTGCAAGCAGCTTTCTGGACCGCTCAAAATTGCTCAGGTAGCTATATTGAGATCAAGTCTTCATGGATGTTCATTATTGTTTGTTCATCTTATGAACAAACAAAGCAAGCCATCTTAAGTATAAACAAATACACATGCCCACGCCCAAGGCGTGAACTTCAAAACCTCTGCCTTTTCTGAAACATAGATACAAAACTGACACTGACAGCTAACTGCGGTTACTTTGTGCACCAAAAGGGACAGAGTTTTTGCCACCAGGACCCCAAGGCTCTGGAATGACCTGCCCAAGGATATAAGGCTGTCTGAGTCACTGGCTTTGTTTAAGTCTCTCCTAAAAGTTTACTTCATATCCTGACTTTATCTGAGCTGTCTATTTTATGGCTATCTTACTGATTTTAATGACCTTTTATTATTATTATTATTACCCTATTTTATCTTGATGACATTTTATGACATGTTATTTGTTTTATTCTTCTTGTGTTTTAATTGTGTTTAGTTTTATTGTACAGCTCTTGCTATATAAATAAAGTTTATTATTATTATTATTATTATTATTATCTTACTATATAATGACGAAAACTGTCTGTCTTGTGTGTCTGTTCCACGTTTTTCTCCTCACTGACTTGGTCAATCCATGTGAAATTTGGCACAGTGGTAGAGGGTCATGGGAGGATGCGAATTAAGCAATATTATGTCAATTGGCCAAAGGGGGCGCTATAGCAACCTATTGAAATTGCAAACATTGAATGGGCATATCTCATGCCTCGTATGTTGTAGAGACATGAAACTTTGCACAGAGATGCCTCTCCTCATGAGGAACAAATTTGCCTCAAGAACACATAACTTCCAGTTATATAGATTTTCGCCATTTTGAATTTTTGAAAAACACTTAAAATCGATCTCTTCCTAGGAAATTTGACCGATCTGCATGAAACTCGGTGAACATAATCTAGGGACCAATATCTAAAGTTCCCTCTTGGCAAAAGTTGGAAAACTTACTAAAACTGAGCTTCTATAAGGCAATGAATATTGCGGAGGGCGTGGCTCATCACATAAAGGTGTATAACATCTCAAGGGTTTCACCGATCACCACGCATCTTTGTAGGCATGTGACCACAGATAATCTGAGGGGACCCCTCCATTATTGACCCCATCAAACAAAATGGGGGCGCTAGAGAGCTAATTCCTTATCTAGGCCTAACCGCCATATAGATTTTTACTAAACTTGGTAGATATGTAGAACAGGACGCCTCAAGGTGACTGGAGAAATTTAACTCTAATTGGCAACTGGGTGGCGCTATAACAACAGAAAAATGCTTAAAAATGGCTAAAATGCACTGTGGCTCCCCCTGTGGCCCAATGTTTGTTTGTTTTTTCTAATTTTTGGTATGACTAAGTCATGGTATGGTATGCTGTACATAATCACGGAAACTGCCAGTGTGTCATTCTGTCAGTCAGTCATTCTGTCTGTCCCACGTTTTTCTACTCACTGATGTGGTCAATCTGTGAAACTGCACATTGGCATAGGTAGAAGGTGACAAAGCTACCAATGGGTATGGACTAGTTATTATTATTATTATCATTATCACCTGGTACAAATGAAGTTGAGTACAGTTTATTCCTAGGCCTTAATTACAATATATTTTGTGAGGGAGTGGTGTTGCTGTAGTCAAAAAAGTCATTGTATGTCATTAAAAAGTCATAAACAAGTCATAGCGTGTGCACTTTTCCTGTACGGTCCTCAGTCATATGCTGGCTCCTTAAATTGGCACTCAGTCATCAAAAAGTTGAGAACCCCTAATCTAAAATTTTTGCTTTCAAAATGCTCTTAAATGGTCAGTGTAGCTGTTTCTAAAAATTCAGCCCGAGGTAAATTCCCCCCAGACGCCCCTGGAATTAATCGGGAAAAAAACTGATCTCAACAATTAACAAATTCATCCAGTGCTGGGCCATGATCATGCTCTGATCCACGCAGAAGGCTGACAGTAAGGGAATCATCCGCGTACTTAAGGTGTTGATTGAATATGCCCATATCAGCTGATACAGATGATGTGCCAATATTATTGTGCATCCCTGGTTTATTCACTTGAGAAATGTCAGGGAAAGGAGTGGTTTGTTTCCTCAGCATGTTATGCACACCAAGTCAGATGGTACAAGAACATAAGTTGATGAAACAGTGGCATTTCATTATGCAACTATGAGCTAACAAAGAAGTGAAGAGAAACACAAAGCCAGACGCAGTGATACACATGACACAGTCACCAAGGCCTGTAGACTCGTACACTGCACTGTATCTTGTGGGTGGCCAATAACAATCATCATCCTTGTCCTCTGTGACGCCTTGTAAATGTGGGGGTTAGGCCACAATGGTCCACAGTAATGATAACAGAAAGTCCACACAGAGCGAGAGATAGACATTACAAGAGGAGGAGAAGGAGAGAGGTGAAGGAGAGGGTAGAGACACAGACATTCGGTGGAAGAGAGAGACACAAACAGAAACAAAAGGAAATGACTGGAAGTCAAGAAACAGTCTAATTTGGGTTTTCTATTAAATACGTCAAATACGTAAGTGTTTTGGGATCTTGTGATTTTTACTAAGCTGATAAAAATCTGTTGAAAATGAATTAGCCCCCAAGTGTGGGCCCACTTCCTCACTGACAAGCATGGGTCTGCATAGGAAGTGAGGCCTGCAAGAACAAGTTCAGATTCAGGGCAGGACTATAGGAAAACTGCAATGTATGAATATCATTAAAGATTATGTCATCATACAGTTTTGCCGCTTAACCTCATTTTAATGTATTAACCAATTCAGAAAGGGCTGTGCTTTTTACTTTTTGATAATTAAACTGCTTGGAAAACATGACTTCATTCACCAGTGCTGCAGAAGATTTGAATGGAAACGCCATTGTGCAAAAAAAGAGTTGACTGCCATCTTGATTTTGGCCTCAGGACCTGGAAAAGATATTAAGTTAAGCCCACAGATATGTGGTCCTCATGAAATCCTGACGTTTGCTGTTAGTGTACTGGAACCACTGCTTGTGCAACATTTCCACATGTAGCCTACTGTTGGGTCACACTAATCCAAGTTCTCCATTTTCCTTCATTTGGTAATGTCTGCTTGCAAACCAAATGTCAATGAAAGCAACCTTTGGACTGATTAGACTGTGCAGTAAGGGGGAAATTATGGAGGTATTTTTGTGTCTTTTTGTTGCAATCATATAAAACTGTTTTGAGAGCATATTTCTTGAACTGCAATCAAAAATCAAGTTTGTAGGTAAAAATGTTTGATCATTTTGCTCATAAATCAGAACTCTTTGCTTGCGAGTTAAAGTTTTGCTTGCAAGTTCAACTGCACTTAATGGGCGGGGCCTACGCTGATGGATGAGAGAAGAGTTTCTATTGGTGGGTTTGACGTGGCTCCATACAGAGCGGGCTAAACCCACGATTTCCTCTCTCCCACTGGAAACACTCTACTGTCGGCATTACTGCTACACCCCGGGACATCGACGGTGCTGACCGTTACGCCGTCGAATAGTTCTGCCCTGGCTAAACAAAAGCAATCTACATGCACCATTTCAAATATAACATTCTTGTTATTATTAGTTATGTATAAACATACCTGCTAATTGATTTTCGCGACAGCTCCCACACTGAATTCCCCGTGAACTACAGAACTCCCATGTTGCTTTGCAAGCCAATAGAGACGTGTCTTACAGCTTTCAGTTTAGGCCCCACCCACCAGGTTCAACTTTTTACTCGCAAAACTTTTTGACTTGCAAACGGAAAAAAATTACTCGCAAACAAAACTTTTGGATTTGCATTTTTTAATCAATCATTTTTTACTTGCAATAAACATCTTTGATTGCAATATTGATACTTTTGCTCTCAAATCTTTTTTTTTGATTGCAAAACCTACTCTGTTTGATTGAATAATAAAGAAACAAATGTAGCTCCATAGGAAATGTGTGGAGGACAGGGATTTGAGGGCTGTGGGTGAAAAAGCATCTTACAGCTTAAGAGTAGAAGCACCATAAAATATTTTTAAAAAACCTGCATATCATTCTTTGTGATTTACGGTAGCGTGTGTGTTTCAATTCACGGCCCACGTTTGTTATACAAACTTGAAGAAGGATATAGATATGATACAAATGCTCTCAGAACATGGCTTTAAAGAGCTGTTGTTGACATATGTGCCTGTGTTGACACGTTGCCGTCTCTGAGTCATCTTGTGATCTCCTTTAATCTCATCAGGTAGGTCAAGACCTCAGTATGAGACTGAACAGACTGCCATCAAGCCAGGTCACATCCTTGAGGCCATGCTGCCAGTCAAAGCCAGACAGTGAGTGAGCACCTCTGGGGTAAACACAAATGCAGTGCAGGAACCTGTACTGATGTCATCATCATGAAGTCAGGTAGATGTATGCATAAAAACGCTCTAGGGCTCTGGCCAATGAATACTTTAATTATTGGATTCGATCAAGCCTGAGCATGTTTGACATTTTTGCTTGCAAAACTAGTGAAACATATAATCAACTGGGCTATATGATTAGTTTAACTGATTTAAATCTTACTGTTTATCAGAGCATGTTTCGATACATCCAGTCTTGTAGTGGTAGTTGATGAAGTGGGTCACCTACTTGGTAGATGAATAGGTTACGAAGAAGGAATTGGGTATATGTCCTATAAAGCCTATTGCAATGGCTTTTGGCTGACAGGTGGGTATATTGTAAACAACCAGAAAAAGTAGTGGGTATACCCCATGTACCTGCTTATACCCTCCACTACACCACTGTCATGCAGGCCTTTTCTTTAATGTTTGGACTTTCTCAAAAGACAAACTTCAGATAACATACCCCTATTTTCATAAGCTCAAATTTATTTTCACAGTAAGCACTTGGCAAAAGAGACAACACAAGTTTTTACGTGAGAAGTACAAGCTGAGGCTGGACAGTCTTGTGAGTGCTAATAACAGTTAAATAACTGTCCATCTTGTCTTAAATTTTTTTACATAACAGATAGACGGTCTGTTTGAACTGGCTGTGTTAAGTAATCTTGTGTTTTCTAAGTAGTTGTATGGTGGTCCGTGTCTGTCTGTCTGTCTGACCAGTCTTTCCCACCATGTGGATGAGGTTACAAGCCTAAACCGGTTCATACGTGGATGGGAGGCCGGTTTCAGCTGGCTGCGTTGCCGTAGCAACGAGCTCTCTATAAATACTGTCGGGATCTCTTGCCGGCTTCCACTCCAGTTTCAGTCCTAGTAGGGTTGAAACATCCAGTAGCGGATTTCTTTGTGGAGAGAACCCGCTTTATTTTTTTATCCCAGCATTCTGGTCTCATGGACACACTCTTTGTAAATGCTTTTTAAGGTAGGCAATGTATTTTCGATATCTCACAACTAACGACGTCACATTTTAGCTTAAATGCTTTTTGTTAGCTAACGTTAACGGTAGCAAGTAGCAGGCTGATTCGGTTGTGGCGGCTCAAACAGGACAATGACCAATTTGAATCAAAATTGAATCGCTATCGAGTGTTACCTAATATTACGACGTGGCCGGTGTGACAGGCGGCGGGTTAGCTAACGTAATTTTCGCAATTATTATCTTCACCTCGCTAACTAACCGGCATTACGTTAGCACGTGGTGTTAACTTGTCAGGGCCGTAGACTTTGGTGTGTCGATGTTACGATGAACAAATTCTTATGTTGTTGGCGTTTACTTGGCTGAACCACGTTATCAGTAACTTCATATGCTAGATCGCCTCATGGCACGAACGGCTCTACGCGGAACCGGCATATTGACGTTGGCGTCATTTGTTAGTCGCCGATTGGTTCGTATTCACGCCATTCTTCAACGTTACAGGCCTGTCTTCTTTGTAACTGGATTAAATCTTGAGTGGGCGGGACTTAAGTACTTGGGGCTTTCAGTGACTTCTCTGTGCAGACGGTGCCAAGTAATCATGACTCATGACATAGTAGTTAAAGAAAGGAGCGCTATTAGACAAGAGGCTGCACGTGTATGTCTTGAGCATGCCACAAGTTTTATGACAATTTTATGACAGAAAGTAATGGTTTAAATAGAATCATCTGTAGCTTTGTTGAATTTATAAATATAAAATTGCTTGTAGCTCAAAAACAGAATACATTTAGAGTTCTGCAACTTATTTCTTGACCCAGCTTCCTCCTTTTCAGGAAATGCATTTTTTTTTTTTAATTTAAAAAAACTTAAAAATGCTCTTGTTCACAGAATCATCACTGTAGGAAGACGCACACTGGCTACTCAGCAGGCCCTGGCCTTGAGTCATATTTGAAGGGATTTAACTTCACCGGTGAGCCCCCTTGGCTTCTCTGCACCTGAGGAACAGCAACACTAAATTTCATCTCTTTCATATCCAAGTAAGTGTCTCACTTTCTGCAGTTTGAGCTTGATTCAATACTGCATTGCCATCTTAAACCGATCACACTGTAACGCAATTGTTATTCAGTCAAGAACTATGTTTTGGGAATTGCTCACAGTTGCACCGTTTGAGATTTGCCTAGGAGTGGGTAATAAAATGGGCTTTCATTATCACAGGCACAAAAGACACCGTGTTCTCAAAGCTGAATGTAATCTCGATGTGTCCTCCACCCCCTTTTTCAGTTTACTAGTGACTAATCAAAAGGACTTCTTGTGACCATGAACACTGCCACTGCCACCGAGGTTGACTTCTCTTTCCTGGAGGAGGGCTTCTCTGCCCGGGATATTGTTGAGCAGAAGATCAATGAGTCATCCATGACGGTAAGCATCCTGTGCTGACATTGTTTAGGGGATCAGATGGCACCATCTGTTCAGTGAAATCAACAGGATGCAACTGAAAGCAAGCGGTTTAAATGACCTCCTACTCACTTGTTCAGGTTACTTGAATTGCTTTGTCTGAATTGTATTTCCTTTATGTAACTCTCGAGACCATGGTGGTGTAAATGTCAGTTTTAATATTGCACACAGTGTTTATTGTTCACAATGTATCATGTGATATTCTATGTTTTAAAATGTTTTTGTTTAATGCATATGTTCCCTTTCTTTATTCGTCCCTCCATTACAGGACGACAGGGATGCCTTCTACGTCTGTGACTTGGGAGATGTACTAAAGAAACACCTGCGCTGGGTGAGGGCCCTGCCTCGCGTCACTCCTTTCTATGCTGTCAAATGCAACGACAGCCGGGCTGTAGTTATGACGCTGGCATCCCTGGGAACTGGCTTTGACTGTGCAAGCAAGGTGTGTGTTGGAAAATTCCCATAGCACTAGGTGCTCTCTGAATAATACGATGCAAAGCTCTCTTGATAAACTTGCTGAAATTGCACTGGCAGCTCGTGTTTTTAAATTAGCACTTTTTTTCGCTGACTCTTGGCATTGTCCCCCTCTAGACGGAGATTCAGATGGTTCAGTCTCTGGGAGTGGATCCAAGCAGAATCATCTATGCCAACCCCTGCAAGCAAGTTTCTCAGATCAAGTATGCATCTGCCCATGGAGTCCAGATGATGACTTTTGATAGCGAGGTGGAACTCATGAAAGTGGTCCGCTGTCATGACAATGCCAAGTGAGACATTTTACCATTCACAGTATGAAGGCTTCAGTGGCATTTTATTTTTTACCCATCTGTCTTCTTGTCTCATTTTCTTTTTCATTTACCATGTTTCTGCTTTGTGTCCAGGCTGGTGCTGCGTATTGCCACAGATGACTCAAAGTCAGTGTGTCGCCTGAGTGTGAAGTTTGGGGCCCCACTCAAAGCTTGTCGAGGTCTTCTGGAGCGCGCTAAAGAACTGGAGCTGGATGTGATCGGCGTCAGCTTCCATGTTGGCAGCGGCTGCAATGATCCTGAGACCTACACCCAGGCTATTGCTGATGCCCGCTGTGTCTTCGATATGGGGGTGAGTTGTGACAGAGATGCATGTACAACTGTAATAAAGTGTGTGTTTCACCCAGTGTACTAAACTGAGAATCTGAAATTTGTGACCTCTAGGATGAGCTGGGCTTCAACATGGACCTGTTAGACATTGGAGGAGGTTTCCCTGGTTCAGATGATACTGAACTCAAATTTGAAGAGGTATCTTGCAAATTTTCAATCATGTGCTATTTCATGGGCTTAACAAGTCTTCATACATTTAGCTGCAACATCAGTAGCACTACCTCAAGATAAGTGCTTTTTTTTATAGTCTGATATATATTTACCTGTGGACACTTTTTCCCCTTGCTAGATCACAGCAGTAATCAATCCAGCCCTGGACAAGTATTTCCCTGCGGACACTGGTATCAGGGTCATTGCTGAGCCAGGCCGCTTTTATGTGGCCTCTGCTTACACACTGGTTGTCAACATCATTGCCAAGAAAGTCATCATGGACGATGAATCAGCCTCTGACGGTAACATATATGTATTTAGAAGAATTACTATGATTTTAGAAAATGACTTGATTCTTAAATATTTGTAACATATCTCAATATTAAAATGATTTTGTGCTTTTCTTTACAGAGGAAGACGAGGGGACCAATGATAGAACCCTAATGTACTATGTCAACGATGGCGTGTATGGATCCTTCAACTGTATACTCTATGATCACGCTCACTGTTTGCCAACACTACATAAGGTAAGTGGAATTCAAGGATTGGAAAAAGTAGCAAAGTTTCTCCTCATACATACAGGTCAGTGAAAGGTGAAACAACTGGTAATGGATCATGTCGTCTTTTTTTTTTTTACCCACCCCCTTCCCCTTATACTAATAGAAGCCAAAGCCAGATGAGGTCATGTACCCCTGCAGTATCTGGGGCCCAACATGCGATGGCCTTGATCGCATTGTTGAGCAGTGCAACCTGCCTGACATGCAGGTAGGCGACTGGCTGGTCTTTGAGAACATGGGTGCCTACACTGTGGCCGCCGCCTCCACCTTCAACGGCTTCCAAAGACCTGACATACACTACGTCATGTCCCGTACTGCCTGGTGAGTAGATGGTTGTCCAGAGTAGTCTGCTCATGAGGAAACTTTAAGTGGATCTTTTGACAGTCTTAACTTTATCTGCATTGTCCCATACAGGCAACATGTGCAGCAGATTTGTTCCCAGGGCATGCCAGCTCCTGTGGAGGAGTCTTGCCTGTTTGAAGTGCCAGCCTGCTGCGGTCGAGAGAGCAGCTTGGAGATGCCCACTAAGCCCTGCCAGGCCCACGTGGTTTCAGCACATAATGTTCTTCAGATCTAGCATCCTTTTTGTTATTAATTATTGGAGAAGGTTCACTATCCTTCCCCCCCCCCCCCCCCCCTTCTCCCCAAATGTACGTGACATTTCAAGGCCAGTTACTTGACAGGAGAATGAGAGGGACATGTTGTTGCACAAATTTCTGTGTTCTGTATGGAAGCGGGGATCAACCCTCAATGAAATGAGGCTGAATCACACACTCTCTCTCTCTGTGTGTGTGTGTGTGTGTCTGTGTGTGTGTCTGTGTGTGTGTGTGTGTGTGTCTGTACTTAAACTTGTTGCTGCAGTCTTCCCACCTGAATTTGGAGGAATGACTGTAGGAACTGGAGTACTGTAGTTCATAAAGAAGCTATTTGCTGATCAGAATTAGTGTAGGTAGGGAGAGAAACCTTTGCTTTGCAGAATAAATCGCCAAGCAACTACTTCACTGTTTCACATCACCATAGGACTCACAACACTTGAATCTGTAGCTTAAGTCCAAAAGGTGAAGGGTTTCTTATGCTATTAATACTATGAAAAAGAATAGTAGCAGATTGCTTCCACCCTAGGCAATCACTAGTGCTGACTCACCTGCAAAATATAGGGTGACCCATTTAAAGCCCTGTTAACATCTGAAGTGTCATCCCTTGCTAGTTGCAAAGAGGTGGTTGGAGGGGTGATTTAATTCCTCAAACATGGCTGCTATGTTTCTATTTATCTTTTCCATGATCTCCACTTCTGTACAAAACCTCTCAAGTGTTAATCCTCAAGATGTTAACATAAGCAGACACAACTTTTTTTTTTTTTCCCAAAACCTTTTCAGCTATGCAGTGCAATTGTGCAGTGTAAATGCTTCTGCTGATTATGACCATAGTCATTTGTGTTACGTTTTGGATATGTACTGGTACACACAGGAACTCGCTCGCAAGATGCATGTGTCACATTCTGCATGTCAAACCATCATATAGTGTGTCTGTGCCCATATGGCTGTAGCATTTGAAACAGTTTCTCTGACAGCACTATAGATACATGAACAGAATAGACATTTCAGCTGCCCATGTCAAGCATGTCATACTCATATTTATCCCAGTCAGCTGACACTACAGGCGCGACCAATAACAAGTCTTCAAGATTAACACTTAAAATACAGGGACTCAAGAAGCAGACTGCACCTCTCCTCTTCTCCTCCTTATTTTATTTTTACTTTTTGTAACTCTTAGAAGGCAAGAAGTCTGTTCTGATATTAATAAGAAGCAGTGTTAAACCATACATTTGAAATGGATATGAAAGAGACGGGATTGCAAATTCATAATGCTTTCCTATGGAAACTTTTTGAAGTTTTGTATTTTTTTAATAAATAAAGCATTAGGTGCAGAGCCGAATAATAGATGTTGTGTTTCTTTGTACATGTGGGGTAAAAATATTAAAATGCATTGACTGGACTGTAGAACACTATTCACAGGGTGTCTCAACAGTTCCACCTAGTGTTCAAAGCCGGAACTGATTTGAAAGTATACCCTTTTACTTAGATAGCACTCAGATATGTTTCGTCTGGACCTGGAGTGTAGATTATCAAGCCAAGCCTGACCTTCGTGGAGTTCACAGAATGCAGCAACTGCATTATATAACATGCCAAACCTTAGAGATAACAAATCAACTTTGTTCCAGAGTCACTTCACTTACATAAGTTTTCACTGAGACCTTAAGGGTAAATGGGAATATATGGGGTGTGTGTGTGTGTGATGTGATGTGAGTAATCTGACCCTTAATAGTTTATTACTCTGCAGTAACAGTAATATGTTGATACATGCATATATTCATATATATTCAATACACCTAGTTCTTACATTTACAACATGTTTTACATTTAGGCATAGTTAAGTGACGTAACATCCATAAAGTTAAGGCCTTTGTTTTGTATTTTAATGTATACCTTTATATCGTATATTTCTTTCCGCTATTCCTTCACAGTTTTTGAGTTATTTTAGGAAACACACTGTATTTGGACTGTATTCAGGCTGTAAAAAATGTATCTCCAAATCCATGTTGGTGCAGTGAACGCCCATTGACAAAATTTCAAGGCACAAAGGAGGTGCTGGGGTATTTACAAAGTAACTTAAAGTTTAATTATTAACTTACTCAGTCATTTGTTATTCATACATGATTTATTCATTTACTCCATATACAGCCCTTTTTGACAAAACATCACTCTTCACAGTTTTTAAACATTCTCACATCTACATATCATATCTTTGAGTTATAGAGCGTAATACGTTATAGCGTAATAGGTTATAGATTTTAAATTACCCTGTTTGTGCCATTTTAATGACTTCATCAAAATAATGTAACTTATTACATTTGATTACTATTTGATTTATTCTGGGAAATAAAGCTGAAAAAATACATCTTTCTTTCCTCAGTAACTGTAACTGAGTTAAGATACATTTATTTTGTATTTCGATTACATGCAACTAGTTTCATGTAACCAGTTGCTTCCCATGACTGTTGTCAGCTGATATGATTTAATTATGTACATTATTCTATATACACTATTTAAACAGTGTGCATTGTCAACGATATGCTGTTTACTGAAAATGTTACACTCTACCTTATTCTAAAAGTGTAGGCTCCATTATACTCTATATATTGTTTAAATTGTGTATACTAGTCCATACCCATTGAGTGCACAGTTGCCCATGTACAGTTTCACATGCTGTGTGTTTGGGATACAGGTCATAGGAAATTGCAGATTAAATAGTCAACTGAACCCATTAAGAAGAGCAATGTATTCAGACAGAGTTTTTGTGAGTTTAATAGTACAATTGCTTTATTGAAAGTACAGTAGTACCATTGCCAATAGTGGGATAGTTAATGGGCTAGTTGAGGTAGCACGTAGAAAGGCAGATAGTTAAAGTGTTTATATGTGGTATTGACTTAAAAGTGGGGCGCACTGGTAGTTCGCATGGGCTTGTTGCAGCAGCATACCATACCATGATTTAGTCATACCAAAAATTAGAAAAAAAACCCCAACATTGGGCCACAGGGGGAGCCACAGGGGGAGCCACAGCGATCAGTCGCATTTTAGCCATTTTTAAGCATTTTTCTGTTGTTATAGCGCCACCCAGTTGCCAATTAGAGTTTAATTTCTCCAGTCACCTTGAGGCGTCCTGTTCTACATATCTACCAAGTTTAGTAAAAATCCATATGGTGGTTAGGCCTAGATAAGAAATTAGCTCTCTAGCACCCCCATTTTGTTTGATGGGGTCAATAATGGAGGGGTCCCCTCAGATTATGTGTGGTCGTATGCCTACAAAGTTGCGTGGTGATCAGTGAAACCCTTGAGATGTTATACACCTTTATGTGATGAGCCACGCCCTCTGCAATATTCATTGCCTTATAGAAGCTCAGTTTTAGTAAGTTTTCCAACTTTTGCCAAGAGGGAACTTTAGATATTGGTCCCTAGATTATGTTCACTGAGTTTCATGCAGATCGGTCAAACTTCCTAGGAAGAGATCGATTTGAAGTGTTTTTCAAAAAAGTTCAAAATGGCGGAAAATCTATATAACCGGAAGTTATGTGTTCTTGAGGCAAATTTGTTCCTCATGAGGAGAGGCATCTCTGTGCAAAGTTTCATGTCTCTACAACATATCGGGCATGAGATATGCCCATTCAATGTTTGCAATTTAAATCGGTTGCTATAGCGCCCCCCTTTGGCCAATTGATGTAATATTGCTTAATTCGCATCCTCCCATGACCCCCTACCAGTGTGCCACATTTCACATGGATTGACCAAGTCAGTGAGGAGAAAAACGTGGAACAGACACACAGACAGAGTTTTCGTCATTATATAGTAAGATTGTAGATTAAAAGTAAAAAGTAACCACATTACAAAAACAGACACTTGTGCTGACCTTGCATACACACTACAATGGTTTTTTAAAACTGACAATTCAAAGGACTCAGGACGATAGAATATCTTAATTTCTTTACAGAACATGTTATGATTTAGCAGCAGAGGTAATACAGCAGTAAAGTAAGTGTTCCGGTTACAAATGCATCACTGACGCAACTGTTAGAGCTTCTAATAAATGCATACAAGTAGCAAATACCACTGCAAATGTTTTGCATATGACAGACCCAAGTAGTACAGTGTGCACGCAGTGTGTGACTGATGACTGTCTGATTGTTAAATGAGTAGTTTAAAAAGGAATTCGTGCGACTTAAAATACAGAATATTTTCATTTACATACATGAGGAAACACCAACCAAATTATCTAGTCACCATTACAGTATACAGTGCAGCAGTGTGATAGTCAAGTTACGCAATATATATATAGGAAACAAACAGAATTCAGCCTGAACATCATATTTGGTATACTACTCCTGCATAACTGTTAAGCATGTAAACCTTTTAAAAGCTTTACATTATAATATAAAACTAAATCAAAAGCACACAGAATCAAATGTCTTTAAAAATGACAGCTCAAGAGAATAGGGATGATAAACTTGATTTCTTTTTAAAATATGCCATGTTAAAGCAGCAGTGGTGGTAACAGCAGTAAAGTAGGAGTTCTGGTTACAGATGTATCATTGACACAACCTTGAGAACTTATAAATGCATACAAGTGGCAAATACTATACAGACACAAGTAGTATAGTGTACATGCAGCGTGTGACTGATGGCTCTCTAATTGTTAAAGGAGCTGGTTGTCTATCTGGGAAATACATTTATTCAGCTTCTGACAGATAGTTAGATGAGTAGGTGGATAGCACTCTCATGTTTGTTAAATACAAAGGCTACATAGACTGGAAAAAGGAAAACAGCTAGTCAACAAAATAAAATCTGCCTACCACCCTAACTAAAGCTCGTTACACGCCATATTTAATTTGTGTAAGTAAGTGTAAAAACGATGTGTAGTTTCACCACAAGAAGACGTATTTCTGTGCGGGAATTGATGTAGATGTGCATGTGAAATTATCACTTCACCACAGCCTCACCTGTTTGCTCATAATGCTTCCTGATGTACGCGGTAATGGCGCTCTCGTTATTAATCTCTTTCCTGAACACCATAATGTAACACTTTGGGGCCAAGTGACAGCCCAGGATGCTGTAGCTAGAAATGAGAATGGCTGCGCTTTCAATAGCTCGTTTGTACTCCCCAATCATTGTGATATATATCGGGATGAAGAAAATCCAGACTATTAAAAACAGCAGCATGCTGACGGTGATTAAACTTGCATTTTTATACAGATCTGGCAACTGTTTGCCTTTGAATGCAATCAGGAAACAGATCAGGGCCAAGAGAGCGTTGTAGCCTAACATCGCAATAAAGAAATAACGGGAGCCTTTGTGACACTGATGCAGGATGGTCTGGTTTGAATCCCTTGGGTCAGGGCGTGGGGGATGAAAACAAAGCCATGACACACACAAGGCCACCTGGATCCCAGAGACGACGGTCACCACAAGCACCGGCTGATTGAACTTCTCAATCCAGGATCCTATCTTCAGGTTAAAGTTGAAGCCCACTAAGATTTGGAGAAGGTTGGCCAGGATGCAGGAGATGCAGAGGGAGAAGACTATGCCGAAGAGAGGCAGGCCTGCCATGCAGGAAGCTGCAGTGGGTTTTCCTGCGAAGCTGAATGTGAGGCAGAAGCAGGCCAGCAAGGAAAAAAGCTCCAAGAAACACAAGTAACCTCCAACAGCCTTCACAATGGGAGTGCTTCGATTGATTATAAACAAAATAGCAAACACAATGGTAACAATTACACCAAAGACTTCCAAGCAGCTTAAAAAGATAACGAAGGGATCTGACCGCTCTAGGAATTCAACAGTTTTATTCAAACACCTATCCCTCTGTGGAGACGAAAACTCCTTTAAACCGCAGGGTTTACACTCCGCACCTATAGAGGCAAACACAGACATGCAAATTTAAGTGCATGAGGGAAGCAATATTTATCATGAAAAAAAAATTCCATTGAAAAGGATTATGTGACTAAATATAGAAAGTCCTGTTTTACATACATGAGAAAACAGCAAACCACAGCCTCTGGTCACCATTACAGTAAACAGAGCAGCAGTGTGACAGTCAAGTTACACTTCTTACTCTTCTATTGAAGAGGAAGTATGTAGATATAAATGGCTCATTGTAAGGTAACAAAGACTTGGCAGTCCATAGTTCCAGGTGATTAGAAACTAATGAAAACATAGTTGTGAATATTATATACCATTTCTGCCAATAGATGCACACTGGACCTTTCAAGGGACTAAAACAAAGTCAAGTAGTAGGCTAGAATAAAAGAGTTTAAACAGTAAAATAAAAATTACAATGTAGTGCAAAATATGTGTAAAGAGTCCCTAACAGAGTGCCCCAGTAATGAGTCCTAAAACCTGGAAATGAGTTAGCATTTTAGCACTTCCTGTTCCCTTGTCTTAAAGTCAATGGGTTTTTTGAATGGGTTTTTGGTTAGATGCCTGAAATAAGGTCTGTGGTTAACATCAGTTTAAGAGACTTTCACACTTTGTTACAAGACGTACACCAGTAAATACACTACTTGTGAATTTGGAAGCCTTTCCGCGTCTTGAGACATTTGCTAACAAGTGTCTAGATGAGACTACAGAGCATCATCACACCAAACCGCGCTGAACACAACTCCACAACCTTGTTTTGGTGGCGACGTTAAAGACATGCAACCATGATAGATAGATAGATAGATAGATAGATAGATAGATAGATAGATAGAAACTGTTGCTTGAGATTCATAATAAAGCACTCACCATTTCCGGCAGAAAACTCTCCATCTGCACAAGGAACACAATCACAGCAGCACTTTTTGCCATGCTTCTTCAACTGTTGTCCTGGTTGGCAAGTTTTAGAGCAGTTGTACGCTGTCACCTTTAAAGACAAAACAGAATTGGTACAACATGATATTTGGATAGAGATATAGATTATTTGGGGAAATAAATCTATGATGAAATTTTGATCTTACCGTCACATTTTGAACAAGATCATTTGGGACTTTGATTTCTCCATTGGGCCAGTATTCTCCAATAGTTGTTATGCGTGTGAGCTCTGTAGTCATGTTCCAATATACAATATCATATCCTAACCTTGTGGGGTCTCCATTGTGGTCAAAGACTATATGTGAGTTGTGTACAGTGAAGTTGACTTTCTTGATTTCCATAAGAAGCTGTAAATATAAACATAAACAAAAGTACAATGATGTAAAATGAAAGAAATGTTCTTAGTATTGCCTCTGTTCTAACAAAATGACAAACCATTAAACAGGAAATATTTCATACAGGGGATTTCCAAAGATGTTGGGAAATTTGTAGTGTAAGGATATTATAGGTAAATTTATTCAATAACAAAAAAAGTCATCTTCATGTTTGTTCATGTGTTTGTTTGTTCCCACTACCAGTAGCTTAGCTTAGCATAAGGACTGGATATAGGGGGGTGGAGGCTACACTGGGCTACAAGCACCTCTAACACTCAGTAATTCACATAATGGGCCTGTATCTCACTAGTATTATCCATTACGTGTAAATTGCAGTTTTATGGGGGTTTCTGCCGTAGTTCCAGGAGTAGTTCCTGAAGTTTTTCATTGTTTTGCTAGCAACCTCATGGTGACGTCATGACTTAAGGAAATCTTTACATTTCTTTGTTAATGGATTAAACAAACACAATATAACTTGTTCATAAGTGAGCTTTAAAAGTGCTGGTTGCTCTTTCCCTCCAGTCTTTATGCTAGGCTAAGCTAACTAGATGCTGGCTGTACCCCTATATTTACCAGACAGATAGAGTGGTATCAATCTTTTTATCATCAAGCATATTTCCAAAAAAATACAATAACATATAACTTTACTGTACCTCCAAGGCTGTAAATTTGGTATTACGTTCACACTTGTGGTTGTCACACTTAAGCAAGCGCCTAAGACCCTCAGCAATGACTTGAACAGCCAGGTAGACATTGTATACTAAATCCTGGTCAATATAAGTGGCTAAGCAGCTTGGGTCCAGACATTGCTTGGACCCCTGTTGGCTGTTTGTTAGCGAGCAGTTACTTTCTCTGTTCTCCTCAGACTGGTAAAAACAACGTGGATAGCGAGTCAGGTAATCTTCAAGAATGGCGTTCATGGTCCCGTTGAACATGGAGATGACATAGTCTTTAAAACCAGACAGCTCGTTCCTCTTTGAGATGAATCCGAAAACCTCCCCAGCCATCTCAATGCCTGGCAGTGCAGAGAGCTCTGTAGAGGTGGACCATGAATCACTTGCAATCCAAGTTCTGCTGAGGTTGTATTTAATAGCTGCTTCAATGATGACAGCAACATTGACTTCCTTGGTGAACAGGATGATGGCCTCGGCAGAGGACTTATTGATATTGCTTATCAGCTCAGCCTGTCTCTTGTGGGCTTCCGAATTGTCCTGGGAGAAGTAATCAGGCAGGATGCTAATGAAGTCAATGCAGGGATCATTTGTTTCACTAAAGATGTTCTCGAGGTTATCACTGCCGTACTTCCCGTACTCATCATCACTTCCTACAATGGCCACTGTTTTCCAATTATACCTCTTCACCATTTCAGCAATGCCCCTTGTCTGAAATTCATCACTAGGTATTGTTCGCAAAAAAGTGGGGAACTTCAACTTCCTGCTGAGAAGCTCACTAGTTGAAGCATAGCTAATCTGTAACAAACAGGAGTAAATCATGTTAAAATTGTTCTGCTCTGTTTGCAACAGTGACCAATCTAGATTTAAACACAAAATATTACATTTATAACAATTTTTGCATTAAATATTACAGATTCTTAGATTTAGATAGGAATTCTGCTATAATCTCATCATTAGACTCAAACTATGCAAAGGCATCAGAAACATATTGCATTTTTAAATGTAGTTAATGGGACACTATCAAGTACAGAGAAGACATACCTGGGCAACTGATGACAGAGCAACAACTCGTGCAACAGCTATTGATACTTCAGAGAAGCCTTCGCCTATCACTGCCTTTGTTTTGGGTTCAGTTAAAGCAGATTGAGAGCTTGCAGGTACTAAACAGCTCTGAGGGTCTGACTGGCTCTTCAGCAACTGGAGTGTTGCACTGATGGCAAAGCTGACATCTCCGCAGGTGTCATAGATGTCATATCCTATGGTGATGTTGGGTAGAACCCTTGGTGTGCGCTGGTTTATTTCTCTTATGGCATATATCATCACTTGACTGTGAAGGAACGATTGGACAGCATAGCTGCAAAGATTGACAGAGGAAAGATGGAATTTCCACAGTAATATATATTTCTATCATACTCATGTCAATGACTAATTTCAATGAGAGCATACTTACTCACGGCAGGCAAGTGATCCAGGCATTGTGCTCCTGTTGGTTCGTAAATGAATAGGGAAAAGTCCTCCAATGATGATGTCCCCAGGAGAGTATGCATGCAGACCATTCTCTCCCGAACAAGGGCAAAATAAACCCACGATACTGACAAATAACCATGTCAAGGACATGGTGGATGTGCAGGGGTAAAACACTACATGTACTGTATGCATTTGTTTTTCTCTCCTAAGTATAAACTGGTTCCTGAATAACGCCTCTCATATAACTTCCCTTTACAGAAAGTCTGGATCATTTGCATTATCAGATGGAGTCTGTAACTAAATGCAAAAAAACACCCCCTCTTACTAATACATCCTCAAAACACTCCCTTGGCAACAAACCACTACATTACCACACACAACCACTACTTTGAACCGTTTATCCAGGAGGATTTACTCACAGTTATATAGAAACTTTGTGTTCATACAAATGAAGCTCTCGTGAAAGTTCAGTCAGGAAGGCAATACTTTTCATGCTCAAGCTATCAGTTTTCTTTCTCACCCTGCCATTCACTCCTCGCACACATGCTACTCACTATCACTAGGGGCCAGTTGTTCAAAACATTTAATCTGGATCAAAATTATCCGGATTTAGAAATCCCATTTTTTGCTACCCAGGATCAGGTAATCCCTCTTACTTTTATGCCGGTTTTTCAAAGCAACATTGGATTGGATCAACCTGATCCAGATACACAGTTTTCAAGATTACCAAATCCGGATTACCAGTGCTCTAAATGGGACAACATATCACAATGTGGGCTACAGCTATGTAAAGAACAACAGGTAGAAGAGCCAACATGGGGTCACTGTAAGTGTTTTTTATTTTGAGACAAAACACAAAAATAACAAACATCCACTTCCATTCATAATTTCTTTTATGACCCCTCATCTGAGCCAAAA
>NC_065519.1:30289458-30341958 GCF_006386435.1 Epinephelus moara
CCAAAAACAAAAGAACCCGGAACTGAATACACACTCGGCAGTCATGCTTAATGACATTTTACGCGAGTTTTATGCCTCGGTTCAGTCCACTAAGCCTGGGTGAGTACAAAACTTTCACCAAAAGTTGTGGAATCCGGTCGGTTTTAATGCACTTCGCAGAGGCAGACAACATTATTTATTTAACTGATAATTAGCCGTGTAATAAGCTCCCTTCAGGGGAATGAAACCCCTCCGCTGCGCGTCGGGGTTCTATTCCCCTGTCGGGAGTTATTTTCCCAGTATTCACC
This sequence comes from Epinephelus moara, assembly GCF_006386435.1. Lineage (NCBI taxonomy): Eukaryota > Metazoa > Chordata > Actinopteri > Perciformes > Serranidae > Epinephelus > Epinephelus moara. Next base: position 30,289,746 of record NC_065519.1, read on the forward strand.
GGCTCATTATACATTATCCCTTACATAATAATATATAAGCTGCATTTTAATGTCTGTTTTCTGTTTGAGGTGGAACTAATTTTATTACTACTTGTAGCAGTCTCATATGAAAAGGCACATTGTATTGTTTGTTAATTTAACAATAATATATAATATACTAATAAAAATGAGTGTGAATGTATTTCAGAATGTAGAACTCAAGGAAAAGTTTGTTAAATTCTTGTGCAGAATTACAGAGAAGTAGCAGTAACTGCTGCTGCTCTGTAACCACCCTCTCTTGTGCACTCCTTCTCTCACTTCCCCCAAATGTCTCTGGATTGGGCCTCCTATTCCCCACGCCTTGTGGGCAGTAGAGGAAATCATATAAATAGGCTACAGTCAGCTGTGGAAGTGAACCCAAGTGCATCCAGACCAGAGGCGTGTGGAACACAACTGTGCGCAGGCAACATGACCTCATTAACGTGGGGACTGCTCTGTTTCATTGGCATCCTGGCACCGGGAACTCTGGGAACTTTCCCACAGTTTGGGTCACGCAACCGGCAGATCCACTCAATTAGTCCTTTGATCCCACGAGTATCCTCGCAAGTCCCTCCAAGGGTTTACCAGAGCTTTGAGGATATCAAATCTATTGAACACACCTCTGATGAAGTACCAAGTGCTGAAACTTTTCAAGAGGTCCAGCTGGGTGGTGACACATCCCGAGGCTACCAGCAGCAGCAGGGTGCCCAACCGGGTGCCAACAACAACCTGGTGCAGGACAGGCGAATTGCTGGCAATAGAGGTTGGTTGATGTTATGTGTCCGAAATGTTCAATATCAATGTCCACCCACCTGCTTTGCACGCATGCAATAACCCTCTCAAATGTTTTCCATACATTTGTTATGGTTTGAACTTTTTTTATTATTATTTGAGCAAAACTTTAAAAGAAACTGACTATACCTGTTATAATTGATAAATGTTCTGCTTCTACTATATATAATACCAGGAACCTGTATGATTTTGTGTGCACAATGTAGCCCTATGTATACCCCTCATGTATAATACATTCCAGTCACTGGACTAAGTTTAAATAACTTGCAATCCCTTTAAAACCCAGAGGGCTGTTCAACAACACATGCTCTTCTAGCCATATGGGTTTAAAAATGTTAAACCAATTACTATCCTATTTCCAAAATTAGTACAAGTTTTCCTATCCAAGTAGCCAGAAATGGCTTAATGTTCTTGTCCTTTTTGTAATACACAAAAAAATGTTAATGATTTGTTGCCATTTTGACAAACATATAAAATATTCATCAATAAACACACCAATATAAATGATAATGAAATGTTAAACTTAATTAATGTTATAACTGAGCAAAGATTAATTAAAAGATTGATTTCATTAAGAAAGTCAAGCACAAAATCACAGATGTTTAGAACCTTTGAGGATTTTGGTGATACCATCAGAGCAACAGTTTAACACTGAGGCAGTTTGAGACTCCAATTTAATGTTAATACATGAGAGTCACATGGCACTGTGTTAAAATGACCTTATTATTCTCCACAGTCATAATTAGAATGTCAATGTCCCAAAAGTGTACAGCAAATATAGCAGCCCAAAAAGTATGTAATGCATACTCTTTTCCCTTCTGTGATATTCACATTGAAAAGCTGTTATTTAGCCAATAATTATTACGCACACCCGTCATGTTGCATCTCATTTTGCTGTAGTCAAACCAAAGTACTGCTCTAATGTTCTCCCCTCTGTCTTTTCCCCTCCCTTGGAAAAGCTGGTGGCACTAATTCCAGGTTTCATCGCTATCAGTCCTCCCATCAGCAGCCGCCAAAGAAAAGCCAGCCGCTCTCACAGCTGCAAGACAAAGCTGCACCGTTTGCATCCTGGCAGCCTGCACGAGACTCGAGCAACTCTCCTGCATCCTTCAGAGCTGAAGCAGGTACTTAGCTTTAGCCATAACTAACATGTTCTTATTCAACTCACAAAAGACAGATGTGGAGCTGTGGACAGGCTTTTCTGGAAAATACTGAGTCATATGGCCTCAAGATATTTGTCTCATAAAGTTAGTCATTTATTAAGCTGAAAATGAAGTTTGGTTACTGTATAGTTTCATGAGATACTTGTACTTTACTTGAGTATTTTCATTGTATGCTACATTATACTTTTACTCCACTACATTTATTTGACAGCCATAGTTACTTTGCAGATTGGGATTATTAATACAAAATATAAATCAACTCAGAAGTCATGATATATTTTTATAGGTTAAGGTAACCAGCAGTAAAGTAATTAAAGCAAAGTGATTAAAATGAGCTCCACATTTACCTGCTGCAACATTAAAGTGATGAACATATGAATGCATCAATAATTAGAATCCAGTAATATAATATGAATCTAAAATGAGCTATCCTGCATAGTGAGTACATCTACTTTTAGTACTGTAAGTGTGTTTTTGATGCTGATAGTTTTCTACTTGTGAAATACAGATTTGAATGCAGGACTTTTACTTTTAACATTCAACATTTAACAGTCATTTTTGAAATACTGCTGCTTTGACTCAAGTAAAAGATCTGAATACTTTTTTCACCACTGTGGATTAGTGTGCTGCCATGTGATACATTATTATACCTTTTGAAGGGCCATTCAAATAACAAAAGGACTGTTCACTTGTTTGCCTATGACCTGATGGAAAATATAAAGTATTTACAAGTGAGATGCTGGCTGTCATGGTATTCTAGTAATTATCTCTGGTCTCCTAAAATTGAAGCACTCAAATGTAATTTGAATGATACAGCTTTTTTCTCAATTAATTTAAAAATATCTCTAAGTGAATTAGCCAAAGAGACAGATTATGTTTTAAACACTGTGTGCTTTAGCAAGTGTGTGTACAGTAGCCTATTTGTGTGCAGCGATGCAGAGAGAAGACCGAGATTTCTACTACCACAAAATGGAAGCGCTCTTGTACTGTATCTTCGATCAGCCCAGTCACTAGAAGAAAATGTTGTCATTGTATGTTTCTGCAAATCACAAATACATTACATTTGTACATTTTTTACATATCATATCAATGTTTCTATAATGACTTAGGGTATGGGCTGACATTGTCATTGGGAGGTGGAGTGTGTCACATACACGAGATGCCTGCCAAACTGCAGACCACTGCAGGCTGCTGTTTGAGACCAACAAACAACAATCCCGGTTTTATTTTAGCAAGTCATTACTTTGTTTTCAGTGGCTTTTCAGCCCACAAACCTGGGTGTTTTTCAGGGACCCTTCGCTGTTTTTCTGGGCCAAGAAAAGCGATTGTTTTTTTCACCGAGACATCACTGCATTTCCTGTCAGGATAATACCACAAAAAGTGATTGTTTGTAAGTGACATTGCTGCTTTTTCAGCAGGGATTTTGCTCCCCAGACAAGATATTTTAAGCAATAACATGATCTTTTTGCAGAAATGTACAATGCCAACATTTTCCCTGCCGACTGGGTTACTTTAAATACATTGGAAATACACTTATAATCCAAACAAAACATCCTTTTCTGTTTTTAACAGCAACAAGATCTAACTGCAGGAATCGTCCTATCGACCTGGTTTTCATCATAGACAGCTCCCGCAGTGTACGCCCTGCTGAGTTTGAAAAGGCCAAAGAGTTCCTGCAAGATATGGTGGACAGCTTGGAAATTGGCTCAGACGCCACACGAGTCGGCCTTGTCAATTATGCCAGCACAGTGCAGATTGAGTTTCTCCTCAAGACGTATTTTGCCAAGTCTGCCTTGAAGCAGGCACTGGCCCGTGTTGAGCCCCTTGCTTCAGGCACCATGACGGGCATGGCCATCAAGACTGCCATGGAGAAAGCCTTCACAGCAGAGGCAGGGGCCCGAGGTAGTTCCAAGAACATTGCCAAAGTAGCCATCATAGTGACAGATGGGAGGCCCCAGGACAAGGTAGAGGATGTAGCAGCCACAGCTCGGGCATCTGGGATCGAGATCTACGCAGTGGGAGTTGACAGAGCTGATATGATGTCTCTCCGCCTCATGGCCAGCCAACCACATGATGACCATGTCTTCTATGTGGAGACCTATGGTGTCATAGAGAAGCTCACTTCCAAATTTAGGGAAACCTTGTGTGGTAAGGATGATGATGATGGGAGTGCGGATGTTCCATTAGATGGAGGAATTGATGATTATGGACTAGGCCTAGAGGGCAGAAAAGACGGTAGGCCTAATGGAATAAGTAATGAAAATGACGATAAAGGAAACAACGGTATGTCAGATCCGTCCTTTAAATTTCATCTGTGATCATATGGGCAGCACCATAAAGGGAATCTCCATTCTAAAGTCACTGGTCCTCTTCTTTAGTCTTAACAACAAGGGCAAGGTAAGGAGGGATTTACCGTTGCTTGTTGTGTTTGGATTTCCCACAAAAAGTTGTTCGCTTACTGTTGCCAGATGGTGATAATAAGTGTAGTTAATGGAGTCAACATGAACACAAAGTCATGTACTAACCAACTTAAAGAAAGGACAAACCTCTGATCATTGGTTGATCTGCCAATTCAGATCGAATGCTACAACCTTGAACACTTTAAAATGGTAGAAACCTAACATGGTGCTGCCTATACGTTTCACATGGAGCACGCTGCTTTTTGCATTCTACATTGCATCTTGCTCTTCATGCCGCGTGCCCTGCTCGATTACCTGAAGGCATGCTAAGCTACCCAGTTCCACAATTTGGGCTTTTGCAATCTGTGCCAGAACATTAACGGCCACTCATCCTTCATGGCAAAAACTAAATTAGCTTGCGCTAAAGTTAGCTAAAATCTAATTGAGTGAAAACTTTTATATATTAAGAGAGTTTTAAGAAAAACTAATTTCAAATGTTACGTTATCTTTAAATGTGCTTAAAAATAAGTGTTGTCTTGCAAAGTTAGATGAGAACTTTGATACCTATCTTATACCCGGCTGTTCAATATGAAGCTGATGTCATTATCCGGTTAGCTTAGCTTAGCAGGGGGATAACAGGGGGAAACGATTAGCCTAGCTCTTTCTTTCTGAAGTGATTGAAGTTATTTAATTTGTTTAAAAATGAACAATTGGAAAAACAGCAGGTTGTGGTTTCAAAGGGGATTACATATGAGACTTGGTTGGGTGCGTGACTTTCTGGTGTCTCCGCCAGTTGCCGGGCAACCTCATAGCAACGACATGATCGCAAGAAGAAGAAAAATGTCAAACTGTTCCTAAAAACAAAGCACAAACATTGATAGAGTGAAAATCAACAAAAGAGACATGTCCAACAAACAAAAAAAAATGTAAAGTGTTTACATATTCTCTGCTAAACAAAATATTTATAATGTAATACTTAATGCTTTTTGGCTACAGGAATGCCAGCTCAACTGCCCATTGCTATGATACATTTGCGCGATATCAGAACTTGGAAAATAAGAACTAGGAGGTTTTCAAAATGGGCTCATTTTTCTGCATTCTCTCACAATAATTGTGTTATCTTGCTGTAAGTTTTGTGTTCCCTCACAATACTTTTGCAGTCCCAATATGGTGTGTTATCTCACAAAACATTGTGCATTTCCTCTGATCCATAGAGAAAGGCTGTCTGAACATGTTCTTGAACTGTATATTGGTAACACATTTGTCATAACTAATAGCACAGTGTCCAAATTTTGAGAGTCTGGCTTTACAATTCTGTCTCTGCTAATGTGAATATATTAGGACCTGTAAAGAGTAGCTACAGTGCAGCTACAGCCATAACCATATCCATAACACTGTGCAGACAGCTGGATTTATTAAAACAGGAGGTGTATCTGTTCTGCCAGTCACACCTGAGTTGGATGACTGAAAAACATGGCCAGAATGCCTCCTCTGTAGACACACCATGACAATAACCATTGAAACAGTTGTAACCATAGCCCTAGAAATAACCATATCCACGGCTACAGCGTCAACTATAGCTCAACCCACTGCTAAGCATGCAGCACCAGCTGTGGTCATCAGGGGGAATACAAAAAAATTATTGAAAGGTAACACAAAGGTTATTGTGAGAGATTGGCTCAGTGTTTTTGAATAACTGTCCACAATTTAAAATGGATTTAAAAAAGTCACATTTTAATTTCTCTTTCAAACTTTGCTACCACCCAAATTAGCAAGATAACTGCAAGGTTATCCATGCCATTCATGCAAGCCCAGGTGTTGAACTTATTGTATGACTGACATCTAGCCACACAAACTCAAAAACTTGTTTTTGATTGACAGCTTGAACCTGTGGAGTGACTTCAGCCAACCTCTGTGTTTCACTGTGACCAACTTCTGTCCATCCACAACAGTGACATCACTACCAAAGACATGCAATGATAAGAACAGAGTGTTGCCTTAGACTTTGTGTTTGCATGGTCTGAACTGCATGGAATAATCTGTCGGAAAATTAAGATGGATAATTATTCAGGTGTCTTAAATTCAAATGCCAGTGCATCATCTGAAAGTTGCCAATCATCTTTTCCTTTCTTCCCAAATAACAGGATTTGAATCAACATAATGAATTTACTATAACATACTATAGTTGAAGCACAGAGATCAAGCAAACTAATCTGCATGTGGCTACATAGAATAACACAATTGCACAACTAACCAACACATACTTAGAATTTACTAACACAGAAATATAATACAAAATGAATGATTTTCCTAGGCGTAAGCCAATCAGACAATGGAGTGCTTCTTTTCAGGTTTGGATGCATGTGCTCAGGGACATAATTGCCAGCACATTTGTGTCAACAGTGGCAACTCATACAACTGCAAGTGTCGCAATGGCTATGTCTTGAATCCGGACAAGAAAACATGCTCACGTAAGAATCTTTATCTTTGTCTTAATGTTTTTGTCCAATGTCTCAGTGTCACAAGTATGTTGTTGTGTTTTTGCATGATTCACGGTCTTAAAACTACAGCTGAAAAAGGTTGATCATGGCTAAAAGTTATATTTTGAACATCAATTTGGGATTGGATGGGAAAAACCTTTTATGTATTCTAAGTAGAAATGTCTAACTTAGAATATTTGGAACCTTGGATTGAAATACATAAGCTTTAATGCTCCTTTTGGACATCACTTAGTTAGGCACGTTGTGCTGTGGGCACACTGCATACCATCTCTTGTTACCAATGTTTTGGGTTGCCCCAGATAGATTAGGACAGACACTATTTAGCACAAATTAAGTGAGCAGAACATGAAGAAGGCCTGGACCGATGAGAGGCACAAATTGTAAAAGTAGTAATGGCCACTTAGTGGCTCTACAAAAAGGACAAACAGATCCTCTATCCAAGTCACAGGCTTGAGTGAATAGTAGTGTTCAGTAGGTCAGCCACGACAATTGCACTTGGGTGTTTTGAACCTCGAATTACAGTTATGTAATTTAGAGCCCTAAAATCCAAATTAAGCTGTATGCAATTGTGTAAAGCACATATCCTGAAAAGTCAACAACTAAACTTCAATTTCACAGCCATCTGTTCTGACACACAGAGTGGTCAATAAAGACTTAATTAGGGTCTTATGGAGGGCACTGGCTTTATAGAAACAACCCCCATTAGCTCATCATAGATCTGCAAAGTTGAGCAGTCAAACGAAGGGTGATATGCACGTGTATGAAATAGAATTCACTCAGGGCTTATTCCAAAGGACATGACTGCCAACATACTTTATCTGTGCCAGCAATGATGACTGCTATACCTGCAAATGTCAAGGGCAATGAAGACAATGGCCTTTCTGTGGTATTAGTGTTTGCCAGTACAAGCCCAAAATGTCACTATACATATCAGCTCTTGTAGGTAATTGTAATAGTTTGGTCAATAGTGACCTGAAAATAACCATTAAGTTGGGACACTGGAGCTGATACACTTAGAGGTATGGTTTAAATGCATGGCTTAAATAAACTGTAAAGGAATTGGTGGCCCATTAAAGGCTCCACAAGAGCCCCTTGACAGATGTAATTAGATGTCAGTTACCTGTGGGGCATCTCTTTTCAAATTGGAAACCTGTGTCCAGGATATTTGTGTTAGTCTGAATGAGTCAGACTCTTGGGAGACAGAGAGTGGAATCAATTGAACAATGGCCAGACAGAGGCTCCAACAGTCCAAGTCCTGCTTGTATTATGTCATTAGATGTCATATCACATGTGGACATGTCTCTTTTCAGGTTCTGATCCATGTGCCCATGGACATGATTGCCAGCACATTTGTATAAATAGCGATGATTCGTACATCTGCAGATGTCGAGTTGGCTATATTTTGAATCCAGACAAGAAAACATGTTCACGTAAGAACCCGGATATTTTTTAGACTTGATGGAAGTTGGCTTCAGAGTCCATCAATGAAGTGCTTGACTATAATGACCCATCATAGGTTCAAGCACATAGTAAGGGCTTTTTGATTGATGTAAATTGAGCCCATCAGATGTTTCTTTTCAGGTTCAGATACTTGTTCCCAGGGACATAACTGCCAACATATTTGTGTCAGCACTGATGACTTGTTTGTCTGCAAGTGTCGAATGGGATATGTGTTGAATGCAGACCAGAAAACATGCTCACGTAAGAACCACAATATTTTTTTTTAGATTTGTTGTTGTTTGACCAGTTCCTGTGTTTTGCATGACCAAAAAGTATTCTGTTGTACTTAGCAAGAGCTAGCGAGGCAGTTGTGGGCATTACTTAGCTTGACTGAACAGGATAGGCTTTAGTTTATCTAAACTATAAAAATAATTATTGCCAATCAAAGGCTCTGCAATGAGTTCCACAATAAGGGCTTCATGTCAGATGTGGCAGTTTTATCTTTCCAGGTTCGGACACATGTTCCCAGGGACACGATTGCCAACATATTTGTGTCAGCACTGATGATTCGTACATCTGCAAATGTCGTATGGGATATGTTTTGAATGCAGACCAGAAAACATGCTCACGTAAGGACCTGGAAATTTCAGGTAGACTTTATGCTTGTTTCCTTGCACAGATTTCCCACAAGTCTTGTTTTGTTACTTGACGAAACAAAAGCTGTAGAAATACATTGACATGTAGGTTGGTGCGGTCATTTTGTGTCACAACAGGAAGGTTGTGGTTTTCCTAGTCCTTTGATATTGTTGAATTGTTCTTGGAGCCACCATTGGGGGCCATCAAGGGAGCTGCACCTTAAGGCACTTCCACACTGGCTTCTGCTTCAATTTAGGTGGTAACTTCTTGGGTTTGGGTTGTTCTTAAAAGTGGGAATCGATTAATTAGTTCAGCTTGAATTTCTACAGGGTCACAAACAGATCAGCATTTGTGACTATTGCTGTGTGGTTTCCTTGAGTAGTGCACAACAAATGGTTGTTATGCTCAGCTACAATCAGTTACATGTAGAAATGTTTCTTTTCAGATTTGGATACATGTGACCAGGGACACAACTGCCAGCATATTTGTGTCAAAAATGGCAATTCTAACATATGTGTGTGCCACGAGGGATATGTGTTGAATGCAGACAAGAAAACATGCTCACGTAAGAATGCGTGGAGATTTCATGTCCACTTCTTAGCACAGTGTTTAAGGTTTTCCCGAAAGTTAATTATTGTTGGTACTTGAGTAAAAGTAGAGCCCATTGGTTGAAGCTCTGAAGAATCTCTACAGTTTTGTTTGCAAAGTTCCACAAAAAAGGCTTCACGTCAGATATAGGAGTTTGTTTTTCTTTTCAGGCTTGGATTCATGTTCCCAGGGACATGACTGCCAACATATTTGTGTCAGCACTGATGATTCGTATATCTGCAATATACGAACTGACTTTTCAGGTAGACTTAATTTTGTTTCTTGGCTCAGATTTCCCACAAATCTACCTTTGTTACTTGACGAAGCAGCAAGAGCTGCTAAGGCACTTTACTTTGGACTGTTCTGAGTGTGCAGTAGTTTATATTGGGCTGAAAAAGCATTGACTTAGAAAACTGGGATTGATGCACAAAGGTCAAGCAAATGTCCATGACTAATCCATTTTGAAAGAATTGATAGTTAATTAACGTCTCAGCCGTAATGTCTTTGCTATATGTCTTTAGACTAAGTTGGTAAGTTGTGGAAGTGTTTCTTCCCAGGTTCGGATACATGTGCCGAAGGACATGACTGCCAGCATATTTGTGTCAGCACTGATGATTCGTACATCTGCAAATGTCGAATGGGATATGTGTTGAACGCAGATCAGAAAACATGCTCACGTAAGAACCTGGACTTTTCAGGTAGACTTAATTTTGTTTCTTGGCTCAGATTTCCCACAAATCTACCTTTGTTACTTGACAAAGCGGGAACTGCCCATTAGTTCGACAGCCCATTGGTTCGACATCCCATTGTTCCGACCATATTAAACTCATTGTTCCGAAGTCCGTTCCGAAATCATCATGATGCCCTGTGGTTAAGATCTGGTTAGATTTAGGCACAAAAACCACTTGGTTAGGGTCAGGAAAAGATCATGGTGTGGGTTAAAATGAAAAAGAAAGTGACAAACACATAAGCCGTGAGCCTGCTCCGCCTCAAGCCGGTCGCGGCGCACCATACGCCCGCCGCGTGCCGTTCAGCACCGCAGACAGTCGGACTAATGGGATGTCGAACCAATGGGCTGTCGAACCAATGACATGGACCCGACGAAGCAGCAAGAGCTGCTAAGGCACTTTACTTTGGACGGTTCTGAGTGTGCAGTAGTTTATATTGGGCTGAAAAAGCATTGACTTAGAAAACTGGGATTGATGCACAAAGGTCAAGCAAATGTCCATGACTAGTCTATTTTGAAAGAATTGATAGTTAATTAACATCTCAGCTATAATGTCTTTGCTGTATGTCTTTAGACTAAGTTGGTAAGTTGTGGAAGTGTTTCTTCCCAGGTTTGGATACATGTGCCGAAGGACATGACTGCCAACATATTTGTGTCAGCACTGATGATTCGTACATCTGCAAATGTCGAATGGGTTATGTGTTGAATGCAGATCAGAAAACATGCTTACGTAAGGACCTGGACTTTTCAGGTAGACTTTCTTTGTGTCTTGGCACAGATTTCCCACAAATCTACTTATGTTACTTGATGAAGCAGCAAGAGCTGCTAAGGCACTTTACTTTGGACTGTTCTGAGTGTGCAGCAGTTTATATTGGACTGATTTGAAAAAGCAAATCAAGTCAAGCAAATGTCCATGACTAATCCATTTTGAAAGAAATGATGGTTAATTAGCATCTCAGCCAAGATTTATTTGCTGAATGTATTTAGACTAAGTTGGTAAGTTGTGGAGGTGTTTCTTTCCAGGTTCGGATACATGTGCCCAAGGACACGACTGCCAACATATTTGTGTAAAAAATGATGATTCACACCGTTGCATGTGTCATGATGGATATGTGTTGAATGCAGACCAGAAAACATGCACAAGTAAGAACCAAAATTTTCATCGATTGTTTCCTGTGTTTTGCATGACTGCCAGTTTCTTTGTATTCTCCACAGTATAGCAAGAGCTGGTGAGGCAGTTTGTACGATGGGCATCTCTTAGCTTGACAGGAAATGCTTTAGTTTATATGAACTGTAAAAATATGCCTATCAAAGACTCTACCATAAGGGCTTTGTGCCAGATGTGGAAGTTTTTTTCTTTTCAGGTTTGGATTCATGTTCTCAGGGACATGACTGCCAGCATATTTGTGTCAGCACCGATGATTCGTACATCTGCAGTTGTCGAATGGGATATGTTTTGAATGCAGACCAAAAAACCTGCTCACTTAAGAACCTGGACTTTTCAGGTAGATTTTCTTTGTTTCTTGGCACAGATTTCCCACAAATAGACTTATGTTTCTTGATGAACCAGCAAGAGCTGCTAAGGCTCCTCACTTTGGACTGTTCTGAGTGTGCAGCAGTTTACACTGAATTGATTTAAAAAAGCATAGAATCAGGAGACTGGAATTGGTGCACAGAGAGTTTGAACAAATGGCTATACATTTTAAAGGATTTGATTGCTCATTAAATTGTCATTTATGATGCGCTTGACTGTAATTTAATTGAGTGTGTTACATGAGGGAGTGTCTGTTTTCAGGTTCGGCTACATGTTCTCAGGGGCATGACTGCCAGCATATTTGTGTCAGCACTGATGATTCGTACATCTGCAATTGTCGAACGGGATATGTGTTGAATGCAGACAAGAAAACATGCTCACGTAAGGATCTGGACTTTTCAGGTATAGACTTTATATTTGTTTCTTGGCATAGATTTCCCCCAAAACCACTTATGCTTCCTGATGAAGCAGCGAGAGCTGCCTAGGCACTTTACTTTGGACTGTTCTGAGTGTGCAGCAGTATATCTATTTATTACTTGAAAAAGCATACAATTGAGGCGCTGGTGGCTTAGTGGGTAGAGCAGGCGCCCCATGTGCAGGGCTGTTGCCGCAGCGGCCCGGGTTCGAGTCCAGCCCGTGGCCCTTTGCTGCATGTCACTCCCCCTCTCTCTCTCCCCCTTTCACACTCATCTGTCCTGTCAATTAAAGGCTAAAATGCCCCCAAAAATATCTTTAAAAAGAAAAAAAAAAAAGAAAAAGCATACAATTAGGAGACTGGGACTGATGCACAGAGGGTTTGAGCAAATCGCACTGCCTGCATTTTAAAAGAACTGATGGTTCATTAGTCTCAGCTTTGATGTGCTTGACTGATACAGCTCGTTTCAAGGAGTTACATGAGGGAGTGTCAGTTTTCAGGTTCAGCTACATGTGCCCAGAGACATGACTGCCAACATAGTTGTGAGTGCTAATGATTTGTACATTTGCAAGTGACCTTTGGGATATGTATTGAATGCTGATCAGAAAATGCGCTCATGTAAGCACCTTTGTCTAGTTTGTCAAGACAAACTAGACAATGTGATGTCATCCGTACTTGTCATATTTTGGTGCTTGGGCAAGTACAGGGGAGGGGGCAGTCTTTTGCAGTTTATCATGACACAGGGGATCAGTAGTTAGTACTGGGCAACAAAACTTCTTAGTCACAGTTAGGGAAAGATCCTTAGTCACATGAGACTCACGTAACAAACAAGTGACTAACAACTAAATTAACTCAACGTTGACTTTTTATTTTACATCGGACATAAACACCGGCTTCAAAGTCATGTGCTTACTGGACTCCTCCACCTCCAATCCCATCCGCCCTTAGCGTAATTTCTCACTTTTTATACTACGTCTGTTGCTCTGAACATCTAATAATGATGTGGATGGGTTAACATTGGAGTTGGTTGAAAGCCCGGTGCATCTCAGATGCTAAACGGTGCATTGAGTGTCCATATCTGACGCCGAGGGCCACTGACCAAGCAACGGTTTTTGACGCCCTGATGGTGATACCAGGTTGCACCAAAATATGTCTTGCAAGATTTAATATGCATGCCTTAGACCAGTTCCACTGGTTTATGACAAGCATTACTTTAGTGCTTGATTAAACAAAGAAACTACCAGGTCTTCCTATGGCACATTCAAATTGGACTTGTGATTTTTCTGAATTAAAACATACTGTAATTGTGAGGTAATTGAGGTACTGTACAGACAGATTTTCTTCGTGCCTCTTGTGACTAATATTGCAGATTGCTCTTAGCACTTTTAGAGTCAGTGGTCGGACTCTGAATAGCTCCGTGACTGACTGCTACAGAAAAAAGAGCATGTCACCACAGTTAACATAAACAGTAAAAGGAACAATAGCCAGACAAGGGCTCCAACAGTCCAGGCTCTCCTTGACTGATGTCATTACATGTCAGTTACATGTGGATGTGTCTCATTTCAGATTCTGATCCATGTGCCCATGGACATAATTGCCAGCACATTTGTGAAAACAATGATGACTCGTACATCTGCAAGTGTCGAGTGGGATATAAGTTAAATGCAGACCAAAAAACATGTTCACGTAAGAACTTGGACCTTATAATATGCAAGTCTTAGTGCAGCATCACTGGCTTATTACATTTTTCTTACAAGAGGTCTGTGCTTGGCTAAAGGCAGAACAACGCTTTAAGCATTTGCCAGGCCTTTGTATTTTTTCAAATTAATACTGGCCTATCCTGATGGCCTAATTGTAGCTGTGGAAGTATTTTTTCTCAGGTTTGGATACATGTGACCAGGGACATGACTGCCAACATATTTGTATCGAAAATGGTGATTCATATCATACCGTGTCGTGAGGGATATGTGTTGAATGCAGACCAAATAACATGCTCACATGAGAACCTGAATTTACATATATTTTATATGCATGTCACCTTGCAGTGGTTTTCCCTTTAAGCCTGTTTTGTACTTGAATGTGTGTCAGAGAACGCATTCTCTTGAGCATAAAAATACTTTAAGTTTGGTGTTTGGAGTTCTTGTAGGTTGGTGATGTACCTACAGGTGTGGAGCACATGGTCATGACATGCTCCCTAATGGCTATAACTCAAATCAGTCAGTTACAAGTGTGAGTGTTTCTTTTCAGGTTCAGATTCATGCACCCAGGGAAATGACTGCCAACATATCTGTGTCAGCAATGATGACTCATACACCTGCATATGTCGAATGGGATATATTTTGAATGCAGACCAGAAAACATGCTCACGTAAGAACTTGAACTTAATCATTTGACTTGATGTGTGTGTCGTAGTGCAGTGTTTGTGGCTGACTATAATCTTCATCGTTATTATTGTATATACTAGATTAAATGCAGAAAGAAGAATAAAGCATTTGGCTATGGCCCTGTAATTTTTGAAAAATCTCTAAGGAAGTTTGCTATGGATGTTAGCTGTGGAAGTGTCTCTTTCCAGGTTCCGATACATGTACCCAGGGACACGGCTGCCAACATATTTGTGTCAAAAATGGTGATTCTCAAGTTTGCGTGTGTCATGAGGGATATGCGTTGAATGCAGACCAGAAAACATGCTCACGTAAGACCTTGAATTTTACCTATACATTTGATGTGCATGTTGTGGTGCTGTGTCTAAGTTTCCTTCAAAATCCATTCTTTTAGGTGTATGATTAAATACTACAGAAGCCCTTGTCTGGGGAATTTTAAAAAATCTGTTTGGGATTGGTGTTAGCCAGAAATAACCACTGATTTTCAGATTATGTTAGGGTAATCTCTGGTAAACGCGGCTAAGGCTAGATAGCATGTAAAGGTTTTTTTTACCTGGAGGTCTCCTGTTTCTTGTTACCAGTAGCTTTTTTCCCAAGGAACTGTCTGACAGATGGAGAGATAGGACCATTTTATCCACCACATATCCAGCCAAAAGCTTTATTAGTTTTTTGTCACTTGTAGTCTGTGGCTGTCCGCAATTAAAATCCAGTTTTGGTTGTTTAGCCAGTCGTACACTAAAGCCAAGCTCAGTGGCCACAGAGGGTTCACCTTTGGTGAGGTGTACTTCCTGGAGCTTCATGTTGTTGTATTGTAGAAGTAGATGTTTCAGACTGGAGGTTTGATGTGTTTTTTGCAGTGGAAAGAGTCTTAGCACAACTACCTAAAGAACAATGTCATCTTCCCTCCCGACAAAATATATTCCAAGCTAACTTGCTGCTTTGTGAGATGCATTCATGACGATTATGAAAATGAATCCAGGGACTGATTGGTTGTTGAGTTCCAAATTAGTAATGTTAGTGGGTTGACAACAAAAGTAAGGTTTTAATTAGTTATTTGTTTTAGGAGTAAAATTTTTACTGAAATTTTATTACAAATTCGTTACACTACTCGTCACTGGGAAAAGCAATAATTTTACTGTAATGCATTACTGGTGGACACAATGCATCAAGACTTGACTAACATAACTTGTGTGATAGAGGCCCATTACCAGACCCTGAGGGTGATTCGCTTAGAGGTTTGGTGTATGTGGCTATCATTTAGATAAATTGTTAAGGAATTAGCAGCTCAATAAAAGCTCCACAAGTGCTCACAATTAGATTTCATGTCAGTTACCTGTGGAGTGTCTTTTTTTTAAAATTGGATACCCATGTCCAGGAACATGACTGCCAGGGTATTTGTATGTCAGGCACTTTGGAGACAGAATATAGCATTAATTAATACAATGGCCAGGCAGAGACTCCAACAGTCCAAGCCCTTTTTAAATGATGTCATGAGATGTCATGTCGCATGCTGACATGTCTCTTTTCAGGTTCTGATCCATGTGCCCATGGACATGATTGCCAGCACATTTGTATAAATAGTGATGATTCGTACATCTGCAAATGTCGAGTGGGATATATTTTGAATCCAGACAAGAAAACATGTTCACGTAAGAACCTGAACATTTTTCTTTTAGAGCTGATGGAACTATTGGTTCAGTTACTTACTGAAAGCTTGTTGACTGATATAAATTGAGCCCATCAGATGTTTCATTTCAGGTTCAGATACTTGTTCCCAGGGACATGACTGCCAACATATTTGTGTCAGCACTGATGACTCGTTTGTCTGCAAGTGTCGAATGGGATATGTGTTGAATGCAGACCAGAAAACATGCTCACGTAAGGACCTGAACCTTTCTAAAAGATATAATTCCTTCTTTGATAAAGTGTAATAGATTTCCCAAAAATTTTATTATGTTATTTTCTGCAGTGGAAAAAAAGGGGGGGGGGGGGGACTGGCTAATTGCTGATTGTCACTTGTAACACTTTGTACTTTGCCAGATGCAGTTCATATCACTCCTTGTGAGCTAGGTTACGGTTTTGATATGGCATTTAGCTCATTGTGAACAAGTTTAGAAAGTACACGACAGCAGATTTCAAGAACCGTTAACAGGAAATTTGGCCAGTCAGAGGGTTTCTCAAGTCAAGAGCTTCTTGACTGATGGTGTTAAGTTAAGTCAGATGTGGAAGTGTGTCTTTTCAGGATCGGCTACATGTGCTCAGGGACACGATTGCCAACACATTTGTGTCAACAGTGATGACTCGTTTATCTGCAAGTGTCGTGTTGGATATGTTTTGAATGCCGACCAGAAAACATGCTCACGTAAGCACTTAATTTGTTTCAATAATTATATGACTTTGTGGTGTGATCCAGCATCTTAGATGTTCAAAAAAGCAGCACATTTGGATCAAATCAGAGCACAACAGCTCAACTGGAGAATAGAAGCTGTTGGGGTAGTTGGTCTTGTGGACACACCTCATATCAACTCTTGAGAATATTGTCGTTGAAGATCCTTGAGAATATTGTTTTCCATTTTTCAAGGTCATTGTGAATAAGCAGGGGATATAGAGACTGGGAATGTTGAAATGTATTGGTCACATGGCTGAGGCGTCTGCTTCATTTAAAGGGAACTGTGACTAAAGGTTCTGCAAAAAGCTAAGTGATTGTCTTTGATGTCATAAGAGTAAGTCACTGAGGTGTGAGCTTTTCTTTTCAGGCTCAGATTCAGATGCATGTGCCCAAGGAAATGACTGCCAGCACATTTGTGTCAACAATGGGAACTCTTACATCTGCAAGTGTCGAGTGGGATACGTGTTGAACATGGATCAGAAAACATGCTCACGTAAGAAACTTCGTCCTTTCAATAGACATTGCTACAGTACTTCAAGATAGTTTGAATTCTGGGGCGTCGGTAGCGTAGTGGATAGTGCTGGCGCCCCATGTACAGAGGCGATGCCTTGACGCAGTGGTCGCAGGTTCGGCTTGCAACCATTTACTGCATGTCACCCCCCGCTCTCTCTCTCACCCCATTTCACTCTGTCCTATACATTAAAGGCAAAAAAGCCCAAAAAAATAATCTTTGAAAAAAAAGATAGTTTGAATTCTGCAACAAGAGCTGTTAACACTTGTATTGTGCTAGAAACATATAGTGTTTTGTCAAGGAATTTCATGAATATTAAGGTAATGATAACCAAGAGCTCATTGACCTGTAATTACTCAGTGCAAGTCAGTTAGATGTGGGATTTTTCTCTCCAGGTTCAAATGCATGTGCTCAGGGACATGACTGCCAGCATATATGTATCAACAACGCTGACTCATACAACTGCAAGTGTCGAGTGGGATACCTTTTGAATGCAGACCAGAAAACATGTTCACGTAAGGATCTGGATTTTTTTCTCAACATAGATAATGACGTTTTTGTACTGAAACCTTTCAAGACATTTTCCATATTTTGAATCATTTCTAGCCTCAGTAATTTGTCACCCTACCCTCTTATATTATTGCATGTGAGCTGTCTTGTACAGCTTGTGTTAAGCTCGGCCTGACCAAGAAAGTGTGCCAGACTAGCACTAACTTACCAAAAGTTGTGGAATATGTGGACATGGTTTGGAGTCCTCAAAGGAACTGCAAGCAACCAAGTTTCAATAGCTGCCCGGGGGCTGCTCGAATACTCTTTGTCTATAAAACTTGAAGAGGCTTTATCAAAGATGGGTTGAAACTATGCAAGACGACTAAAGGTGAGATGGTCAGGTGAGAGTAAACTGTTTTCCAATTGCTATCTGTTTAGCCTTCCTAGTAATACACAATCCAGTATAGATGTCCTCTGTGTCATATAGGCTTGACCATTTCCCCATACAAAGTAGCAAAGAAATTTGCCCAGTCTTTTGTGGAAGCTGGCCTGACTGTAAACAAGGACACTGTGACTTCACTATATATCTACTTTTGTTTTGTATATGAACACACAGATGTAGACAAAGAGGGGAAAATACCAGTCAAGCACAATGTCATCTCTGTGTGCTGAATTTATTCAGCGGTACCATTCTTACCCTGGTCTCATGGTAGCTCACTCTCTGCCAAGGCAGTCAAGGTCAATCTAAAGTGTAGGATGTTATAGCAATTGTTGTACTTCTTTCATGCTGAAAAAGTCAATCTGGACAATGCAATGTGCTCTATTGGTATTCTAGCTCGAAAGGCAATACTAGGCACAAGGAATTGAGCTTGTATCTTAGCAGGTCAGTTAACTAAACTACCTTGCCCAAGATCTTGCCACAGACCTTAAGTGGTGATAAGGCTTCACCACTAGCTGTACAGCCCACAAGTAGAGAATTTGCAAAACTCCTCCTTCCTTTAAAGCCTGTCAATATTGTAGCAACATAGAATGTATACCTTCTTCTTCCTAGAAAACCTTATTGTGAAAGCTAGGTCCCAAAAGTGTGCCATGATTTACACTGCTCAGTTGACTCAATACCTGACTAGCTTAGGGTTTGCCATTGAAGTCTATAAGAGTCATAGTTGTTCCAAAATCAACTTCCTATCGAAAAAAAAAATCTCCAAGAACCAAAAACTTAAGAGAACTTGGAAAGAAGAAACACAAAGTAGCCGAAGTAGACAATCTCGTGGTTGTAAAGCCTCATATCAATACATTTCACATTTTGAGGAGGTGCACAATGGCTACAGCCAGACCTTTTCTGTGGCAACCACGCTTCCATATGAAGGAAACATCTCAATGGAGAACCACAAATTCACCTTAGGGGTGTAGCTTATATGAAATAGAATGACGTTAGGATCCCTAGTTTGTCTCACAGGATGTAGACAGGTATACACCCTGTCACTGGATGCCTACCTTTTACTTCCTGTGCTACAGTTTTCAAAATCCCATAAAGCCAGACCTATCACCACACTTTGTTTTGGCACTGTGCATGAAACAACCTGGGCTTAGTACTGCCCATGATCATTATGATTGGTTCACAGTCATACAAACAACCCAATGCGTTTATTCCCTTAGTGCAGAATTATGCTGGGTTTAGCTAGACCTTTCTCCACTGCTGGAACAGTAGGAGATAGGTCTGGCTATGCAAGATAAAAGGACCCCCATTTCTATAACTAAAGGTCTGTTACCCTGTCAAACAACCTACTAATTGCTTACAATTTGTGGATGCACACTGTATTGATAACTAGACATTTAATAAAGTTTCAGTGCACTGCTGCATGTTGTTAACTTGGTCAAGCCTATGACACTGCTAGGAGGCTTGCCTATGTCTGTAGAGTTAGGAATACAATGTATAAACTTTGATTCTAATAGTTATCATCCCTTTCATTTGTTTCCTTTTGCATTTTTTAGCTATGGAGAAGTCTGCAGTTGACTGCAAACAAAGCTGCTGTCCAACAACAAGCAATACATCTTCTGATCCCGTCATTAACAGCACAGTTTACAGAACATACACACAAGTGTGCTGTGCTGCTGGTTTAATGAATGAGAGACTGCAAAGGAAGTTGTGGTGGGAGCCCACCATAAACCTTGGTCCAAGTCAAGGACCAACCAAGAAATTGGTTTCAATTGATTTGCCTGTTTTCTGTTGTGATTGTGTCTTTTTCAGTGAATTGGTCTTGTATGTATATGTGAGTGTATTGCTCAAACAATTAACATGTGTCCTCTTTAACACCATCCACGCTTGACCACTGTAACTGAGCACTCCTCTGTTGTGATTAACTAGTTGGAGTGATTGATTTTACATATTTCCTAATCTCACTCACAAAAGAAAAATCCTACTATATCTGATCTGTGCTATATTGTTTAAACAATATGTAGTTATGCTTTTGTTTCAATTTAAAACAACACCTGACTTTTTTCTGATTTTATCAGCTCCAAAATGTTCTCCTATTGAACACTGACATTGGCCTTTTGGGGGATGTGTCGCTTTTTTTCTCCTAAGCAGCAAATGGAGTGTTAGGAAGAGGCTGTACTAAACACCATGGGACACCCGCACACACATGCTTTGACCTTCTCCATATTTTTGTCTCGTTCTTTCAGAGGAGATGAGAAGTGAAATAACTCAAGATGCCTGCATGTGTGAAGCTCAGATTGTGTTCCAGAAAAAAGTACAGTCAACCATTCAGGAGCTGAGCAGAAAACATATCCTTTTGCTTGGAAGGTTTTGAAGGATCCACAGTTTGAATTTGATATACGATTTTCAAATGGTGATTAATATGTAAAAGACATGTTTGCTTTGCATTTTGTGCCTGTGGAAATGTTGGACATTTGCACAAGCTCAATCATTTTGTTGTATTTTGAGTTTGAGTCTGTTGATTTGTAGTGGTGCATTTTTAGAAATGTAAAGTGTGATGATGGTAAACATTACAAATACACTTTTAAAAGTGTATTTCCTTGACTGCCCTGTTCACTTGAAGAGCTTTCAGACAAAGTGAACATGATTGATGGCCAACAGCAGTATTAAGGACAGAGATGAAGATGTCAGAAGACATGTTCAGGACTAGAAATGTATTCAATTCTTCTATCCAGCGGAAGACATTTTCAATAAAAATGTCTAAGATTTGGTAGAGGTCTGCATGGTATTTCTCATGCAGTATACTGGTAGCATTACTGTTTTATATTATAAACCTGCATTTTGCATTCACAACACTGTCTGTTATTACTTCTAAATGTTTACATATACCTGTATATTTGTAAGAAAATCTACATTTCCTCCTGGCAGTGTAAGCCATTGAGTTGAGACTCAAGACAATTAGGGAAATTATACAATCGAGAGAAGTGAGAACTAAAAAAGAAACAATGTTAAACATGCTAAAAGTTTACTTTCATAATGAATGTCTTTGGTGGATAAAATGTTGTACCACATCCTTGTTGTGTATTCAGTGCTCTGAGAGCATTCTTGGTCAGTGTTCTTGTGTTGTTGGTAGAACACAAAGCCTCCATACATAACCATAACACAACAACTAATCTCTGATACAACAAGAGCTTTGTTGTTACCCCTCTGATTGCAGCATTATTATGCAGAGAAAATACCAAAATAAAGCCTGATCCAATTAACCCAAGGCAGTGTTACATCACAGTAAATTAGACTACTATAATCCTTTTCTTTGATACCTGAAATATTCTTATATAACAATTATATTGCGCAAAATCAATCGTAAATATTGTTTTGTTTGTAAGAAACAGGAACAGTTGTTTTAGGGGGAGAGGGAAAACAGTTCAGGGAGTTCAATAGTACTTTGCTAACTTGGTGAGTCTTGGACTAAAGTCTCTGGTAGGAGCCCTAAGAATTAAACACCATTTTCAATGCAATAACTTCTGAAAATTGAGAGATTTTAAGTCAAGATCCACCCAGTTTGTTCATCCAGTTAAAACAGTGTTTCCCTGCATGGTATTTTCTTCATATAATAGCTACACAAGGACTGTATTTTCTACTTTGTCATATTGTGCAAAACTAAGTATAAGTATAGAGTAATTATGGTGTCTTTGTGTAAAACTGACAGTTTTGTGCATACTATGGTGCTTTTGTGACCGAAAAGACCTTGTCTGTATATTTTCTATTGGGTGTATATTTGCACGTGAAAAATAAATGTTCTGAAAGTATGGATCCTGTAAATCTCATGTTTTGTGTTTTTTGTATGCTTATAGGCTACTTACCAAGCCACTTTATTAATTTAATAAATAAATTAATAAAATTATGATTTGGCTCTCAGAACAAATCGAGGCATCTTCAGTGACTGTGATAACTCGCTGGAATAACTTTTTTTAATGCATTGGACAACGTCATTAAATAAATTGTAGGCTATTTAAATGACTTCTTATTACATTCCTTGTTTATTATGCTTTTCTAGTGATGGCCAGTTATGTAGTGGGCCTATTACTGTTTTAAAGTCGGCTTAAGTAAGTCCAAGAAAACTCTGCAATGTGAAATAAAGTAGTGTTAACTTATACCAAAGATACTGGTTTATCCTCCGTCTTTGCTTATACTAAAAAAACTGGAAAACGTATGAACGGCTCAATACTGTGATGTAGCCAAAGGGACTGAAGAAAACTGAAGAAAAACTACAACTACCAGAAAGACTCTAAACCCTCTTCCGGTTTACAGTTACCACGGGAGACCGAGGGAAGCTGCAGCCTGAGAGTACTGAAGTCCGCTAAAACAAGCAATGAAACGTCGAATTTGAGCAGTGTTTTCAATACATTTGCTAACGTTATCAACTACAAACGTTGTCGACATTTTAATTTATCGTCTTTGGTTCTAGGGATGTTAACTGTGTCGTGTTTCCTAGGTAACTAGCAAAGCTAACGGTGTACAAGCTAACGTTGTAACGTTACTTCATATATCCAGGCCGTATGATGTAGCTTAGCTAAGCTAAAACTTTAGCTCACTTTAGCTGTCTAGTTTTCGAGGGAATTGGTGTAATATTAATGTCTTGGTTATGTTAAATCGTAATACGTCGTAAACAATTCATTTGTGACTGAAAGAGGCCTGTGACGTTGTCACCATCACAATGTTTATCTACCTCAGCAAGAAGGTGAGTGTCCAAAACCTCACATCGTACCTAACCACCTAAAAACACGTAAGTTAAGACACAGAGCGTTGGTTAACAGTGCGGCTTCAATTTAAATTGTTTTATAGATCGCCATCCCCAACAACATCCATCTAAAATGTGTTTCCTGGAACAAAGATCAAGGCTTTATCGCCTGCGGAGGAGACGATGGTCTCCTCAGGGTGCTTAAGCTCGAAACGCAGACAGGTAAGTTCAGGGGATGGAGCAGCCTGCACAGTCCTGGTACACACACTCGTCATTCCCACGCTATTTGTATTTACCTCTGGCCTTGGTTGGTAGAGCAACAAGTAAATAGCAATGTGCATGAAAATGAAAACCTGAATCATTATAAAGGAAGTCTACAAAATAAACACATATAATGCACAATGCAGAGTTCCTTGACACAGGAATTGCTTTACACTATTTACCTGTGGCATCTGCTGGATAAACTACCCATATCCCACCTAAAATCACTAAATCTGGTGCTCATGTCCCTAGATATTATCCCTTACTAGAACTGATGACATAATGATTACAGTAAAACACAACTGCGGTCTAGCCCAAGGCAAAAAACACACAAGTGTAAAATTTGTTTTAAAAAATTGTCCACTGTCGAAAACCCATACACAGATGTTGGCTTAGCCTGGTTCAGATGTTCTTCGTCAGTGTTGCTCAGAGTGTGATATGCTACATATATTTCATATGTTTATTTATTTATTGCTGTCATTTTTCATGACGATAGATTAAAAGTGGGCTGATGAAAAACGTAATTTTGGGTTGATGAATAATAGTCACTACATTTAGCTCTGTGTTAAAGTTTATTTGTCACAGCCAAACCTCTTATGTCATACCCATGTGGCTGAGATTTGAGGGCTCTTACAGTGTGAAAGAAATCTTCTGAAAGTTTTATAAGCTTTTTGACTCTGTGTGCAGTCACTGAAAGAAGAAACGGTACCACCCCATCCACTCTTTTCCGCTGGACCGGTCCACTGTTATTATGCCCTTAAACAAACAGAGAAAACCCCCGAAAGAAAGAGAAAGATACAATAAAAAGTGTAAGCTGGAAGGTACCCACAAACTACTATTCCAAGGCTGTAGACGAATGGTTGCCTTTTTAAAAGGTTTTTTTAACAGTTGCCCAACTGAGAGTTGTTTGAACATTGTTGTGGTTCGAAATTTGAAATGTTTTTGTCTGCTTTCTCAACAGATGATGCCAAACTTAAAGGCCTTGCTGCCCCCAGTAATCTGTCAATGAACCAGACTCTAGAGGGACACAGTGGTAAGTTATATTACGCGGTTGCCAAACCTGTTATTATTATCATACTATGTAAGTAACAGGCAGCGTTCACAAAAGTAAAGACAGCTAAGCAGTGTAAAAACTTGGAACAAGCCACAGGAAAATAATCCTACACCCTGATTTCTACACTTGTAGGTGCAGTACAAGTGGTCACATGGAACGAACAGTATGAAAAGCTGACAACCAGCGACCAGAATGGACTCATCATTGTGTGGATGCTCTACAAAGGTGATTGCTGTCAAATTAAAAAATGCAAGTTGTCTTGTAATGAATATGGCTTTAATAGTTGTCTGTCTTCGCCCCTTCCAAAGGTGCATGGTACGAGGAGATGATCAACAACCGGAACAAGTCGGTGGTGCGGAGCATGAGTTGGAATGCCGATGGTCAGAAGATCTGCATCGTGTATGAGGATGGAGCGGTCATTGTTGGATCTGTAGATGGTAAAAACAGTTTTAATACATGGTGATCAATCGTAATTTTTCCAACCAGATTTAACATAAAATCACCAAGAATCCCTTGACAAGGACTTCTTTGTTCACATGCTGAGGGAGTAAGTGTGAACATGTACAGTGGGATAAACACCCCCTTTTTTTGAAGGAAACCGGATTTGGGGAAAGGAGCTAAAGGGAAATCAGCTTGCTCATGTGGCGTGGTCGCCAGACAGCAAGATCCTCCTCTTTGGCATGGCCAACGGGGAAGTACAAATCTATGACAACCAAGGAAACTTCATAGTGAGTGCATAAGCTTAAGTAGAAGAAGTGTAATTTCATTTTAGTTTGTACCCATGTAGAACTACATGGCTTCATTACCTGTAGGATGCTAATATTGTGAAGAAAAATGCAATGTAGATTCAAGTGTGCAGAGGGAGTGCAGGCTTTCAGCATACATGGGAACAGCAGGTTTTGGGAGAATCTATTATCATATATTATCAGAGGATATTTTGTGAAGCAAATTTATAGCCACCTTAAAGCTTTAAATTGATATTATCTTTTTGATTTTCCAGAAATAACTGTAGAATTTGTAAAGCCCCTAATTGTAGGATATGAAAATTTCTGACTTTGGCAACTCCTGTGATATTAGAAAAGACGCTGCATACCACTATCAGCTTCTTGCTTGCTTAAAGGGATAGTTCAGATTTTTTTAAGTGGGGTTATATGGGTTACTTATCCCTGGACTGTATATCAGAAGCAGTAGATATCAGTTGGCACGTTCCCAGTTTGGAGAAACAGGCTAGAGTTCAGCACAGAAAATACACGATATACTGCTGTGGAGGTGTCAGCAACAACACATATTTTAACCACCCAAAAAAAGTCCCACCTAAAAAATCAATATCAGTTTAAGTGTATGCTCTATTGAGAGTATTTTCACAGCTTTACCTTAATGCCAGACAGTGATTTCCAACTGGAAAGTGAAGCCTTTTCTTTGAAGCCAGACTTCATTGGGTTTCAAAAAATGTGATTTAACGTTGCTGAACACAGGAGCTGCTGGTTTACTGCCGCCTCAATAAGTTTGTTTGTTTGTGTTATTGTGTGGCTTTGGCATTTAAAAGGGTTAGTTGGGATTTACCAAATTCACACAGTAGCACAAACTAACTAACCAATCGAAGCAGCAGCACCCATGTTTAGCGAGCTAAAATTACTGTTTTTCTCAATGGAGCCTGGTGGCATTGATGAGAGCATATTTGGGGAACTGAAGCTTGTAACGGTTTCCAAGTCAAAATGGGCTGTCTGATGGAAACGTAAAGCTGCAAAAGTACTCTCAACATAACGTACACCTAAACTGGTATGGATTTTTATTGGTTGCTAAAATACATTTTGTTGCTGACCCCCATCCACAGCACTAGATTGCTTAGCTTCCGTGTCGGACTCCTGCTGCTTGTCCAAACTTGGGGCATGCTGACTGACATCTACTGTATGTGATACACTGACCATTGATTAGTACCTCATACAACCCCACATAAAAAATCTGAACTAACCCTTTAAAGGTACATTTTGTGTGGTGTATCCACATGACATTGATATAAAATAATAATCTGATGTTATGTTTCAGATGAAAATGACCATCAGCTGCCTCACCAATGCAACCGGAGCTGTCAGTATTGCAGGTATCCACTGGTACGCAGGAACTGGGGGCTACATTGAACCAGAGTGTCCATGTCTCGCTATCTGTTTCGACAATGGACGATGCCAGATCATGCGCTACGAGAATGATGAAAGTAAGAGAGAAAAAAAGAACTTCAGAGACTGCAGTATTTTCTTATGCTTGAATGAAATGTTTACCAATGGTGATAAACTATGCTGTTGTCCTTTTTCTTCAGACCCAGTGTGTATTGACACTCTGATGAATGTGGTCAGTATCCAGTGGAATCATTGTGGCAGTGTCCTGGCAGTAGCAGGTTCTCTCAGAGCCTCAAATCTGGAGAAAGAATTCAATGTTGTGCAGTTCTACACACCATTTGGAGAGGTGAGAGCGAAGATTCTGTTCCTTTGCTGATTGCTTACAGAGTTTTATACATGAAGATCAGGCATGTGCAGTACACTATTATGCAGTGTTCCTGTCAATATCATATGTGAGACCAAAAAGAAATATTTACAAAGAATGAGCTGAATTGATAAAGCATACAATGCCTTTTGTCTCTTGTTTAACAATGAAATATCTTGCAATTCCAGTTTTGCTGCTGTTGTGCCATCCGACATTGTGCTTGAGTCATTAGTATTGATTTTATAATCATCCATTGTATACCCAGAACCCCTACTGACCCCAGTGCGGAAATACAAATGCTATAAGACAGGAATCGTTGAGATTTTGTGCTTAAAATGACTGCTCTTGTTTAAACAGCATCTGAGGACTCTCAAAGTGCCTGGGAAGCAGATGACAGGCATTGGCTGGGAAGGAGGAGGGCTGCGTATTGGCCTGGCTGTGGACTCCTACATCTACTTTGCCAACATAAGACCAGACTACAAGGTAAATGATAACAAGTGTGGCTCACTCTCAATCAAGGATTTTTGGTAGAGAAACAGTTCTTGAGGGCACTTGTAGATAGAGGAAACTTCATAGAAGCTGAATAAGAGTAAAACAGACATTCAACTGTTTGCTGTGGTTATTTGGCTCGGTAATAAAAGAAAGCGATTGTGGTTAGTTGTTCTGGTGACAACACATGTCAGTGGGACTGTAAAGTATCCAGTAGTCCCACTCAGTAGTTTGAGAACTCAGTTTTTGGTTTACCATACGAACTAAGCTGGTGTTTCCCTTTTGTCAGTCGATTGCTGATGCTCACCATAAAGCCTGGGCCCATAATCACAATCATCCTTACCAGCATCTGTATGTCCTGGTGTGTTACTGAGCCAACAACACCAACATCTGATATTAGAGACATGGATTACATAGCTAAACATGACTACAGATGGGGATTATTTTACTTACAAATGAAAATATGAAGCAGTTAAATCCAACAATCCTCAGTTCCTCTTAAGGATCTGGTTGAGACTGTGCACTAAAGACACCTCTCCATGCTTCGTACTACTACAATGTATGTGTGGTCGTCACCTCAGCTCACCTCAGTGAGTTTCAACTTGCAGCAAATTAGTTTTTTTCTAATTTGTATGGAAGTTAGCCTGCCACAACGGTGCAATGGTACACATTATAATGGCTGCTGATTTGAAGTGGAATATCCATTCTACTTTCATTCTATTTCTATGGAAAACCTGTAGTGAATCTGGCATGAGTACAGTTAAAACACTGGCCAGATGCTCAGAGCATTCATCAGGGCAGAGATGATTAAAAAATAGTAATATAAATCACCCCCGCCTGTCTTTAAATCAGTAGAATGTTTGAATTGTAGTGCAGTGTTACATTCAAATGTGTCTAAAGGTTCTCTTGATTGTTGATTTTCTCTTTTATTCTCTTTTATAATACATAAATTTACATTTACCAACCATCTTTTTGTAGTTTTGTGAAGTAGCTGTGTACATTTCTGCGAAACTGGCCTGCTGCAAAGGCAACACCTTGCTTGCAGAATCTGTCCCAAAAAATGCTTTTGGTCATATGTTACTGTCACATGGAGGAACATGTCTTTTGTATAATCATATTTCTTCCCAGAGCTTAGAAGCAACACACATGAGGTGAATCTCAGCAGCTCTTTATGTCTCTCAACAGTGGGGCTACTGTTGCAGCACAGTGGTGTATGCCTACACAAAGCCAGAGCGGCAAGACTACTGTGTGGTATTCTGGGACACCAAAAACAACGAGAAGTTTGTCAAATATGTCAAGAGCTTGATGTCCATCACAACCTCGGGGGACTTCTGCATCCTAGCCAGCAAGGCAGATGACACCCAGCCTCAGGTACAAACACCTCTGGATTATATGTCCTATTGTAGCATGGCAACACTGAGAAGAAATTATTATTGTTTTATAATGGTTGACTTAATACGCTACTTACATTCTGTATGATTCGAACAAGCTTATCCATTGCTTTAGACAGATCTATTCTAACTTTTACATACAATGAGGAAGAAACAGTGTATACAGATGAAGTTACAGAGTGAGCTGTAGTAGTAAGGATCACAAATGTGTCTCTGCTCTCTTGCTTCCTGTCTTTCTAATTCATCGCCACACAGGAGGATGCTGAGTTAGAGTCTACAAATCATGCAAGGGTAATGTACAAATTAAAACCACAAACTCAAAATGAGTACTGTTTATTTCGATAAAGAATGATAAATTGACCTGTAGAATAATGTTGCATTATTGCGTGTTTTTCAGTATGTCCTGATTCTGTGCAACTCCATTGGGACTCCACTGGACTCCAAATACATTGACATTGGTGAGTTCATACAGTAAAGTGAGACATATTTTTCTTGTGATGCCACTTTTTTTCATTTTCTAGTCAACACAATATAAAATGTGAATTTTCTTACATCATACCATTGACTAAACAAGGCATGTGCCCTGCGAGCTTGCACACAGTGGAGACACAGAGGTGAACTTGGTAATAATATCCTCGTGGCACGACTGGAATGATCAGAGTCCTCATTTACCATAAGGTTGGTGTGTTTCTTCAAGCCAATGTGAGAGATCACACCCTGTGTATAGAGACACGGTGGTTGGCGTTCTGCCACCTGCTGCCCACAGTTATATCTTTCATAGGCCCACAGCATCTTATAGCAAACAGACGGTTAGCACTGGGCATCTTTATATCTCATGGATATTCAGCATTCTGTCTCTGCTTGACATGACTGAATGTTTGCTGAGAACATAAGGGAAAGACAGGCCAAAGTCTGCAGACCTCAAAGCCTCAGAGGATCTGAATGGATTTCAGATATCCCACATAGGTTAAATAATAAGAGAGTGAGTTCAAGTGTGTGCCTTTTGGAGACGTCTCCTCCTCTGGCCTTGTGATGGCTTTAAAGTTTATCTGTTTGAGAGCACACCTCATTATATGTTCTTGTATTTATCCACACAGAAAATACGCACAGAGTATTCATAATTCAAAGTTAGAGAAAAAGATTTATAGTGATTTACAAATATTAATTTACCAGGTGTTGGTATCGATCACTGTATTTTATGTAAGCTTTCACCACCCAAATGTCAATACTTAATTACTATACACGTGTATGTACTCAAACTGAATTGTTTGACATAACAAACTAAAAGCTTAAAATCCCTCTTAGTTGGTTACATTGGATAAAATGTGGTGTCAGATGCTTGGTACACACATGATCCACCAAATGACATTAAAAAAGATGGACACGATTGATTCAGTTGCTTCCTAATGACACAAAATTATAATCACTACTTGTCTACTTGTTCAGATCCACTGTTTGTCACCATGACCAAGACACATGTGATCGCTGCATCCAAAGAGGCTTTCTATTTGTGGCAGTACAGAGTGGCAAAGAAATTAACTGCCCTGGAGATCAACCAGGTGACCAGAACTAAGAAGGAGGGAAGAGAGAGGTGAGTTTTTTCAGACATTGGCCGAACATTTACAGTACAATGGAGCTGCATCTAAACTGGATGTCATAAAAGCTGTATTTAACAAAGCCAGGTAGAGGATGGGGACAGAATAGAACACCCATGTCAGAACTTACAGTACACATTAAGCAGATCATGGAAAGTTACAGGGAAGTAATGAAACCACAAGGCTAGATTCTGTGAGTCAGTTGGTTTACTGGCGTACTGTTTCAATGTAGAGTGTTGGTACTGACAGTGCTATGAAAAGCATTCATTCATCTGAATCAAAGGCCACTCTGGTTCCAGACAGGCTAGGCATGACATAATGTTCTGCCAGGGCTTTCCTAGCACCTGAACCACAATTCACCTCAGTGGAAAGGGCAACTGTCTGTCTGTCTGTGTCTGGCTCTTTCTCATTTGTTCTCACTTCCTGCCTTTCTAGGGTCTATCACATTGACAGCAATCCATCCGGAGCCAATGACAGTGGTCCAGACTTTACAAAAGCCTTCACAGTAAGAGAGATTTTCACCTTTCAGATTTACAAGTTTCGTAACCTCGAAGTTGTGGCACAAAATCAAAAAATAACTCTACAAAGATGCTTCTGAGACATTTTTATAACGATATACTGGGAAACTAATACATTATATTTTTAATTTTATCTCTCCATCTACTGTATGTAAAGCTGTTTTTTGTCTTTTTCATGAAAACAAACTTTTTCATGGGGGGTACAATTTACTTGAATTGTCTGAAGCCTTATTTTTGAAATGTTAAAATTTGGGACACACATATATAAACTACAACTAATAGTAATTTAATTTTAAATACATTTTCAGATCACAATAAATTTTATTGATATTTATGTTTTAGTTCCAGTTTTTTTTTTTTGTCATGGCTCACATGTATGTTTCTGTTCTATTTCAGGCAACCCGAGATCCCATTTGTTGTATCACAGCAACAGACAGGACCCTGATTGTGGTATGTACATCTCTGTTTTAATTTTGCAACTTTAAATCATTCACTAAAAGTAAAATTAAAGTAAAACAATAAGTGTTTGATTGTATATGTGCTTCCAGGGCCGTGAGTCTGGCACCATCCATAGATACAGCCTCCCGAATGTTGTTCTCATCCAGAAATACACTTTGAACAACAGAGCCTACTATCTGTCTTTGAACTGCAACTCCAGGCAGGCACTGTTAATCAGTTCAAACACAGTTTGTCAAATTTGAAAGCTGATCAATTTTTCATTCAGTTTAATTGTTATTTTGTTTAGTCGTCTGGCCACAATTGACATTGCGGGCATGCTGACTTTGTTGGACCTGGAAGTTCGTGCCTCCACAGACAACGGCTCAGGAGACCAGGCATCTGCAGGAGATCCATCCAAGTTTGAGCGCAAAGATGTTTGGGACATGAAGTGGGCGAATGACAATCCTGATCTGTTCGCCATGATGGAGAAGACAAGGATGTATGTCTTCAGGAACTTAGACCCAGAGGTGAGTGCTCAGGTGTTTGTGTGTTGGTCAGCAGCATTATCTTGTTATTACTAAATAAACATTTAGCAACTGTTGCCTTTGTGTATTGCTTTTCTTTTTAAAAAAAAAAAAACAGGAACCCATACAGACATCTGGGTACATTTGCAACTTTGAAGACCTGGAAATCAAATCTGTCCTGCTTGATGAAATCATGAAGGTAAAACTTTAGTTAAAAAAAGTGGCACTTAAGATCCGAGTCTGAATACTTTCATGTTGGAATGAAAAACATAACCAGTCATGCTAATACCAAGATGCTTTTTTTCCCATAATTTCAATGAAATGTTTTATTTAGCCTCTTAAATATCCTAAAGCAGATGGATTTACAATTGTTTAGACTTACTGTTGACTTGACACATGATTAATTTAACAGCTGGTTGCAAAATGATGAGAATTCATCCATTTGTAGTGTTAATATGAAGAGAGACACTCTTTATGCCTCACTGCTTTGCTGTGTCTTTAAATTGCTCAAAGATGCAGTGTGTATTTGTTGATTTAATGAAACACTTATGGGATCTTGCCCAACAGGATCCAGAGAGGCCTAACAAAGACAACCTCATCAACTTTGAAATCCGCTCCCTGAGGGACAGTCGTGCATTGATTGAAAAAGTGGGGATTGAGGATGCCTCACAGTTCATTGAAGATAATCCTCACCCAAGACTCTGGTAAATGCAAAGTGTTGATCTCTACTTTCTATTCAGCTTTAACGCATGGCTTTAAGCTTAAGGACCTTAAGTCTTCAGAGAACTAGCAGCGATGGAGGTCCCATGTTGCATCACCTGACATTGCTGTTTCTTGGCCTAAAAGTTGCACATGAACACACCGCAAAGACTACAGCAGACAGCCAACCACCATGTACGTTCTGTACCGGCATGAGAGAAAATAACTCTCCACACCAGCAGACGGTCATTGTCTGTAATCATCATTAAAAAAAGGAAACTGAATGCTAGTGCTAGTTAGCCAGTTAGCCCATTGATAACACAATCTAATGTTTAAGAACAGAGCTCATTTCCCTGCGCCAGTGAACAATAACACAAACCCTTCCAAAACTTATCTGTTAAAGAAAGAAAAAAAAAAATCTTACCTTATGTGACAAGTTTGTTCTGGTCTTCCTTTTGACTTCAGCTCTTTGTTTACTTTCCTCACTTCCGTTTCTCCTCTCGTGCCCTAACCTGAACTGCCAATCAGAGTGATTTCATTCACTCACAAGCGCCGTCGTCAACAGGGTCCAACAAGGGGCAATGGTGCAGGACACACCACACTGACTAGGGTGACTGACGCTCACCAACCGCCTGATATTGACCAACATTTTGGTTCATGTATGTGGAGCAGTGAAAAGTGAAAAAGGGTTGGATGCAGTTGAGTATAGATCAGAGGTTGTGGTGATTAATAAATTCACTTTCAGCCCATCACATCACTGGTCTCATCATTCTGATACAGCTGTGCTGATTACAGTGACACATGACGATGGCAGCTCAATAAGTGAAGAATTGGCTTTTCCAGGAAATCATGTTGTTGTCTGGATGGTGCAGAGCGATTCAATGTGAACACCACAGATCCGCAGCAGATGTTGTGGGGGATTTTTAACAGTTAATTTGTACAATAACAAAAGAAACAAATAATTAAAAAAAAAATATATTTAATTTAATCAAGGTAAACATAGGACTCAGTGATACAAAGCAACAAAATCAGTTCTCAAAAACTATTCTGAATTTTCTCTTCAAAAGATATTTGAACGTTGCTGTCAGGTCAGGTCGGCACCAGTCAATAGCTGCTTTTGTCTGAGCATGTACTCTGTGCTGGTGCAGGAGGATTATTGCAGAGATTTATAATAACTCTTTTGTAGCTGCAGTGTGATCACTTTAGCTTATGCGTGTTCTCTGGGTAGTGTGTCAATTCTTGCAGCATCCCTCAAAATCTCGCAACATCAAAAAGTGGGAATCAGTTCAAGCAGTCAGCTTCAGTCTGTGACCTATGGATAATCTTTAGACTCATCTCACACAGCAATAAAATCATAGAATCAATAAGTTTGAAACAGATTGATTGATTACAGACAATTATTTGGTCCATAGATACTGATTTGCATTTGCAAGCCACAGTCCTACTCACAGATTGTTGAGT
This sequence comes from Epinephelus moara, assembly GCF_006386435.1. Taxonomy (NCBI): domain Eukaryota; kingdom Metazoa; phylum Chordata; class Actinopteri; order Perciformes; family Serranidae; genus Epinephelus; species Epinephelus moara. Next base: position 30,323,814 of record NC_065519.1, read on the forward strand.
GACTTCATACGGCTTAATAGCTTCATTACAGTTTAAATCTAAATCAATCATATTAGAGTGTGTATAAGAATTTATGTACGCACATTATGCCTCGCAGCTGTACTGGTGATAGTAGCTAACTGCCCCCTCTCTCCGTTATGACCCCACCAGGCGTCTTCTGGCTGAGGCAGCCCTCCAAAAACTGGATCTGAAAACAGCTGAACAGGCCTTCGTCCGTTGCAAAGACTACCAGGGCATTGAGTTCGTCAAGCGACTGGGCAACTTGCAGAGCGAGCCCATGAAACAGGCAGAGGTGGCAGCTTACTTCAGCAGGTTCGAGGAAGCTGAGCATATGTACCTGGATATGGATCGCAGGTATATTTAACTGTATTTTTTGGGGCGTATTTGATAGTTGAATCAAAACTTCCAATAATGATTTACTTTGTCATTTTAAATGTCAGTGTTACCTTATGCATCAGTTCTGTAAGCATGTTAATGTTTTATTTCTCGTAGGGACCTTGCCATCAGCCTTAGGATGAAGCTAGGAGACTGGTTCAGGGTGCTCCAGCTGCTCAAAGCTGGCTCTGGGGACTGTGATGATGCTCTGCTGGAACAGGCGTACAATGCGATTGGAGACTACTTTGCTGACAGACAGAAATGGTATTGAAATTTAGTTTACGATTTCTTTCTTTGGTCATTAATGTGTTAGTATATTTAGTATAGAAACAATATATACATGTGTTAGATAGTTACAGAGCCCCTAAAGTTCCAAAAGGTGATATTTGTTTTGTCTTGTGTACAACAAATATTATCTTGTATGAATAACCTAACAGCTTGTCTGCACAAGATAATAACTCGTTTCCACAAGATAATAACCTATGCTCACAAAATAAAATATGTAGCAAACTACATAGCAACTTTTGAGACTTTCAGGTCTCCATAGGTAATATATCTGTTTGGGGGGAAAAAAGTTCTGTAATTTGTACATTGAAGTATTGTTCTTTGTTCAGTGGATGTGAACAGAAGCGTAATGCATTAAAAAAAAAAAAAAATCCATAATTAACGAGAATATTATTTCAGAATTCTGAGAAAAGTTGTCGTGAAAAAAACGGCTCTTTTTTTCCTGAATTTACGAGACAGCCATCTATTCATAAATCAGTTAATGCGACATTTTGCATAATTTTGAGATGATTTTATTAATATAGAAAAACAGCAGCATTTTATTTATCAAATGAATGTATTACGCATTCATAGATATGCATTGTAATGGCTTAGCACTATAATACATAAACAAATTATGCAAATATAAACACTCATTTTCACCCAAGATCGTCATTAGTACGATGCAATATATTTAATATATCCCAAACCAAATAATATGTCATTAGTCTCTCAGTTGTATGGTACTATAAATGCTAATTAAAATCCATCATAAAAGGATGAGTTAACATTATGTCACTTCTATTTTGCGCCCATATACATTGAGTTATTGTCACCATAATCATTCCTTCGGTCCATACTAGCTGTGAATAATCCTTTCCTGACGCGAGTCCAGTGTAAATGATAGAGGACAAGTCCACCGTCCTTTGCAAAAATGCACTCTGAGGTTCAGCTAAAGATAATTCAAGGCTTCAGCAGTCTCAGTCAGCCAAATCAAGTAGGTATCTTCCAGAGAGACTACCTTCTTTCTTTTTCCCTGTTTCTTTGCTGAGACTTTCGGAAGGAACCGTAACAAAAAGAGGGAGTTTTGTAAGGAAAGACTATGTCTTTATAAGACACCCATGTAATTTAACTAACTGTATGCTGAAGCCTCATTATCGCCTCAGCTAAACTTTAGAATGCATACTTGCACAGAATGAGAACTGTGTTTTTTCCCCTATCACTTACATTGAATTGGAAACAGATTCACTGGATAAATGATGACATACTGTAACCTGTTTGTGCCACTGCAAGCAATCTTCATTGAATCTGGACGGCCTTTAACACACTGTATGGATGTATGCACACAGGGCTGTTACCAGAACTCCTATCCATTATTATCTTATTCCATTGTTCTGTGTGCTTTCCGTTATTATACATCCATTGTTTTCTTTGTTTAAGGTTTAAGTGGGGCTCTTTTATTTACGTCATCTCATTGCGCCCTCTTCCACAGTGGCCCCTAACTGAAGAATTAGTGCCACCTACTGCTTATCTCAGTGAACCAACTCCCAATATTCGCATAACAGCAGTTGATGGAAAAAGCACATAAAGTCACATTTAGCCAACTATTTGGAAATTCAGTTAAAATGTGCGCTACATTTGGATGGAAACCTGACTTAAGATTCAGAGGCGTCTACACAAGGCTCTCAACATGGAGGTGGCTGAGTCAGTGGCTCATAGCTAACTGTGCGGACAGTGCTAGCAACAGCAACAGTGCTTATAGAGCTAATGGTGTTAGGAGAGTGGCTGCAACACTTCCACGCCAACACCGTCTCAATATCAGCATTAACTGCCATATTAGGGCAGTGCAAAGCGGTGGGGATTAGCTAGCCAGTGGGATACACACATGGACTCACATGTACGCGTGGCTGGACCGCACAACAGCGAACAGAGAAGTCCGGATTACAGTGCACAAAGAGGTGGCCTGACTGTGTTCTCTGCTCAGGATGCCAGTACTTAACTACATATTTACATAGCAAATAGCTGGTTCCTGCTACATTAATGTTCTGAATGTCATGAAGGGCTCCTTTAAGATTGAAGGAAACTCTGTCTCACTTTCGGTTTTAAATACTGTATAAATCCTTTCTGTTTCAAGGGTCAACGCAGTGCAGTACTACCTTCAAGGTCGTAACCAGGAGAGGCTGGCAGAATGCTACTACATGTTAGAGGACTATTATGGCCTTGAAAAGCTGACCACTATGCTGCCAGAGAATCATGCGCTTTTACCGGTGAGCAAAATGTTCAGATTTGACCAAAAATAACTCTTTCTTTGGGCTTTATGTAGAAATTTCAGACATCAATGACTGTGAATCCATAAAACCAACCCTCTGTTGCCTCTCCATTGTCTCCGTCTCTGTGTTTCAGGACATTGGACAAATGTTTGCCACCGTGGGCATGTGTGAACAAGCTGTGCAGGCCTACCTGAAATGCAACCAGCCCAAGGCTGCCGTTGACACCTGTGTCCATCTGAACCAGGTGAGAGACAGACAGAACACTGTGGCGCCAGAGTTTCTGAGTGACACTCTGAACACACACGGTCTTCCCTCATCCATCTTCAGATTAAACACACACTTCACTGTGTCAGTGTGGCACCTGCTGTCCTCCCACTCCTATCCTCTTCCTGTGTCATATTTAGCCCCACAGTGTGAATGCTGCTCTCAAACTTTGCTCTTCCAGTGTAAATTTGGCATTTAGCTCAGAAGGGTTGATTAACTGTTCTTCGCTCAGGTTTGGACAAAAGAAAGAACTTTCTTAATATAAAAAATCTGTGAAGAGATGTTTCACCACAGCTGGCTTTGATTTAAAGGACGTTAAATTTGTGCTGTAATTGACCCTGTGTTAATCCAAAAGGAGACGTCGTTAGCGGTCCCTGTTTCCTCTCTTGGCAGTTTCTCCTGCTGTGTTAATGTTGCGTTTTTGACAGTGAAATGAACAGGCTGCACTTTAACTGTTTCCCCTTCAGTTTCCTGTTAGCTCATCCCTGGGATGTGGAAAAATACACTGGGCTCTGTGTTATCTAACTTTTGTGACTGCAAGTGAGGTATACAGCTGTGTCATTTTCAGGAAGGCTTGACGATAAGAAGCCAGAAAGTGATTTAAGTTAAAACCTGATAGCAGTTGGTAACGTTTATAAAGAATAACTTTTTTTTTATATACTTGCTGAAACTGTCACTATAGTCGCACAACACTAAATCAGAATCCCATTCCTCTGCCTACTCTGTTGCCTTGTAGCGCCTCTAATGGCCTTACAGCACATTAACAAATACAACAAATCAGAGCTGAGGAGTCTCTAATGCAGCTGTTAATCATGTCAGTCACTGCTTGTGAACTTCAGACTGTCAAATTAGGCAGCGCTGATCAAATATTAATCAAGAGTCTGTTATTATGTTATCTATTTCTGGCCTCAAATGTTTTCAGAAACTTATTTTTGTGTACTGTTAGGCTGTAAAATGAGACGGTTGGTCCAGCTGGTGGGTGGTGCTTGGTATTTTGGTCGACTGTGTCCAACATGGTGGCTGGGTCACAAACATATTTGATCAGTGCTGCTCAGTTTGACAGTTTGACCGCAGTTCACAAGCAGTGTTTGACACGATGTGTTAGAGACTCCTCGGCTCTGATTGGTTGTTTTTTGTGCGCCTTGGTAGATTCTATGTGAGAGGCAGTAGAGAGAGGAGGAGGGACATGATATATTTCTCAGACTATCTGTCTCATGTACTTCTTTCATATTATAGTGACAGTTTTAGTAAATACGACACAAAATTATTTTCATGAAAGTTACCAACCGTAGCTTTAAAAGCTGTATGTAAATGATGTATTTATTGCACTGACGTTTCTGATTATTATTTTAGATTAACTTGACCAATATCATATTCAAAAGGTACAGGCTTATTTTGTTTTTGGTTCAATATTGTCCTTTTCTTACAGTGGAACAAAGCAGTGGAACTCGCCAGGACCCACAACATGAAGGAGATTAAACCTCTTCTCTCCAAATATGCTACACATCTTCTTGAGAAGAATAAAACCTTAGAGGCGGTGGAGCTGTATCGGAAAGCCCACCATTTCCTTGATGCGGCCAAACTCATGTTTAAGGTAGGTTTATGTTTTCATGCACTTTTTTACGCCGGAGTTTGAAGCGTCACATTTTCCCAATATATATACACACAGAAAGGAACTGAACAAGCAGCTTGGGTAAGGAAGGCTGGGTCATTCCGCCCTTCTTTTACAATAATCAAATCCAAACACCAAATGACTGTCGACCCCTAATAAACTTTTGGGGATCAAGTCCACTATAGGGCCAGCTCCATCAGGTCTTGAGGCGACCCAATACTGGACAGATTAGTTAAAATTAAGAATCACAAACCACCTGACAAAATAATATGGAAACCATGGTTGCAGCAACACATAGTTAAAATTTTATATAGATAACTAAAAGACACAAACCTGGTTGATTCTGGTGGACTGACCCGTTCTGGAGCCCCATGATGGTGCTCTGATCATGCTTCGCTGCCGGCGAATGGGGAATGGTGCGACACACTCTGTTTATTGTATTTGAGGTCACACCAGAATTTTCTTCAGCTGGAATAACTTGTTTGTGGGCATGGACTTTTTGGCTGCCATTACAGATCGCAGATGAGGAGGCGGAGAAAAGGACCCGACCGCTGCAGGTGAAGAAGCTCTATGTCCTGGCAGCACGTCTGGTTGAAAATTACCATGAGCAGGTGAAGACGTCACAGCAGAGCAAATCCAAAGGGAAAAAGTCTGAGGTAATATATCACCACTAATACTTTATACATATAGGAATATATGTTTCTATTTCTTTCTTTTTTTTTCAATAAAAGCTTTTACATATTATAATACTGTAATTAGGCAACATCTGCACTGGCTGGGCTGCTTGAGGAAGATGCAACCTCTTCAGACAATCGTATTGTGGATAACGCGTGGCGTGGAGCGGAGGCGTATCACTTCTTCCTGCTGGCTCAGAGGCAGCTATATGGAGGCTACATTGAGAACGCCATACGCACAGGTACCAAATCACACAGGACACTTCAACATAATAATGTAATAATTATTATACAATATTTTCCAAACTGATTCAAAGACAGGAGTTGAGTTTATGAGATATTATTCAGTTTGTATTTGTATTTATTTTGTCACAAATTATTTTTTCTTGACTTGGACAGTCTTGTGATTTGAGACAAGTTAGTTTCCCATCATAGATAGAACCAAACACAGTGGAAGTCTAACTCCTCACTGCTTCCCCATTTTTAAAGCCCTTCACCTGCGTGAGTATGAGGACATCATCCCGCCAGTGGAGATCTACTCTCTGCTCGCTATTTGCTCTGCAGCCAACAGGGCATTTGGCACATGCTCGCAGGCCTTCATCAAGCTGGAGTCCCTAGAGAGTCTGGACCCTGAACAGCGGCAGCCTTACCAGGATCTGGCCCTGGAGATCTTCACCAAGCACACCCCAAAGGACAGCCACTCGACGGAGCTGTACGGATCGTCAGAGGGGTGAGGGCACCGATGAGTTTACATCAAAGTGTGAATCCAAACACTGACAGACGACCTTAACTCCTTAACTTCACCATTTAAAAGACATGTTTTGGAGGGATTTCGCCATTCTTTCCCTTCATACACATATTTGAATTCACAGATTACCATGAGAAATAGAGACATATTAAAGACACGATGAGTATATCTGAATCTACATTGGGAGGAATAACCGTAATGAAATATGAACCAGTAGTATTGATGGGTGTATTGTAGTAAGCAGCAGTCTACATTATTCTTTATTTGGGGTTTTCCCCTGTAGAGTCAACATAAACACAATGCTGTGCCTTGCACTGTGATATATTCATTTAATTACAACTATATTTTAAAAATTCCCTGCCACATCTCCAGGCACAAGCCAAAAACACAGTCATTACTAAAGTCTAAATGCAGTAAATGATTACAGCAAAATTTAAATGAGCTATAGTCATTACCCATTGTCAAAACAGAAGTGCTGAAATGTATTTTTCTCTAGTAATGTTAAATGGATTGTTAGATGATTTGTATACACAGCAGTTTCTGTCAATTTGGGGTAATAAAGTATATTACAGAGCCAGCTGCTGTAGACAGAGGAAGCAGCATTAGGGTCTTTATTAATGTAACTTTCTAAAAGTGAATGCTGAATAGGGGAAATGAAAAGAATCTACAAATAGCTAATTTTTATGCATTACAGGAATACACACAGTTTTGTAGATTGTTAGCTCTGTTGCTTTATTATGACTCTAGCATTGTGTTGAGTGCTACAACCAGTCGCAGGCAAGCAATTAACAATGAACACAGAGCTACAGAGAAAGTAATCTCGGAACCCATTGGCTATTGGTCTGACAACGATAAGCTTCTGGGGGCCATAGCCAATATTTTGGGAGATCCAGTGTGGCTAGCAGATGTGGCCAAGACTTCCTTTGCCGTGGGCTGGCCATTTCGGCTAATCTCTATAAACACACATATACATATGAAAAAAAAATTAAAAGCTAATAAAATGCTAAATTGTTGTCGGAGGATAGCAGATGGGTTCCGAGATTTAATTTCAACCAATGCGTTACGCCTCCTCACATGGACTGTTTACCTGATGTTCAAACATGATTGGTCAATATTGCTCAGACTACAAACAGAAACCAGAATGCTTCCAATACCAAAATCTTGCCCTGTGGCACAGAGTCTGCATACATATACAGATATTTGTTCATAGAGATTAAAGAGACAGACACCAGGGACATGTGGGATATGCTTTCATCACTAATGGAAACTTTACCAACAGATCACTCTTAAGTTTTTGTCTTCCTTTAAGCCATTCATTGAGGTTCTCTTTGATCTCACTACTTGACAGTATCCCTGAGTCCAACTAATTCTATTTTCTTATTCTAGGACGGAAGGAAAATTACCCACATGCATTGTGACAGGTCTACCGATCCAGGAGTACCAGTTCTGGATGTGCAACGTGTGTAAACACTGCGCTCTAGGACAGGAGATCAGCAAGTATAACTGCTGCCCACTGTGTCACAGTCCTGTAGCGTGAAACTCTGTCCCATGAGAGAACCTACATTTTCACATTTCTAAGCATTGTAATGTACGTTGGCCTGAATCTGTGTTTCTTTTTTATGAGTTTGTGGAGCAAATGAACTGAAAATATTTACTTATGGAAAAGGTGCATTTGGTTTCAACTTAATGAAAGTTCTTAAACTGAAGCTGTCATATGTTTTATCCAGTAGAAACAGAGCAAAATATGTATTTAGTGGGATTTAACTTATGTCCTATGTATTTTTCTTTACTTTAAATGTTGTGAAATATTTAAATGAATACAACTGCTTTGTTAACTATTTTTATATGGAAGTAAATAGTAAATAAACTGTCACCTTTGTACAAGAATTTAAAATATATTTTGCTTGGATTTCATTTTGCTGACCTTTGTAATATCATACTGCATTCTTGATCACTTTATATCATGTGGAAAATACTGTTAAGGACAGATGGCTTTCAAACCATTATCACCAACTAATCTGCTTGGAAACAGTACCCACACCATCAGTAGTGTTTACTGGGAACACCACTGCACTTGGGAATAGTGCTTAACAAGTATCAGTGCTGCTGACCATCTGTAAGGAATTTTTGAGTACATCCAACCAGATGAAATACCGCTTCAAGTGGAATATGCGCCATGTTTTGGTAGATAATGAGGACATGGTTCAAAGGGAAACGCTGCTTCTGCTGTGGTTTTAATTTTTGGTTACATGACAGGATGGAATTAGCAAAAGTACAAGTTTTTAGCCTTTTATCTTGCTGTGTGGAGACAAAATGTTTGCCTGAATTCAAGTGGTTTTAAAAATCTTGACCCCAACATAACATTTAAATAATTCATTAATGTAAAACAGTATCCTTGTGGCTCCACCACTCCACTGAAGTGCCTCTTGCAGTGTTACTGCATATCAGTGATACAATCTTCTCCTGCCATCTACTGTCAGTAAATGGCATCAGTGAGTAGGGCACAGCATCATAAGCAGTCGTTGCATAAAAGTAACTTCCATCTGACTCAGAGCATATTCAGAAGACACTTTCTTTATTTTGGTAAACCTTGCAGAAGATCGTATTGTTGACATTGATAGTGCTGCAGAGTCGTGGTGTGTCTGCAGCTTAATTTGTCTTAACTGTAACTTACACTTTGACTTATAATCTTGGCAGGGCCCTGATGATTTTTAAATGACACTTGAATAAGTAATTGTTGTTTTATCCTCTGTTATTCCGATATTACAGCATCACAGTAGGGTTCTTTTGTAATTTCCTTACATTATAAATGCTGTATATTGTATATTGGCCAAATGTACACACTCTAAATATTTGGAGGGAGGTGTCTGACACCCCCCACACCCACCAGCCCCTCCGAAATTATGCCATGTCCACGTACACATACAAACAGTGCCAATACATGCTGGTTTTACCATGACTGCCTGTTCCCACCACCAACTACTGAGGTATTTTAAATCATTACTGGACATTTAAAGGTCCAGTGTGTAGGATTTAGTGGCATCTAGTGGTGAGGTTGCAGAACTGGAACATTTAACATGTGCCGATTGTGTAGGAGAACTACAGTGGCCAACACAAAAATGCAAATCGCCCAGTCCAGTGCCAGTGTTTGCTTTAGGCTACTGTAGAACAACATGGCATAGCACATGGCACAACATGTTGATATAAACAGCTCATTCTAAGCTCCAGCAATTCTTAGTTTTGGGGGGGGGGGGGGGGGGTCACATGAAACGGGTTTATGGGTCCTCTGCCAACAAATTTTGAGCATCAAACACTTAATTTCCTGCATTCTGGTGAATTTTCGTACACCAATTTGTGTCTTTTCTGCATCAATCAACTAAATATTTTCAATTTTATCAAGATAAAAGTCCTCTGCTATGATTGTATGAGGCAGGACATGTCTCCTGCATCCCCTGTGAAATTTACTCCTATGCTAATAAAACATTCATTCATTCATTTATTTTCCATATCCTTTTAGGGGTCGCGGGAAAGGGGGGGCTGGACAGGTCTCATGCTTAAGGTCCGTTTCCACTGAAGAAGTTCCTGGTACTATTTGGGGGGCAGGAACTACTACAGGAACGTCCTCTCACTCGGCCCTCTCAACCGCCGTGTCTCCACTGAGAGCGGAGTACGAGGAAGGTTCCTGTAAAGTTACGGGCTCTGGATGTGACATAATCGTTGCGCGACCATTTACCGGGGCGACGTAGGAACGCCGTTAGCTGTTAGCCCTTAGCGGTGTCTGTAATAACTCACTAAATGGCCCGTGAAAAAAATATTTTTTCCAGCAGATGTCTTAGTTACAACATGACTGAGCTAACTGGAGTAGTTTCATGTCGTATCCGACAGTGGGAGGCTTTTAACAGATGACGTCCTGATGTTAGCTTTGCTGCTGTTAGCTGTCCCTGTCTGCAGCAGCCACTGATGCTTTCTAGACATCGTGATCTCCCAAAACTGAATAAATACCACACATAGCAACACAAAACTGCTTTGCTAGCTCAATCATGTTGTAACTATGATATCCACTGGAAAAAATATTTTTTTCACGGACCATTTAGTGAGTTTTTTTTGCTGAGTTTTAAAAATGCCGGCTATTTTGTTGCTTTCTGTTGACATCACATCCCTCCTTGAGTATATCCAATCAGCATCAAGTAAACCTCAAGCCCCAGCCAGGAGTCTTTCGGGGCCGTTCTGAGTACCTACTCCGAGGCAGGGACTTGTTTAGCCCCCGTAAAAGTTCCAGAACTCTGTCCTTCGGGGGTGGTTCCTGCAGTGGAGACATGCACCAACGGCCCTGGCCCCGTAAAATTACCTCGAAGTTCCTGCGGTGGATACGGGCCTTTACATTCACACCTACGGCTAATTTAGAGTCACCAGTTAACCTGCATGTCTTTGGACTGTGGGAGGAAGCCGGAGTACCTGGAGAAAACCCACGCTGACACGGGGAGAACATGCAAACTCTGCACAGAAGGGCTCCCCAACTCCGGGAACCCAGGGACCCAGGAGCCCTCTTGCTGTGAGGCAAGACCACCATGCTGCCCCTAATGAAGCATATTTATGATTATCATATAACATTTCTGCCAATCCATGTCCTTCAAATCCTACACACTGGACCTTTAAACTTTAACAGTCGCTGGGCCCATAAAGGCTAATTACTTGATTTGGTGCTATCCCAGTGTGTGGCAGTCAGTAATGTGGCATGTTTGACCACACAATTTGACACTGCCATATTTAAACACTAAATCTTCCCTTGCTCTCTTGCACACTTTTACTCCTCCCTCTGCTGCCTGCTCATCAAAAATCTGCATCAAAATTGTGTGTATGCATAACAGTGCGTGGGTGAATGATCCACCGGCAAACTGTGATATACCACAGGCCTAATATATTATACTTTATTTCTTTGCAACCAATGTTCATATTTTTTTTATTCCGTATTCCCCCCTCGGTTATGTTATATTAGTTTTGCAGTTTATATATATAGTTTAATATTATTTGAGGCAAAGGTCGGCACAGCAGCAAACCCAAACAACCCAGAAAATCTTCACAATGAGATGACAACAAACGCGAAACAGAAGGCAGCCCTTAAAGAATCATTTGAGCGCTTCGCCTAAAGAATCATAAAATATTTACAGTGATAAATTTGGCACACCTCAGACGAGCTGGCGCAGCCCGGACACTGGTAACACATTACACATTAAAGTTTAAAGTTGTATAAAACAGACTGTTAGCGGGGAATAAATAATGTGCCAGCTGTGTGTGATCAATTGTCCTGTTAGCTGCGTTCCGCCCTGCGCTGCTGGTGACACACACACACACACACACACACACACACATACACGCACACACACGACCACAGCACTGCAATGAACACTGTTCAGTCCGGACTGAGCCACAGCCACGGGACATCTGCGCTCATGGACAGGTATGCTGCTATTACCATCTCCACTTTCTAACTTTATGTGAAGATGCTGCTTGGACAGGAAATATGACTGCTTTTCTGCGACACTGTTTGTCTTATTAATATTTTGTGCACAGTTTTCGGATTATTTGGTGCATGATTCCTAGTGTCATTGGAATCAACTGGCGCGCAAAGTCTGTTTTATTTCACTTTGATCGTTTACTTTATATGCCTCTCCAGCGGTTCTCTTGTAAAGTCTAAACTTTTATTGCTGCAGAAACGTGTCAAATCTGACCTTGGCTTCACTGCATGTTGAAACGCTATATATTACAGTGCGTAACACAATACGTGTCAGACAGTGCGGATCGTTTTAGACCTACAAGCAGGACTGATAGTGAGTACCAAGTCATTGTTTGTATGGAAAATGTGGGTATCATAGGTCCATAACAGGGCCGTGCCATGGAGTCAACATCTGGGGGACCTACCCACCCCCAAGAAATTTTTAATGTTGTATTGTATAATAATAAGGATGGTCATTTGTTGAATGTAAATGATTATGATTACATTTGATTATTTTAGACTGGTGCATGGGCGTCTGTCGTAGCATAGCAATTTACTTGTTTATTTGTATTTGTATCAATATATGGGGTTGGGGTGGGGGGTGGAACATATTCGAATACGCCCAATATATGTCTATAATAAAACACGAAAGGTGCACCGATACTATAATTTGATCAGCCCTAGTTTTATGCCCTGAAATTTGTCAATACATTCAATTGAATGATTCACTTTTTGAAGCTATAACACTATTCCTGTTGCACTCTTACACATTTACCTTAAAAGTTGAATTATGACATAATTGATCATTGTCATGACCATGCAGAGCACTGTCACGATATGTAGCTTGTGACATAAATCGATATGTAACTTGCTAGTGTAGTGGAAATTGATGATACTAGGTAGGTGGGTAGATTATCAAGGAGGAAGCGGGTATACTCTCCTATATATTCCAATGGCTTTTTGGCTGATAGGTGAGTTTGCTGTAAATGGCTAGAGAAAGAGGTTGGCATACACTGTATACCTGAGTACACCTTCAATGGACAGGTGTAACTATGCCTGATGGAAACATTTCATCTTTAGACTGTAAATTAATAGCGAGTCATGCTCTCACTAAACCATTCCATCAAGAGGTGCCACAGACACCGAGATGCAACTTGATACTTGACAGCTCTGATGTAACGCGCTTCAATGTGATCAAATGACATACAAGAAAGTGTGAGGCGTTCTAATTTCAGTGTCTTTGTTTGCAGGCAACGAAGCCTCTGAGATTTTTAACAAGAGTTGCTGAATGCCCTCTGACAGCTTCATCATGATGTATGGACAGATCCTTCATCCGCACAGCCCTGATGATGACTGCTTTATCAATGTCAATGTTGGTGGTTTCAAACAACGAATGGAGCACAACATTCTGAAACGATTCCCGCAGACACGTCTGGGTCGCCTCCTGTGCTGCAGCTCCAAAGAAGCAATCCTGGAGCTCTGCGATGACTTCAGTCCCTCTGAGATGGAGTACTACTTTGACCGCAATCCACGTTTTTTCTGTTACGTTCTCAACTTCTACCTCACAGGCAAAATCCATCTGGCGGACGGGCTGTGCATTATGTCGTTTTTTCAAGAGATTGAGTATTGGGGCATCAAGGAACGTCACTTGGACTTCTGCTGCAGCAACAAATTTCATGAACTGATGCAACTTGCGGAAGATAAGTGCTGGGATCAGAGGAGCGATGAACTGCAGCTGCACAGCTCAGGTTCATCTATTGAGGAGCTGTCAGCCTTGGAGGAAGACATAGAAATGTTTGAAGGCTCCTGGTGTGCAGATGTCCGCAGGAACATCTGGATTCGTCTTGAGAATCCTGGTTACTCTACTTCAGCCAAAGTGATGGCTGTAGCATCCCTAAGTGTAGTCATCGTCTCTATTCTGGCCATGTGCATCCACAGCATGCCGGACTTCCATCAAGTGGATCTCAATGAGAAGGAGATTGAAAACCCAGTGCTGGCTTTCTTTGAGGGCCTCTGTGTTCTGTTCTTCTCTGCAGAGTTTATTCTTCGTCTGGTTGTTGCACCATCAGCCAGGAAGTTCTTGTGCAGCCCTCTAAATATCATTGACTTCATGTCAATCATGCCCTTCTATATCACTTTAGCCTGTGATATAATGGATGAAGGTGAAAACACAGACTTGGAGAATGTTGGCAAAGTAGTGCAGATCTTGAGGTTGATGCGAGTGTTTCGCATCTTGAAACTGGCTCGCCACTCAGCAGGTCTTCGCTCTCTTGGTGCTACACTGCAACACAGCTCCAGTGAAGTAGGGCAGCTGGTGCTTTTCTTGTCTGTGGGCATTTCCATGTTTTCAGCCCTCATTTACTTTGTAGAGAAAGACTCTCGAGAGTCAGAGCTGCAGACTATGCCTATTGGCTGGTGGTGGGCCACCATCAGCATGACTACGGTGGGCTACGGGGACACCTTCCCTGTTACGCTTGCTGGGAAGCTGATAGGAACCCTGTGCATTGTCTGCGGGCTGCTGATCGTGGCTCTGCCCATTACTAACATCTTCAATAAATTCTCCAAGTTCTATCAAAGGCAAAAACATCTATAGTCACAGATGAAGCAATAGCTGAACCATCTCCAGCAAGCACAGGAGTGTTCCAAGGAGTTCCAGGATGCAATGTCAAAGCTTTTAACCCTGCAAACTCCTTATAAATCACAACTCATGAGAAGTTGTAAAATAAACTATGACCATGAAAAATAAGCAGGAAAAAGGGGTTAGCTGCACAATGTACTATAATGAACTTGACTAAATGGGCGCAGTATTCAAAGGTCAAGTCTTTTTTTCTTGTGACAAGCATGTTCATGGTTTAAAGGAGTATTTGACCTTGCCAAGTAACCATTTGTTCAGCAATTACTTATCTTGTGCTACATTAAAATTGTGAAGCAAACCTTGTTTTTCTTGCATGCCTCCAGTGAACCAAGAATCAAATACGTTGAAAAATCTTGATGGATTGAAGTCATAGGAGTCTGCGTTAAACAACAGCTAAACTATATCAAAACATCTGTTTACAAACTGTCACATAACTTGTGTAGTACAACCTAAGTCCCATTTATCTGGTCTTATGCTCTGTACTTCCCAAACACATGCATTTTTGGTAAAAATTTAAAACTGAACGGAAAGTGAAACTTATCTATGCTCTCTTCAAAACCAGACTCCATTGACAAAAATGGTAATTTACCTCACTAATCACAGGAGCTGTTGGCCTACCACAGCCTCAATCAGTAGTTTGTCTTTGTTATTGTGTGGCTTTAATGAATGCCAACAAACCCTTTAAAACACCATGGTCACACAGTAACACATACAAACCAACTGACTGAGGCAGCTGTAGACCAGGAACTCCCGTGTTCTGTGCAGTAAAATAACTGTTTTTGTCAATAGAGTCTGGCTTTGAAGAGACCATCGAAAAGTTTCATTTTCAGTTCAGTTTTACACACTAAGAATTTTCGCCATTTTAGATTCTGTGTTCACGGTAGAGGCATGTGAGAACAACAAAGTTATCTTACCAAATTCAACATAACAAGGAGTGAGTAACTGATATACGTATTCCTCTAAGGGAACAGTTTAGAATTTGGGGATATTAGCTTAATCACTTGAGTCACATGAGTCAGATAAAAAAGATTGATGCCACTCATGTTTGTGCAGTATGAATGTTAGCACCAGCAGCCAGTTACCTTAGCTGACGCTTAATAAAGCTTAAAAAGAACTGGAAAAGGGGGACACCGCTAACCAGGCTCTGTCCAAATGTTTAAATGAAAAAAAAAAAATCCAACTACCAGCACAAACTATTTCTTAGCCAACTCCTGGAGGTTACTGGTCCCGGCCAAAAATTAGTGGACAGTGAAGAGTAAAAGGAAATTGTAGTTCAGATTACCAGAATCTGACAGACATAACATGGCAGCACGGTGGTGGCATTGTATATGTCAGCATTGTTACCTCACAGCACAAGGGTTCCTAGTTCAAACTCAGGATGGGGGGTTAGAAACCTGGGGTGGGGCAGCCCCTCTATGTAGAGTTTGCATGTTCTCCATGTGTGTGCATGACTTTTCTCCAGGTGCTCCTGCTTCCTCCCACAGTCCAAAGACATGCAGGTTAATTGGTGACTCTAAATTGTCCGTAGGTGTGAATGTGAGCGTGAATGGTTGTCTCTTTGTGCCAGTCCTGTGATAGTCTGGTGACTTGTCCAATGTCCTTTCGCCTAATGTCACCTCAGTCCCCCCGTGACCCCTAACAAGATGAGCGGTTATACGTAAAATGAATGGATTAATGAAAGCCAGACATAACGTGCTAATTAAGCTCCTTTCTCACTGCACAAAAACCCACTACCACTCACTAACATCTGGCCTTTGTATGTATTGGGAAAGATTACAATTGGCATTCACACTTGGATTTGGCTCTAGTCTACTGGCTATGCGAAAATAATCTATTGCCTATTTTTAGCATGTTTTCCTGTGTTTAAAAAAAAACCCATGTACAGGCGATAATTTGGGTCAAAAGTGAGTATTAGTGAGGTTAAGTGTGGTAGTTGGATTTTGTTACCTATGGAAAGATCCTGGCTGACTAGCTAGTTTTCCCCTTTTTCCAGTCTTAATGCTGGGCTAAGCTAACCAGCTACTGTAAGCAGCTACGTCATTGTATAGACACAGAATTGGTATCAATCTTATCTAATCTGGTATCATCTAACATAAAGAAGCGAATAAAAGGTCAAAATGCTTGTTTAACATCACTGACTTCATTCACAGTATGGACAAGTCAGCCCAAGTGGAATACCAAGGTTTGACAGAAAAAGACAAAGTCACATTCATTCTTGCATTTAGAGCAACTTTTTAAAACCTCACATTTGAGCCCACCGAAAAGATGACACAACATTCTGTGTGTGGCTGTTAATGTCCTTTGTCCAAACCCGTCTCCATTTCTGCTATGCTGTTGCGGTCCTTGTCTAATATTGATCCATCCATCTTGTTCTTATGTCTCTGTTGTATTTGGTGTCAAAAGGCTTTTAATTGCCTAATCCAATAAGAGGCTTGTTGCTGCTTGCTGGGTCATCAGAGTAATGAGTTCTTCATCAATGTGTTTGGGACAACAACAGTTAACGTCAATAAAAATCCTTACAAGGTGCTGAATTCACAACTCATCCCACAATGAGTATTGAGAGTCTTTAAAGAGATAAACCAGACAATAAAGTTTTGTGTCTGGATTTGTCTCATCAACATAACAGGATCTGTATTTCTTCCATGCAGTTGTTTAATTTCACATTTGTGTTCGACCTATATGTGAGCAAACGTTCAGTGGTGCTGCAGTTTAATGCTCTTCTTCTTGCCGCAGGTACCTTCATCTGCAATACCTACGTGTGTTTGCTTTATCTGTGTCATCTCTTCAACAGATAAGACTGTGCCCGATCAATGAAAACAGTCCAAATATCCGAGATGCCCTCCAACGGATGCCAATACTGTGGAAGAACCTTCTCTCTCGATTCAACTGATTTTAAAAAAAAATCATTGCCTCTACAACACTGTGGGTGGTGAGGTTGTGATCTTACGTCAAATTATTTTAATTAGCAGCTGATGATTACAACATATAAGGTATTTTGCAGCTGTCAGGGAATCACTAAGTAGCTTCTGGCTCCGGCCCTTAAATAAACATCTACGTCAGCACTCGGGTATGCTCACCTTTTTACGCTTGGGTCCCTCCTCCTGCGTCCTTCCTTTATGCTCAAAGTCACACAGTATTGCACTCTGATTTAGTTCATTGCTTCGGTCTTTTGATGTGAAAGTCACCGTCAGCAATATCTGTAGTCATCTCAGTGCTGAAGGACAGCCAGGTGGTTTCTGAACAGGAGCACAGAGAGTGTCTGTGCTGTTGGGGTAATCACTAAAAGTCGAAACCTGCCGGTGACTCCCATGAGGCTGCTGATATGGGGTTGATGATATTGAGAGGATGTTAACAACTAACATACGGCGGAGATGATCTGCACCAAAAAGCACTTTTCCAGCAAATATAAAAACATACAATTGTTTGTTTAATTGAGCTGCTGTTCACATTATTTATTTATTGTTTGTTAATTGCTCCAGCATTTAGATCTTGTTATAAAAACATACAAGTAGATTTTCTTTACCTGAAGTTCAATCAAGTCCACTTTTTAATTCACTGCCCCCTATTCCCTCAGTCATCTTACTATATAATGATGAAAAATTTGTCTGTAGGTGTGTCTGTTCCACGTTTTTCTCCTCACTGACTTGGTCAATCCATGTGAAATTTGGCACAGTGGTAGAGGGTCATGGGAGGATGCGAATGAAGCAATATTACATCAATTGGCCAAAGGGGGGCGCTATATAGAACCCATAACTTCCGGTTATATAGATTTTCCGCCATTTTGAATTTTTTTGAAAAACACTTCAAAT
>NC_065519.1:30342286-30372487 GCF_006386435.1 Epinephelus moara
AGTTCAAACCTAATGGTGGGAGAGTTTGGGGCTTTCCAGGCCGAGGGAAAAAGATTACACCATTAAGACATGTCCGGGCATGATCGGGCATGTCTGGACAAAGGCAAAAAAGGCCTGCCACCAATAGGTTTGGGCTCAGGTAGGAAGGGCTAAAAGGAAGAGGGTGGAGATTCTCTCGAATCTTCACCAGCATAAAAGGGAGAGCTCAGAAAGTGAAGCTTCAGTCTTGCTCCGGAGCTTGACTCATGAGTTGTATGTGTTGAAGCTTGTGAACACATTAAACTCACTTGTGCCAGATTCAATTGGTCTCCAGTGTTTCTCTGAGTACCAGCCAACCGAACCTAAGATACTAAACTGACACAGAGGACGATTTGAAGAGAAGGTGAGGACGAGGTCGGGAGCCATCTGGCCCAATTCCAGGCACCGATTTTCGCTTCATCAACTGTCAGTGTGTCATTCTGTCAGTCAGTCATTCTGTCTGTCCCACGTTTTTCTACTCACTGACGTGGTCAATCTATGTGAAACTGCACATAGGCATTGAGGACTGGCATAGGCAGAAGGTGACAAAGCTACCAATGGGTATGGACTAGTTACTTTTAATGCCATAAAAAAGAGTCATTTATCGTGCTAACAATCATTGGAGTAGCTGCCCCCTTTTCATTCATCAATCTTATAACAAATCCTCATTCAGATACCATTTAGGAATGCATTACTTAAACAGCTGATCAATACTCCAGCGTTGGTCACTTAATGCCTTTTTGTTCCCCAATGATGGCTCCTGGGACTTATTCATTGACTGATTTTGTGACTGGGTAATTAAACACAATAAATTAAATGTACATTGGAATGAATGCGGAGAAAATTCAATCTATCACTTTCTTAATTAAAACAATAGAGGTGCGCATGTGATGAATATAGCGTAACACAAATGAAATGTTGTATATAGTGTGTGATGAATGTGATGTACTGGACTTCAGACCCCAGGAAGACAAGCTGGTGCCACTAGCATCAGCTAATGGGGATCTATAGTGTTTTATATGTTTGTTGAAGGTCCACTCAACATTTATTTTATCACATTTGCATAATTTTATTTTTGATACAACTTGCAGGTTCACATTAACCAATAACTGCTGTCAATATCACAACATGTAGATATCAGGGCAATGACGGACATTAAAATAAGCGATATAGAGCATAATTTAAAAAGAAATTGAAACTAAATCTGTCTTACCTTCTCTTAATAACATCATACATGATATAACACAGTTCTACTGTTATGACAAAGACAGTAACAAACATAAAGACGTAGCACCACATACACACCTGCACCTTTTGATCATTCCTCAACCCTGACCTTCCCTGTCCCCAACGGGTCAAATTCATACCATTTTTCTAGCTAAGTTGAGTGCCTCCTTCCGAGCCTCAAGCATGATGTAACCTGCCCCCTTCAGAATTCCACAGATAAAATCTCTATTGAAGAGTATTTCCACTGCTGAATGGAAAGACTGTGTGGCGGCTTCCAGCTAACCACCAACGTCTTTGTAGCAGCAGTGCATGCTGATAGCCATAGCTTCCTTAGAGAGTGATTAAAGTTCTGCCCTGAATCATCAGTAAGTAGCATACATCCTCGAGAGCAGTCATTCTTAGTGCCCAAAATTTCAGACAGACATTTTGTTATTTGCTCCCAGAAACTTTTAACGGATGAGAGGTAAACTACTGTCTTCCAGATTTTAATGAGTTATTATAACATATTGGTGTACTGACATGCCATTGTGATTTCCAGTTATATATCATTTCAGTTTTTCAAAAACTTCCACGCATTTTTGAGCACATACAAAGAATTACAGTAAATACTGTATATACCTACCGTAAAACATCAATTAAAAGCCTAGTCTGAATTAAACGCTCAGTCCCTTTCACTAGCCCGGTGTGGCTACACATTTTAACAAATAAACGCCTGTCTTGATTAAACTCTTGATCTTGAATGTTTAAAAACAGGTTGTTGGCTAGCGGCTTCGATCACACATACAGATTTAACCATTTAGCACCAAAGACAACTATAATTCCTTCAGATTTACCTGCATGGGAAACAAAAGAGAGACCAAAACGAGGTGATGACTCCCTGCCTCTGAAGCTGTCATAAAGTCAGAATATGTGTCTGGTCCTCGATTACCTGCTATGTTATTTATATTCCTTTAGTCCATAAGGGTCCACTGAGGAAAATAATCAAACTTGTTTTTCATAAAAATGAATCCAAGTGAGTATTGTTTTAACAGGATAAAGAGGTCTTGTGTTGGTTGTGTAAGGTGCCGTGAAACAATTGAAAAAATTAGTGATTCACACTAGTTCATATGTTATTTGTAGCCTAATTTTTATACAAGTAATATTCATAGTGATTTATTAACAATTTGATAGTATATTTATAGTATTTTATTGCTGAGCATCAGTTTTATATGAAGGGAATTAAAGGCCTGTCCCATATAGATGCTTGTCCCAAACATAAGCAAATAATAGCCCAGGCTACTAATTGAAGTTTTACGGTACATATAATACACTACTTCCCCCTCTTGCTAATAGCAATTACAACCACCAACATCAAGACTCATCTATACTCAACTAAAATCATGTTTCTCTGATGATTAGCATTTATATAGCTAAACTGAGGTTGGGTTTATTTAAATTCAGTGTAATGATTTTCAAACACGCGCATTTAACTGAATGGCAGCTAAACCTGAGGTACTGAGTTACCTTAAGTGAATACTTCACCCAAAAATGACCATTTATGCATCATATGGTCATACCGTGTTACCTTGAATTACTGACAAAAACTTTTTCACATGCTTCCCTTGGAAAACAGTGAACATATTGACTTCCTGATTGACTGGAGACCACATTAAACAACAGCATATTTATATCAAAACATCAGTTTACAAACTCTCACAAAACTTCTGCAATATAATCCAAGTCTTATTTATCCAGTTACATGCTCAGTACAAGGGCAGCACGGTGGTGTGGTGGTTAGCACTGTCGCCTCACAGCAAGAGGGTTACTGGTTCAATCCCGGGTGATGGAGCCCTTCTGTGCGGACTCTGCATGTTCTCCCTGTGTCAGCGTGGGTTTTCTCTGGGTACTCGGGCTTCCTCCCACAGTCCAAAGACATGCAGGTTAATTGGTGACTCTAAATTGTCCGTAGGTGTGAATGTGAGTGTGAATGGTTGTCTGTCTCTATCTGTCAGCCCTGTGATAGTCTGGCGACCTGTCCAGGGTGTACCCTGCCTCTCACCCAATGTCAGCTGGGATAGGCTCCAGCCCCCCCACGACCCTAAAAGAGGATAAGCAGTTAGAAATTGGATGGATGCTCAGTACTTCCCAAACAAATGCATTTTCACTATTTTTTCCTATTTGAAACTGATTTGAAAGTATCTGCTCTCCTCAAAGCCACACTCCAATGGTAAGGTTTTAGCGAAAACACATGTGTGGTGGGGTGCACCCTGGACAGGTCGCCAAACTATCACAGGGCTGACACATACAGAGAGACGCAACATTTCTGTCAACAGTTACCCTAACCTACATGTCTTTGTACTGTGGGAGGAAACCCTAGACCCAGAGAAAACCCACGCTAACACGAACCCAGAATCCTTATTAAGCTATTCCACTCAGAGATCTGGGTTGTCATTTATAAAACAATATGTAGGATCCATACTAAAGATGCACGTATGGACAAAAGCCAAAAATGGTGTGCACCAAAAAATATTAGACAATTTCTACAATCAGGCCTCCACCTTACCGTCTGTGTCGCTATTTCCCTTCTCCAAAATGCTTGTAAGCTCGGGTCAAAGTTTGTCCCATCAAGTCTGTTTTTATAGATCACAACTTTTGCGTGGGCAGTGGCATGCGCTTCTTTCAGGGCTTGTTTTGTGTCTACGCAATGTTTATAAATGAGACCCCTGTGTTTAACAGCCTTAAGCCCTGTTCGGACGGGATTAGTTTAACGTGGAGACGTGGGGTAAAGTAATTATTAATAGCCTAACATAATATAATATAGCCTAATATAAATCCATATTGCTTTTTGTTGTGTGCACACAATCCTGATCATGGTCAATATTTCATATTGGGCTAATCATTAATTATTATTATCCTTCAGCTGTTGCTTACAGGAAGCAACGTAGCACGCACATGCCAACAGGGAGGTGGCGCCAGGGCGCAAACTGAGTTACCACTCCCATCTCTGGTAGAATTACGGAGATTTCTTGTCCCGTGCGAATCGGACATTTATATTACAGACATCCTGTGGTTAACTGACATTAGTCCACATCCCCAGGTAAAACTAATCCCATCCAAATAGTACTTTAGACTACTTTTCTTATGAAAATTTAAAACACATAAAGAACATCTATCAAATAACTGAAAGCCACTTTAGAGTTTTGTTTTCTATGAGTCAAATATCACATCTAAGAATATTTTTTGCAGCGTCATCTTGAACACTTCTATTCTTACACCAGCACCACAATATCGACTGCACAGCAGTTTACAGGCTATCCAATAGGATATGTGCCACATGCCTCAATACGTCTATGCCTAATGATTATTAGCCTTGTTGTTAACCTTTTACTGCTTTGCTACGTTCACAATGCTACGTTCGACTATTGTCACACATGTATACTGTACCACAGTAGCCAGAACTGTAATATTATTACTTTCAATAATGTTGTTGTAAGCTACTGTTATTACCTGCATCTCTCTCTCTGTCTCTCNAGCCCTGTGAGGCAAATTGTGATTTGTGATATTGGGCTTTATAAATAAAATTGATTGATTGATTGATTGACAGTGGCTTCCCAAGACTGAAATCAATTTCTTTTTAATTACCCTTGTGGGGTTCTCAGCTTCTGTGCTTACTCAGCAAATACTCATTCACTCACAATCAACACATTGTGTTCAAATGAAGGGCGTTTTCTTTAAATGCAGCTTTTGCAGTGGAGGAAAAAAAGCCTGCATTCTGACGGCTGAATCGGCTGAAAAAGAAAAGGAGCAGAGAAGAATCAAAGGTCACAAATATGCTTCTGTGTCTTAAATTCACTGTGAGGATGTAATCAGATCTGAGGGTGGAAATCGATTTAATCCAAGCACACGTTACATCAGTCGCTGCGTGTCATAGAATATGTCCTCAACGTAATGAATGAAAACTAGGTAAACTTACACAGTGCACAAGTGAACAACACAGTCTATGAAATGCTCTCAGGTGTCACAGCTGTCTTTGCAAAGCAAGCAAATTCATTTGTCGCAATTAAATTACATGATGTCTCCGCGCCAACCCCTTGACTCAGATCCCAGAACCTCAGTGTCTGATTTCAAGAATAGTGCCCGTGCTAGGATTTCAGCTATCGATGTCTGAAGGGCACAATCAGATAACACTCTTCTTACATATTCAAATGATTAAACACTGTCGCTATTGCAGGGTGTGGGCAACTGAGTACAGTAGCCAGAGTTCGGGATCAGATTTTCTGTGCCGCATGAAGATTGATTTTGTTTTTGTGCTGTCTGGAAAGGCAAGATAAAAAAACAACAATGAGATAAAGGGCAATGTGAAATTAAAACTGAAGCACAGATAAATCAGAGTCAAGTTCGGTTTAGGAAGTGATTTAAAAGATGTTACTGACTTGGCTCATGGCATTTCTTAGAGGAATACTTCACCCCCAAAATGACCCTGTGTTACGCTGAATTCATTAAGAAAACTTTGTGTTTCTCGCATGCTTCCATGGTGAACAAGGAATCCAAAAACTGAGAAAATTCTTCATGAATTAAAGTCACAGGGTTCCATGTCTAGCAACAGCAAAACTATATCAGTTTACAAACTCTCCAGTACCGGTAGCTTCTGTATTCAGCGAGGTAAAATTACTGATTTTGTCAATGGAGTCTTTGAAGAGAGCATAGATCATTTTAAATTCAGTTCAATTTTAAACGCTAAGGTTTCAGTGAAAATCCTTTTGTTTAGGAAGTACTGAGCATATGAGTAGGTAAATGAGACTTGAATTATACTGCATGAGTTGTGTGAGAGTTTGAAAACGGATGTTCTGCTGTTGCTAAACGTGGACCCCTATGATTTCAATTCATTAAGAATTTTCAACATTTTTTGGATTCTTTGTTCATTGAAAGCATGTGAAAAAGGCAAAGTTTTCTTCATGAATTCAACATGACACAGGGTGAGTAACTGATATACAAACAGTCGTTTGGGGGGGTGAAGTGCTCCTTTAAAGATGAGGCACAGACTGTGACTGAACAGACAGCCATCCCACAGTGGCTGGCTGCAGTAGAGCATCTTGTATGATATCCGTTTGACACTCTCTTGAATTACAACAGTTACTGTTCAGGCTTTTAAAAGGGCCGATTACAGCATGACAGGAGCAAAGTAAACAAGCTGATGGATATGAAGGAGAAACAGAAGGACAGGCTCATTTTTCACACAGCAGGTACAGGTCACAACATATTTCAGAAGCTGTGTTCAGCACCTCGGAGAGAAGCAAGAGAAGATAGCACTATCTTCATTTGAGAAAATAACACTATCTTCATATGGTAATCAGACAAAAGAAATTTCATGTCAGAGGATATTTACATTATGCTGGCAAAGATAAAGTTGGTCAAGGCTACAGGGCAAGATTTTGGGTTTAATTCGCTACTGAAGTTGTGAGGTGTCAGCGCTAATCACATCCAATATCATGTTCAGCATTTAAATGAGTAGTTGAGGAACAGGTCAATACCTCTTTCTCGTCTTTTGATGTCTTTTATCAAATATGTCCACTATTATTAATGTTGTAAAATCCCCTGACATGACTTTAACCATTTTCCCCTCTCAGACTGAAAGTTACTCACGTGTGTTGTGACAGGTCCACCACTCCAGGAGAGCTAGTTCTGAAAAGCCAATTATGGAAGTGCTAATAGATCAGCTGTATTATCTGAAACCATCCACGTGTGTATGGGGTCAACAGTCAACAGATAACAAAATACATTTTCATTTCTATTATTCTTCAGTATCTTTAATACTTCAGGTGAACATGTCTTACCTTACATGCTGTAAAACCTCCATGATACCATGATCAGTATTTTATTTGAGGAGTGATTACAATAGCATGATGCGTTCTGTAAGTTAACAGTGACTGAGCTCTTACAGACATTTAAAATGTCATTTGATTGGAAAGGATTTCACACTGCTGATCTTTTCGTTTGTTGATTCCTGACCACTGTAGATTATGAGAACAGGTGACTGTTTTCAAATAGCAATCAATTCCTACACCATCAGCGTCTGCAGAGATTATTGATGCACCTGGAAACGATGCTTTACAAATCAGAGTCAGAGCTGCTGACCATCTACAAGAAACTCCTGTTTAATGAAGGGTTCAGATTGCCTGATATACTTGTATCGTAAATACATATACTATTACCCACAATACTGGATTTGAAACCCATTATAAGAATGGGAATAAGAATATAAATACAGTGTACTTTGCGTTATGGAAACAGAGAACAGAGGTGCAGAAACAGCACTTCCTGTCACGGGCTCAGACTTTTATTTTGAATGTGTGAGTGTTTGTGTGCTATTGTTTCTGCCCTGATGCTCAATGATTTTTTTTTTTTTGATTTTTTTTTTTTTTTTGAGTGTATAATCATGGATGTTCACTGACCTTCCTTCGGTGGTAATAAGGTGTAATTACATGTCAGTATACTTAAAAAGGTTTCCAGTATTACTTGTTTATTTGTTTGTTTTGTTTTAGGTTCCGTTCAAATTCGCTTTACTAGTATGAGTGTTAAAGCATGATGCACATGGTTTATAGTGTACTGTATGTATAATAACTCAAGAGGGGGAAAAGGCAGAAAGTAGTTTGTATATCACTACTACAAACTTTACAGTATAATATTTTATGCTATGATGATAAAACAATGAAACGCAAATTATCAAAAAATATAACATAAACAATTAAATGTGATGGTGAAGGTGAGAACTGTAAAAGAACTGTAAAAGAAAAGAGACTAAATCAAACCAAAGGGAGTAGTTAGGTAGGGAGAAAGGTTTATTTTGAAAGTTTTAAACGGAAGTCTCACTACAATGTGATTATCTCTGACTTGATGCTGGTGAAGTGCAGTTGCATTGACTCTCTGTGACCATTAGAGGGCAGAAATGGCTTTATTATATACTCAACACCCAGTTTGTCAGTTTATTTGGTGCA
Organism: Epinephelus moara; assembly: GCF_006386435.1. Lineage (NCBI taxonomy): Eukaryota > Metazoa > Chordata > Actinopteri > Perciformes > Serranidae > Epinephelus > Epinephelus moara. The sequence goes on from NC_065519.1 coordinate 30,350,506, forward strand.
CTTGGCTAAAACTATCAGTACTGACTGTACTAACGCAACAGTACTGCAATAATTCCTGCACTCATGAACCATTATATCAATGAGGGTAGACCAAATAACAGACAGCACATGATGTTTGCCCTCAGGGCTTTCTGCCAGAAATCTTTTCATTTTAACCCAAGCCATGATCTTTTTCCTAAACTTAACCAAGACAGGCCTGTCTGGTAGAAAGCCCTGAAGGCAAACTTGTCTTAGCAGCACACCTCTCTGTACAGGTCAACAGCACCATAAACTGCATCGTCTAAGAATGATCATAAAGTTGGCACAGTTTACACCTCTCTACAACAGAAAACAACTAAACACTGGGATGTATCACAGTTGAGCATTACTGAGCAAGGTGAACCTAATGAACCTAACACACTGTAAGCTGTGTGTTAAAGGCTATTGTCCTCCAGTGGTTTAATATCAGCGCTGCACTGACAAATTAATGCTTTATTACAGGCTGCATTTTTATAGTGTATTGTAAGTGTATTGTCTTTCTTAACCTTTCTTTTCTTTTTGGAATCTCCCGTACTTGGGGGTGCTCTCGCAGCTGCATGAGCAGTCACTCCCTTGACTTTAGCTGTGTTTAAGACGAATCCTAGTGCATGGGCAAACTAAACCAGTTTGCGCCTTTTGTGGGGGTGAGAGGGTCTCGGAGAGCCCCCACTATTTTTTTGATACCAAGTTCAGTCTCTCAATCGATTTGATTTAGCCAATTTTATTTTAAATATGGCACTAATTACTCAGACATTTCAAATAAAATCAAAATTCTAGGCTTTTTAAGCCCCCCCACTGAGGCCCTGGGTAATCAGTTCCACTCCCCACACCCGCCACAACGCCCCTGTGGAGCGCAGATTTGTATTGACTTGGATTTTGCCAGTATAGGAGATATATAGGATAATATTTCTTAATATAATTCAAATATATACACACACAAGAGGCGGTCTGTTACACCTTTTGGTGCTTGTAACAATAACTTGATGGATTTTATTTACAAAATGTATAACTACTCATAAATAATATCAGTGTTTTTTACATTTATATTGTTGACAATATTATCATGTTTTGTGTCATTGCTCTGAGAGGTTTTACAGACGCAGTTGAGCTCTTGAATTAATTCTAAAATAATAATAATCTCTATTATTTTGTAGCTCTTTCCTTTGTCTTTTTTTTTTTTTTTTTGTACTAGCTACTTGATGTTAACTCAGGCTTTCGCTTACTGTCTTTCAAATCCACCAACCAAGTCAAAATAGTGTCAGATAGTCTTTCTTAATTTGGAATGATCAGAATGATTAATAAACAGGGTGGTTGTATTTTAATAGTATTTAATTACAGCTCCTTGGAAATAGTGTGATGAATGATTGTAAGTGCATTCCCATGAATAAAATCGGACAATTTCAGGTTGAAAATTATTATTTTTTTATTATTATTCATTTAAATTAACAAACACTGCTATACATATTGCTGTTTTTTATTAATTTTGAATCATTTTAAACAGTTAAAGCATTTGGAAAAGAAGTTAATAGTAGTTTGAAAACAGGCGACAGACAGTAGATGACATGTACAGCAGAAGATCTACAGTCAATGGCTTTCCTATGTGTGTCGAGGGGCTCCAGAATTATTTCAACATACAGACAGATCAGACTCGCCCACAGTTATGTTTTTGGTTATCATTTCACCTCTTTATGTTGTCATACAGGAATGAAAGATTCCCCCATTGCATCCAAATGTTATCACAGCCAGTGATGTTAAACCCAACAGCATCGAAAGGTAAGTAGCCGACACGTTCTTTCCAAAGTAGCAGCAGCTTGTATTGAATTGCAAAGTCTGTTTTCTGCATCCAGCACAACAAAAGTCTTCCAACCACATCTTTTTATCCTCTGATAACAAAATCGAGCAAAGATGACACCCCCACCCCACTTTGACCCCTGGCATTATATTCATTAGGAATGTTTGAAGTAAGCAAAAAAGTCCCAAATATCGCTGTTGTGTCCATCTCAGTGCACAGTATTGAAAAAACCTCATCCCTTTAAGATACACACATGTAAAAATAATGAAAAAGAAGTGCTTTGTAGAACTTCAGAAATATTACATCTTCTAAAGGTGTCCCCTCTTTCATCTCAGGCCAGCTGTAAAAAGAGTCTTCTCATCCCTTCCTTATTATTGTCAAAAAGTGATCTGTGTCTGGCCCTTGTTTAAAGCCAAAACGGCTAAGTTTCTACAGAGTACCTCGATGTTGGCGTATGTTCATACGCCCATAAATCAGCACATCTGACTTGGATTTAAACATTTCTTTACTAAAAGTGACAGATTTACAAACACAGTATAAACAGGGTTGACATCATTGGCAGCTGGCGACAGTCTAGACCACAGTGGCTTTTTTCAAATTTGAGCAAAATCCCTCCTTTTTAGACAAAGACGGACGAATTACAGGATTACATGTGTCAAACAAATCTTTTTTTGGCTTTTTGAAACCTGACCTGCCCCGAGAGGCAGTGTTGAAAAGGTAAGACCTTTATTTAGAGAATGCGAGAAACACAGAAAGAAGGTCTCAATCCGAGCGGAGGAGGGGTTTGTTCAAACTTTTGTCGTCGTTGAAAGGTCTGAGCGAAAAGGACAGACCGTTCCTGATGTGACACAATGAAGCGATGAAGTCCTTCCACATACATTACCGCCTCTGCGACACTCTGGCTAGACCATACGACAGCCTGCGCTCGTGCAACGTTCTTCACGATGGGGTTCTACTACACATGAGAGATATCCCTGACATCAATGTAAATCACATACACTTTGTCATAAACAGGTTGTAAAGTTCAGGTACAGAATCACTGAGGAAAAGCACACCAATACTACTGTAAAGTCAAGCCACTATGGCAAAATAGAAGGTATAGAGTATTGAGGAACTAGTCATTGATTGAAAGTTGGCTCGTATCCTTTGCAACACTGAGGAGTGCTTCGGTCACCACGTGGACGACCATTTTGCTTTTCTACAGGCAGATAAAGGAGAGGACAATGTCTCAACAAAAACACTTTGTAAATTTAATCAGCACAGGCCATAAATACAATTAAAGAGATGGAAATAGCGTCAGAAATGTGTACACACTCGTAGTAGCGATTCCTGAATCGAGGTCCAAGTTACGAAAAATCTAAGTGGAAAAAAAGACGAGAGGAAGTCTTTGCCCGTTGTCTCCGTCTCTCCTCAGGAATTCCAGTAGAAAGCTGACCTCGCTTAGTGATTTATTGATTCGTCTTGGCGGAGTGCAAGTGCCGGCCACATGGCTTTTTAAACATTTTCAAAAAAATATATTAAGAACACGCTCTCTAGTCACATCAACTCACAATTGCCACGTTTAGGCATGTTTTACTTCTTAATTGTCTTCCCGGTAAACAAGTTGACACTCTGGAGTTGAAATGGCAAAGGGGTGACACTTTTTAGGATCGGTGCACACACTCTTACGAATAAAAAATTTTTTACACTGAAGCAGAACAAGAAGAAACACGTGGCGTAGCCCTTGTGGGTCTCCCTGCGGAGGGGGAAACGGCTCACATGGTCAGCTTGGTCTGGACTTTTTAATGTGCTCTTGGGTCTTTGAAAGACACTGGAGTGGGGAGGGTGGGGTACACGCAGTTGATCCTCGTGCTTGCCGTCAGCCACAGTGTTTGTTTCTCAGCTGTGCCGAGTGAAGCCCTCGCTCAAAGGGCCAGGAGGGTGGGCGAGTTGAGGGAGTCTGAGGACTGGTCCCCGCTGCTGCTGCTGCGCCGGTGGGCCTTGGAGCAGGACTCAGAGGAGGGCGACGGGCTCTCTGGCTCCAGCATGCTCGGGTAGGTGAATATGAGGCTCGGGGCGTTGGGCGTGGCGGCCGGGGTGGACGCCGCCACCACAGGCGTGTTCAGGCTGTCTCCATCCGTGCAGTACATCCCTCCGCTGACGACGCCGCCACCCAGGCAGATGGGCTTGATGACAGAGCGCTGGGGTTTGCCCAACTCCTCGTCCTCCGGCTCTTGCTTCACGACCACGTGGTTCATCTGAGCCCGGTTGCCCATGTTGGGGCGCATGGTCAGGGGGAGGGGGGCACACTGCTGCTGCTGCTGCTGGTGCTGCTGTTGGTGCCCTGATGACTGGTGGCGGTCTTCGATGGGGAGCTTGCACACGGGATTGTGGGCAACCAGCATGAACTCCAGCTTGTCTTTCTCCTTCTGCAGGCTCTCGATCTCCTTCTGCAGGTCAGCTTTCTCCTCCTCCAGTTTTTCAGTCTCCTGTGAAGAGAAACAGGAAATACGGTTGAGCAATTAAGCTAAAATATAAGTGTTTTAAATATATATTGGGCATTTTTGCCTTTATTTGACGGCAACTGTAGAAAGATGGCAGGAAATACGGGAACAGTGAGATGGGGAGCAACATGCAACAGCCATGGTCAGCAGCGTAACCCCTGCATCATCAGCAAGAAAGTTTCAACCTGATAAAAAGAAATACTGCAACAGCATTTTTAACAAATATTCAGGGGCAAATTTCCAAGAAATTCAGAACATGGCTCCAAAAATTGTAACATGTCAACGCCTTAATTTCAAGTTTCTTCAGCACTCAGACAGTGTATGAGTGTTCCTCCAAAGCACCAAAAGAGGGCACTGTTTGTTTGCTGCAGTTTTACTACCCATAAAGTAGCACAATCAACACATTAAAATTAAGTGTTTGTCATGAGCCATTTAGATTTACAGCGAGTAAACTCGAAGCCTTCTGCTTGAATTCGCGTTTCCCGTAATGGCTTTGCATTGTTTGTCTTGGCGATATGAGACCTGCATCAAAAGTGTGTCATTAACGTGTCAGATAAAAGACAAAGACCCATAAATACCGTCTGTCGGCTCTAGACACCAGGCAGATAAAGACAAGCTGACATGCTGTCTGAGAACTTTGACTCATGGGCAAAGGTATGAGGAAGCTGTAAACAAGGAGGCAGGGGAGGTGCCCCGTGACACACTTGAATAAATGATATAAGTCAATCAAAGGAGGCGACACTGTAGAACAACTGCTCTGTCTTTCCACTGAAAAGTGATACTTCCTTATTTGGAATTTTTAAAAACCGCCATATGAAGACGGCAAAGCTTTTTTTGTCTTTCCCTAGAAGCAATGGCTGTGGCGTGTGTGTGTGTGTTTGTTACATGTGTGTGTGCACGCAGCGTGTCTCTATGTGGGATTGTGAGACAAGCAATTGGCCCCTTTTACAAAATGTCCTTCATTCATGGAGACAGCTGCCTACAGCAAATTCCATTCCTGGGGTTTTTTTAAGGCCTGACAAGCTCAACCTCACTGTAATTCGGCTAATTAGTCCATTTAGATGCCGTTACTGTCTGCCAGACAGGGCTGCGAGACAGCCCTACCTCTGTCTACAGCTGCCCGAGACAAAAAGCTTTTCATCGCCTGTCATCTCTTCACTCAGACCTTGCACTCAGAGACGCAGTGAGAGTCAAACCAGTAATGCAAGGTTGTAAATTAAGGTGTGGAGTTCAATTGCTCATCAAAAATCTGGACTCCTGCCAGACTTCTGAACAAGTGTGACTCCTTTTTTCCCCCCTGTGCTTGTGAGAATAATTTCTTTTGTCGCTTTTTTGCCATTTTATTTTTTTGCACCAGCTTTAAGCAAGTTACCAGGAGGCATGATTGTTTATTAGCTAGAAAAACAAGATGCTCCAACACTTATTTGTGGTCATTTTTGTGGCGTGATTAAAGCAGAACTCAATGACAAATCTGATGTGATGTGATCTGATCTGATGTGGGGGCTCCAGTTCTCAGGTTTCTACTCACCCCTTGCAGCATCTCGGTGAGCTCTCGCCTGCGGTTGCGGCATTTGGCGGCGGCTAACTTATTCCTCTCACGCCTCACCCTTCTTTTCTCCTCTTCCTCCGGGGTGAGCTAAGGGCGAGCAAAGAAGGAACACGGCAGGTAAAATAAAGCTGTTTGACAGACACACACGCAATCAATATGAAGCGAAGAGCAAGAGTACAAACAAGAGCTGGGCACTCTCGGCTGGCTGTGAAGAGAATAATGATACAACGGCATCAAATTTATCGGAATATAAAATAAACTTAATTTGCTTTTTTTTGCCGTTGAACAAACATGTTTATTTATTAGTTTATAATCAAAATAAATGAAGGTGTTTTGCTTTGTTTTCAGGACGATCACACTTCAATTAGCTTTGTGAAAGACCTTCTGAAACAAAATCCAGCTTTTTTTGATAAAAAGAAATCAAAGTCTAACTACTAAAACCAAATCCGAGGTCCCGGGTCCCTCACCTGCTCATCCCTCTTGCGTCTGCCCCTGGTGTCCCCGATGGAGCGGATGACCCCGGGCCGAGCCAACGTGTTGTGCCCCAACAGCCCCGGCCCATTGGGCAGGTGATGGCCGTATGGGTGGGAACGGGAGTAGGGGTTTGACATGGAGGTGATGACGGTGGGCTGCACCATCCACTGTAGGTCTTGGCTGGTCGTGATTGCATTGATGGTGGGGATGAAGGCACTGTTGGAGCCGGGCATGTCGACCCTGTACTTCTGGAGAGAGAAGGAATGAGAGAGATGTGGTAAGAGAGGATGCATAATCACATCTGAAGAAAAGAATTTGGAGGGGTGGCATCTATTTGTAGAGGAGCGAGCCTATATGCTGCTATGGGTCAATGCATGCAACTTAATCCCATAAGCATCCTTCTATCTACCAGCCCTGTCTCGTTCTGCCAGCAGCACAATCGCAGAGACACACACCACCACCCACCATTTATCAAATTCACACACTTTCCACATTACAAGCTTATAGTAATGATTCAGTCCACATAGGCAAAACACTGTGTATGTAACCCCTGGAGTGGAACAGTGACACATGCTGTGAATCATGTGGGAAAGCCCAAGGTGTCCAGTACATCTCACTTTACTACAATAAGCATGAGACAAAACTCTGCGCTGAGAATGTGTTACACGTGTCTGGACCGGCAGGAGGGTAAATATACATATTATTTGCACTTATACTTTAGATGGATACATAATCTAATGGGTCATGTAGTGGTCAGAAGAATAACTGTTCCAGAGGGATTTTTTCTAACATGCAAAATCTGATTTGTGACAGTTTGATGATTTAAATGTTAAAATCAACATTGATGTCAACAAAAATAAAATTTAAAGCAAAATTATGCATTTGGTGGTATAGTTGTTGATATGTCTAAAGCCGTACTGTGATGCAGGACACTATGTTTTTGGTCTAAAGTAAAGATTATCACCTCAAGCCCTCAACCTCTGGCACTATTCTTTAATCCATTTTATATTAGTATTGCTATTTTTATCCAAATTCTCATAAATTTTTAAATATATAAATAGCTATAATCTGCATGTATGTGTAAGCTGACTGTAATAATGACCACCAGTATGAGAACCTGTGTCGGATCAGTATTACTTCATGTCTTTAGAGACCACAAACAGACGGGCTGCCTGCCTGTGTGCGTAAATTACGCACGTCCCCATATCCCCGTTATTCCCGACTTTCCGTCGGATATCCCGGCAGTCTATTGGAACTTTGTTTATCTGGTGACTCATTCTGTATGGGATACGTTAAGCACATGAGAACGTGGTCAGTTCCAGTAAGGGGGGAAGCAGCCAGCTGTAACAAGCCAGACAGTTAGCCAGCCAGAGTTATGGCAGCGGGATTTTTGGTGAGCTTGGCTTCAAAACAAAAGCATTAAAATTCCCATTTTAAAAAACGGGTAAAATGTATGCAGTGAAGTGTGAAGGACACAAACATCCAATAGAGTCATTACGCAAGAAAGAAAGAAGCTTCGGGTTAACTGATATATGAGATGGTGTGATAAAAAATCTTTTGGTCTAATAAAAACAGAAAAAATGCCTTGTTTTGATATGTCTCAATAAACCTACGAGGTCATGTTCCAGCCCGCTGTAATGGGAAACAGACAGTCAGTGTGTGATTACAGGGAACCGGAGCAATGATAGATACGGGCCAAAAGTCGTTTACCGTAAGGTTGCGTGAGCCTGACGAGGCTTTTCCACAGAAGTGCGCTACACGCAAGACTTGGCTGCGAGTAAACAGCATGCCTCTTCCCGGATTTATATCCTATTATTTGTGAATGTACGGGCACGGCGTCTCCACAGCGATACCCTGGCACACCTAGGGTACATCTCACTGAGGCGGTATGAAATCTTAACCTCTGATGAAATGGAGGAGATTTTTGCAGGGATTGGTGTGTTTTTAAACAGCCCCCCAGTGTGCAGCGATATTTTTTCCCGGTGTAAGGAAACACAGGCTTTTGAGTGCGCTGTGCTCCCGGTCGCTGGAAGAAATCTGCCATGTGCATCTAAGAAAATCATCTTACAGTGTGTTCCGTGATCAAGTAATTTCTGATAGTTCAATTAGTGAATAATCTGCCACAAATACCATCTTTAACTGGACTTAAATCACAATGTGCAACATCACACGTCTGGTGCTCTCCAACATGTCTTACCTGGCGGCCAAGAGAAATTAAACCTCTCCTAACCCTTGTGTTAATATCTGTATCAATGCCTGTTGCACTCTCTACTTTAGCCTCATCTCTGTCTCGTTTAATGCCAGACTAGCGCACCGTGTAAATAGCTCAGGGTATGTATGTGTTCCAAAGGAATTGTCGTCCTTACAATGCATGCGCGTAAAAATGCAGTCTTCATTGAGGTGCCACAAGGCGCAAAGACCCCCAGAATATTACACTTTTACGCACGGAGAGGACAGATGAGAGCAATGAACATCTGGAAATCCCAGGCAAATTCATCTCATTGTGTCCCATTTCCCCAAACAGCACACAATCCGTCTCACATCTGCCGGTGCAACCTGCACGTTTACAAGTTTTGTTTTACCATAAGGGTCAACTTAAGATAAAATTTGTATTTTTAATTAAATGTGCAAAATCATCACGTATTCGCCATTTACTGTGCGCCAACAGCCAGTGCGCAAATGTGATGTTTGATCAAAAGTACATGGTGTACATGGTGTTTAGATGACAGAATCCAAATGGAACCGGTCCAGAATACTTGTGAATAGATCGAGTCTTGCATCTGTTGAGTCACAGATGCAATCTGTGTCATTGGGTTCATCCGTTCATCAAGCGACCTGGAGAATGGCATTTAAAATCTAGTAACCGGTGGAAGCGCGGCACCGGGACAAAAAACAGAGAAACCTAAATGGCACACAATCTGTATTTTTCAGATGCTGCGCACTTGACATCAAATTAAAGACAGATACATATTATGGTATTATTAATGGGTAATGTTGCGGAAGCCCGGTGTTTCCTTGTTACCTGGTAGCTTGAGGTAGAGATCGGACTTCCGATCGTGCTGCTGCCGCTTGTGAAGGACTCTGGCTGGGCCGGAGAGGTGCTGCTGCCGCGGGACGAGGTGTCGTAGTTCCCGGAGTAGTCCTGGTACATGATCCAGGAAAAAGGAAGATTTCAGTGCACTGGTTTGATTTCTGAAACCCCCCTTTTCTTAAATCCTCGCAGTAAAAAAAAAGGCACCAACAGAAAAAAAAATCCTCTGACTCGAGTCGTTGATAATTCGGGATATCCAGAAAAGAGTTGACAAAGACAAAGTGCAATTATGCTCCTCTATACTAACCTAAAACATCGTACAGATATTGCCAGTTAGAATAAATATTTTCTTGCGTGCTCCCTGCTTGTAGATGCTATATCTTATTGTGCGTGTGTTATTCTTGAGCCGCAGGTAGACCTACACTACACTACTGGAGATCTTCTCAGGTGCGCAAACTTCAACCTAAAGTCAGCAGCACACCTTCTGCAGTCAAGTCCAGTTGAGACAACCTGTAGTTACAGAGTGACTCACGCAGGTTAACATTCGCTTTCAAGCCTATTGCCTGGCTAAACTTGTGAATATTTTCCGTCGCCTTGCCTACTACACACTATCTGCGCTCTTTGCTGTTCACGGAACAGTTCTAACTTTTTTTTTCTTTTCCTTTTTACCACACTTCCTAGAGATGACTCACTTCAATGGCACTATGAAGAACTGCAACGGCTTTTCAACACCAACGAAACAGCCTACGTCACAGCCTGGGCGTTGCGACTTCATCCAGGGAGGGGTCGATTCTGGATAAGGCAGTGAAAAAGAAAGATCCGCTGTGACCATCCTTCGCCCAGCGGACACTGGAGATGTAATCGCAGAGCAGGGATACAGTACAAGTAGCTAAAATATGGGTAGGAGTGTGGAGAGATTTATTTTTTGATACGAACGTCAGTGCCTGCTGTGGAGTTCACTGTTTGTCTGACTTGCTTCGGTCCATTGACGCATGTTTCCTAAAATGGGCAGTTGCGTCAGAGAGCGCGTGTGGGTTTCCTTGGTAAAGGAAGCGTCAGACACTGGAGGGATTCCCTCCCCTCGCGCACTGCACTCCGGACTCGGAGCTCTCAGCGCGCGGGTCCCGGTCCGGTTACTGATCAGTGTCGGGAAATGAAGATATGAAAGCTTTAAACGTGTATGTAAAGAGCGTGTGGGCGCTCGCTACTTTAAAACCCTAGGACACGCGCGCGCTCACAGAGTGTGGCTGAGTTCAGAGCATTAAAAGCACCTTTTTAAAGTTTCCTCTGCCAGAATTTCTTCGATATGCACATCTGTGATCAGCCTAGAACACATATCGTCAGCAGAAGAGGCCACGCGCGTGCACCATGCCCATACTGTTTGAAGACACGCGAGCTCACCATCCACCGGCTTTCATCTGCCACTGTTCCTGTTAATAAAGACCACTCAAAATGATTGGACATGCAATGCTTCTGCACAATTGAGTCTTTGTGTTATCTGGCGGCGACGCATTGTGCGTGATTTGGAGAGGGTACGCTGGCACAGAGCGCAAAAGGATGGCACAAACACAAAGCATGATCCCGTGCAATTGGTCAAATTAATGTGGCCCACTGGTTAGGTCTACACAACAGTGCAGCACGGCTGCTTCAAAGGAATTTTCAGTGAAATGTGGGCTAATTGTAACTCGGACGCACCTCATAAACAAGGGCACAGCGCCCAGAATATGACATGTTACACGATATGAAATGGCGTATTAAGTCTAATCCAATCTGCTATGGTTCCTATTTTAATCTGTATCACCATAACTGGTTCTGCTGAGCTCTCTTAAAGCGGTTTGCCGCGCATCTCTTTGCCAGAAAGAGTCGCTCCCATCAAAAAGTTTTCACAGGCAGCAGTGTTCAGTCGGGGAAGTTGTGTCGAGGGAAAATAATCTGCAGGGGGTTTTCTGAGGTGACCACTCGCCCCGCCGCGGAGGGACTGACTTTATGTGCTTACTCATAACACGAACACGTCAATTATACTGTAGCTACTCTCCAGCTCTCCAATATGTCACCCTTTCCAAAGTAAGTGGGTGTCATTTTCGCTGCATTACCTTTTGACCCGTGCAGTGATCTGTCACTCCCCGTGTGGAGTGGCTTCTCTGAAGTCGCCCCGAGCTTTTGGTTTCGCGACAGAAAGCACGCAGATGTTCAATACATCTTTATCTGAATGATATTAATTAATGATTAGTGTTTATCATGTGCCAGCGACACAGCTTTTGAACGGTAACGGTGTTGCTAAGCGACACAGTTTCTGCTAAATTGCTTGGGGAAATCTAATCTGCCATAGTCCTATAATTAATGCTGTAATATAATTTGAGATGCACCCATCGGCGTCAATATGGGTAAAGCAAGGTATGGCACTGTGACAGGTTCTGTTCCTATATGAGTCCAATTTTGATCTGTAAGTAGGCTACATAATGAGATATCACGCAAAAATTGGGATACACAACAAACAGCGGTATGTGACGCCTGTCAGTCAAACCTTACGGCTCCAAATTGTCATTAGTTTCACGGCTGTTGATGGCAAATGACAGATTCAGGGACTTATTACAAACCTGAGTGCCTAAGCACTGCAGTGCAGAGTCAGACGATCAGGTCACGTGACAGGTTGGCACGTCAGGCAGTGTGCGCACTGAGCTCGGCTGATCCTCAGGTCGTGCGCCACTGACGCGTCGGTGTCCCTCCATCACACATCATAAGGAATCAGCTCCATGCAGAACATCTCCTCATCCAGCATTCCGTCCGCACAGGAATTATGTTCTCTGACGGACTATAAGCAAGAGGCTTACCTGGCCGTGGCCGAGGTGTTACAGGTGCTCGTGACGCAAGAGGGTTCATGGCCCTAATGCTGCATTCAAGGACCTGTCTGCAAAATCCGAGAGTGTAAAGAAAGGGCATTGAAAGGCTTTTGGTCGAAAGTAGGTCACTGGGGACAAAGGCTTTATAATAAGGTTTTGGCGACATTAGGTTAAATTGCACAGAGCTATAGCGCGAGGAATATGTAGTTAAAAAAAAATATCGGAATGTTGTTCACATGCAAACTCAGTTGAGTTTAGTTATGCACAAATGTGCCTGGCATCTAAAAACATATTAATTAAAATTAAAAGAATACTCATGTCAAATACACCATGTCATAAGAAAGTGCATTTTTTTTCAGTTATTCTACTGTTTAACTCCCCTTCACTCAGCCTGTACTTTTATTTTATGCTGTACTTTAACTCCACTATATATCCAAGGTAGCCTAAATATAAAAGGTTTCACAAACATATGATATATGATATTATAAAATAAAATTAGATAAAACTTTATCAATCCTGAGGGAAATTGTGCAGCTGTTGCAATACAAAGTGAGAAGAGCGCAAATATATAAAGTGGGCAAAAACAAACAAACTAACAATAAGGTTCAAATGCAAAATGTGTACAATGAAAATCACAGGTTAACAGCATGATATCATGAAAATATAAACGGATATGATATGCAGTGTATTGCATTTAAAATAGTTGGAACCAGCACAGTAGGATCCCCAAGGTCACTGCGACACATAAGGGCTTGGATACGTTTTAAAGGGTTTCCAAGCATAATAAATAATGGAGAGAGACACTTGCTAAATGTCCGTCTATGTTTTAAGTAATTGTGTTATTACAGTGGAAACAGCCAAAAGCTATACTAGGTTGAATAATGTTCTTCTTCTGTTTAAGTAATATGTGTTGCACTTTACTCCTGCAGGGTGTCAGTGTTTTATATTTATTGTTTTGTAGCCTATATGTTGCTCCTTACTATGTAACCATGGTAATTTAAACAAAAATTCAAATCAAATCTATAAAAAACTTTTAGGCATGGATTAATACTAATTTAAATAGGCTAGGTATAATATGTAATATGTATAGTAATATAACCAGGATCCAGTATGAGTACTTTAATATTTACCACACTTTAAGTACATTTTGCTTTTAAAAAACATTTTTTTTTTTTACTGACATACCATTTCGATTGCATGGCTTTCACTTGAAGTGGAGCATTTTCTTTATATTGAAGCTTCTTTTATCAGGATTAAAATACCTCTTCCACTGCTGGCTACTGCATTATCATCATTAAGGTTTTGCGGGTAAATCTGTGACATACACCAGAGCCTCAAACGCCTGCACTGTGCAGTATTGTTTGTTGTGTGTCCCTTTGGATTTACCTCAGGTTTAATTCAGGTGCAATTTCTGATAGTCAGAACAGTCAATCTTTTTTTTGTGAAGGATGAAATAGATTCAGATGAACTGTAAACCTCCTCAGAAGTGCGTTCTTATCATTTACAGTATTCGTGAGTTAGTTTATTGCTAAATATTTAGGAGGAAAACAGCTCAGCGGAACAGAGAGGAGGAGATGGTCTGAGTCAGCATGTTCAGAATTCACAGTAATCATTCTGTTTGGTGTTACTGGCATTTTTTTTTTTTTTTTTTTTGCCCTTGCCTTCCTTTGTTTTCCTCCCTATGGCGTCACTCACCTGTCATGTTGTAATACCTTAACCTAGATAATAGCTCAACATGATCAGCATGGCTAATCTCACAGCTCAGGTGCTGCTCGCAGGACACACGCAGGCACCAAAATGCTGACTGAGAGCATAGAGATGATGCAACACAGCAGAGAGGCAGCTACGTATGTCTGCAGCTCGATACAGGGAGCCCCTGCCCTTTTCGTTTTCCCACACTGTTGACAATGAAATAAAATCTATTTAAACTGACTTGGTTTGCTCTGACAATGCAGTGGGAAACATATGCTGTCTTGTCACAGTGCCTTGTGCAAGTTGGACTTTTTAAATAGAAATCTAATCAGCAGTTTCATCAGGATGCCCACTGTGCAGGAACATAGCTTTAAAAACCAGGCTGGATGCCAGACTGGCAGACAGCTCCTGTGAATTAAAGTAACCATCCTTCAGTGATTTTATTTACTGGTTGCCTTGGTGACTCATGTAAAGCAGCACAGAGGGATAATTTGATCGCTGTTTACCTCTGGAGTGTGGGATTGTGGAGAGAAGAATATGAATTCATTGGCTGCATATCCTCCAATAAGGCCAATCACATTCAGGTATGCATGAAGTGCTGCAGCTGTTCGACAGCATTTTCCTCTTGTTCATATGCAGCCTATCTGGACTGCATATCAAGACAGACACATACATTCATGTTGTGTCGACATCCGTTGGTATGGTTTCAGCTTGAGTGCCAGATCCCATGCAAAAGAAATTAATTACTGAATAAGCGAGTGTTGAGCGCCAGTTTCTGTTTCAGTTCATCTGGGAGTGGATGAACATTACAAATGTTAGCAGATTGATGACATGCTCAAAGTTCTGTACATTGTTGGCATCTAGAGACAGACAGTAATTAAAGAGGCAACCCACCAATTTCACACATGCAGATCAGTTTACTTATCATGGGAAGTACTACTCAGCGTGTGAAAACAGTGGTATTATGTCCTCTGAGGCTCTGGAGGGGGTTTCTAAAGTCTTGGAAGATAACCCTGATGACGTCATTAGGGTTATGTCAGCTTGGGCTTTGAGTCAAATTTGTAACAGAAGCCCTGCACTACAGACCTCTCTTGTGAAGTGTAAAACGTGTGGGTGCTCTCTAGAGGTGGGAATCATGATATAATAATATCACGATACTTAGATCACAATACAATATTATTGCGATTTAAATGTGTTACAATATGCTGAGTATTGCTATTAAATATATTGCGATTTCTTACCTTTTTTAAACAGTTATGTCCCCAAAGGTAAACTTTGTCTGTTTTCATCTCACTTCAGCCATATTATTGCAGCAGCAAAATGTATCTAGTGACTAAAAAAGCAACTGATTATATTATTCTAGAAGGTTTAATTTGTACAGAAGCGTATTGCATTCACTTGACAAATAAAAAAAGCCTTGTTTTTCTGAGTAATTTTTTCTGTTTTTTTGGAGTAATTTATTTATTTTTCTGTTTTTTGGTGTAATTTTTTCTGTTTTCCTGAGTAATATTTTCTGTTTTTTGTGGTAATTTTTTTCTGTTTTTTTGTTTTGTTTTGTTTTTGTTTTTCGTAGCTGACAAACATGTATGGGCATGATTTCAGTTGGAAGGTAACGTTGTTACAACCTGTTACTAACCTAACCTGTTACATTGAGCGATAGGCCTACACTAGGCTCTGTAAAAAAATTACCGCGAAAAACAGAAAAAAATTACCACGAAAAACAGGGAAAAAATTACACCAAAAAAAAAAACAGAAAAATAAATAAATTACTCCGAAAACAGAAAAAAATACTCAGAAAACAGGGCTTTTTTTATTTGTCAAGTGAATGCAATATTTCTATTTGTAATGTTAGTAATTTATTTAATAAAAAAATGATATTTGGCACTGTGTGACGAACTGACGTAATTCCCCAGATAGACAAACTCAAAAATACCTCAATACTATGCTGCATCCCTGTTTCCCATTCAGGTATGATCAAACAAAAATAATACAGAGTTGCATTATGGGAAATGAAGGATTCAGTGTTTTGAACCACACGTAGGACTTAAAGTTAGAACATCTCGGCCTGTGTTTCCTCCATTGTCAGCATTCTGTACTCTGGCTTCTGTATGTTAGCGCAATACTGAACTATTGGAGTGTTGCATCAGTTAAAAGAAACAAAACAACACAATTGGTATAAATTTACAATGTAGTTAAAAACATTTAAATATCACTGCTTATTAAGTCATCTGTCCTGTCCTTTAAACCTGCAAGAGCTTTTTTTTTTGGCCACTTGGCGGCAGCGGTCACAAGTTGCCAACACAAAATTGACATATTATCAACTTTAAAGTTAATATGGTGAACTTGTCAGCAAACAGTTGCTTATGTACACATCCAACATTTACAGAGAAACATCATCATTCATTTGGAGTGGTGTTGTATCCAGTCCAGTATCTCTCTTTTGGTCTCTACCTTCATTCTTAACGCCTCACAACTGTTTCTGTCTGCTGTTGGTGCTGAACAGTACGGTACAGAGCATTTCAGCTGAGAGCAGAAACAACACTATGAGAGCTATGAGTGAACCAAAACAGTAAAGTTGAATCTGGACAGCTAAACAATAAGCTTCCTACTGTTTCCACTCCTTATGTTAAGCTAAGCTAACCAGATGCTAACTGTAGCAATTTATTTACTGGATAGATATAAGAGTGTCATCAATCTCTTCATCTAATTCTTGAAGAAAGTGAATGAGAATATCTTAAGTGTTGGGGAGTAATAAAGTGTATCTAATAAATTTAGCAGTTGATCTACATTTTGCAGGAGCTTGCTGGTATAGTTCAACTACATTCATATTTGCATAGAGATTCAAGTTTGCCATTTTTTGTGTAGTTAATTTCTGAAACTACAAACAATTTTGGGCCATAGAAGAGGAATGCTTTTTTATTTTTATTGTACCATTGCTTCTGTCAGAAGTATTGATTTTTGCTATTTATTAACAAATGTTGCCAGAAGCTGCTGCATATAATTTTCGAAGTTACCTGGCTAACTGAGTCATGGACTGATGGAGATTTTTATACAAATCCAAAGCTGAGATTCCTGCGCTTCCCCATGAATAGTGAGGTATATTATGTTTTTGTATCACCTGTGCACTTTTTGCAATCAACTCAACTGAGTGGCATTTTATGCTGGTATTTGACATTTTTCTATTATATTTTGTAAGAAGTTCATACTACATGTACATTCTCGATCTGATCTATCTTTAAAATATTTTTTTCATTTGCTTAAGATTAAACTACTTCTTCCAAGTAGCTTTAGTTAACTAAACAATGAATCTCCGTGGGGGAGGCTTTGCTGTAGTACAGCTTCTTCAAGTGATTGGTAGTTTGTAAAACTATGCTTTGAAGGTAGCTTTGACAACACTGCATATTTGAACTGAATTATTTAACTATTTGAAAAATGTTAACCTACTCCTCCTGTAATCACTAAAGTAAAAGAGACTGATTGATTTTCCAGATTTGTCTCTAAGGGAAGGTCTGGGTTAATTGTTAAGCTTGATGCTAAATGTGTTATCTGCTGCCTGTTAATTATGTTTATATGAATATCAGTCAATATTGTTAAAAGAAATGGTGGGAGTTGGGAGAAGTGCTGACTTTCCTGTAGGGCTGAGGTGTTGTTGAGGTGTTGCAACCTGAAACCTACCCACACCTCAACACTGCTGGATGTGGAGCTGAATCTGTTTTTTACAGTAAATGAATGCATTTGAACCAATTGATTTTCCAGATGAGACAAACAACTTCTTTACTAGAACACTTTGCTGGACCTCAAACTAAAAGAAGAGCAGTGCTGGAATTGCAGCGAGGTGGGAATTAGGGGGTGGGAGCATCTTATTAAATGCCATCACGTAGCAACCAAATGTTTTCATGCTTGTTTGCTGCTGCAGGAGGGAAATAAACTGAGTGACCTCATCTGACTTGTTTTCGTGTCATTGTGCACGACCACTAGCTGGCATTACTCTAAGATACATTTTGTCACAGGAGACTGCAAGGTGCCTTATTCTGTAATTTACCAGGCAGTTGTGTTTAATCATTAGACCACAGGGAAATAGCCAAGTGGACACACACATAATTACCTGTACCAAGCATGCAGCACCTTCCAATCAACACGCTCTCTTGACAGTAAGCATTAAGGTATCAGTTCCTGATACAATGGAAGGAAGTGCGTCACAGACATGCTGTACCTCGAGACAAAGAAGAATGGAACGCCGCTCGGGCAAAAACAGCAGAGAGAGAAGGGGAAATGTTGGAGCATGTGGTGGAAGAAGTGAACAAATAACAGGGTCTGAGAGAAGAAAGAGCGCGAGTGGTCGGGGGACTTCTGAGTGGTCAACACAGCCACCTGCAGCTCGCAAATAAACAGGACCGTGGCGTTCCTTCCACTTTTACTGGACTGCTTATTTTCAGTGGAAGAAAACAAAAGTCCCCCCCCCCCCCCCCCACTTCCCACTCGATACTAGAAACCGAGGAAAGGAAAATGCTGGCTGCCTGACAAAAACGGGCTTCATATTTGCGTATAATTTTGTTTTGGTCCTTGTGCGTGTTGTTTTCCTCGTCGCTGGCACAAAACAGTCAAATCAAATAGCATTTCTGAGTGACGCGTCCGCAGTGCACACACAATGGGCAAGTTTATCTCACTCCGTCAACAAGGTTGTCAGTGTAATTTATGAGTATGCTGGTCTGAGAGCAGGCTGAGGGCTGTGCAGCTTGGAATGTTAATGGGTTTTGGTTGAGGAGCGGGGTTGTCCGGCTGTTGTTTGACCTCAGCTGAAAAACTATCATCCTCCTTTCTACGGCTGACGACTTGAACCACACCAATCTGAAGTTTAAAGACGAAGCTACCTTTAAAGGGGCTCTTTGCAAAAATTCTGAACATTTGAGTTGTCTGCACACATGGAGGTGGCTGAGCCGGCAGCTAACAGCTAACAGTGCTAGCTCCATGAATAGTGCTAGACAACAGCAACAGTGCTAAAAGAGCTAATGGTTTTAGCTGGGGGGAACCAGAGGGTGAGCGCTAGGCTTTTGCAACAATGCCGTCGCGCAGAGGTGGGATGAAGTCATTGTTTTGTAAGTCCCAAGTCCTTTCACTCAAGTCCCAAGTCAAGTCTCAACTTTACGTTTCCAGTCCTACACAAGTCAAAATGTGCCCTTCACCAAATCCAATGCCATTTTAACAACAGAATAATAACATATTTAATTTACAAAAATAATTTTTACTTTTTAAAATTAATATTTATTTGTTAAAACAGGTTTGATAAAACGTCACTTAGCTGCTAAGCTAACATTAGCTGAGCATTAGCTTGCTAACTATGTTAGTATTAGCAGTGGTTTACTGTATTTGTGCAACTTCAAATGTTTAACAATGTTGGAAGTTGTCGCGTCTCTGTCTAATTTTCGATCCACATGCTTTACATACTCCAATTTATGTTTTGTTGATCACGAATGAAACTTTTCTTTAGTATAATTTTTTCCAACTGACACTCAATAACGTAATGTTAGCTCTTCTGTTTATCTCTCTCAACTTGACTTGATGCTGTCAGACTGGTTCAAATAAAGTATATCTGGGGAATTACGTCAGCTAGCTAGGAATTAATGGTGTTAACGTTAGTTAATTCAGGAAATTAAGAGAAATTGATTGATCGGTTACGTAGTTATGTAGCCACTTTTTAATCTTTGGCCTTAAAGGAAGGTATCAAGTATTTTCAAGTAGTAAAGGCTCGAGTCCTAGAAAAGTCAGAAGTCATTAGTCTTAAAGTTTAAGTCGAGTTGCAAGTCTGTTTTGATTTTGTCAAGTCAAAAGTCATCAAATCTGTGACTTGATTTTGACCCGAGTCAAAGTAATGTGACTCGACCTCACACCTTTGCTGTCCCAATATTAGCAGTAACCACCATGTGAGTGCAGTCCAAAGTGGCGGCAATGGGCTAGCCAGTACAATACCCACATGCACTAACATTCACGCACGGTCAAATGGTCTTACCACAGACAAACCACAGAGAAGCTCAGACTGCAACACACAGAGATAGCCTGACTTCATTCTCTGTTTAGGATGCCAGTACTCCACTATGTCTTTACATAGCAAATAGTCGTTTGCTGCTATATTAATGCACTGAATTTCACATACAGAACCTTAAATCCCAAAGCTATAGTGTGAGGTTGCTGTTTATTTAGTCCTGGATCGTCCTTGGTGCTTTATTGCGGTTGTGTTTTCTGCACTACGCTTTACCAGAAATCACTACTAGTGTGGGTGGTTCATTTGAGTTTCAAGGCTTTGATCTGTTCAGCTAACTAACTTTCTTCTGGAAGTCTGGAAACACAAACACACACCTCTTCACGTGCACCGAAACAGAGTGTGAAAGTGTTTCCAACAATGAGTCCACAAGCTTTTCTGCACCGGAGGTTGAATCGTTCTGACTATTACTGTAAAGGCAGAAAGAAAGTCACCTTTGTGGAACGAAGGATGTGGATTTAAGATACAGGTTTATCCATATTGTTACTGAGTCACTTTACAGGCAGTGCTGTGTTGATAAACTTCACGTCAAGGAAGATTAGCACTGTTGACTTGTCTTTACAGGCAATCTTGCATTTCTTGTTTGTGTTAACATACATAATTCTTTGTGTGGTAATATCTTGCTCAGTCCCTCCTATGCCACTCTGAGGCTTATCTCCACTGTAGAATAATACACAGTTTTAGCTCGGTTTATCTTGTCCTCAGTAGAAAATGTAATGTGGAACCAGATGGGAGGATTTTAATGTTTAACTATGTTTAATTGATATCTGATATTAATGTGATATCTTAGGTTTGATACGTTAGAATGTTAGCTAAGTAGAGAAATATGTATGGTAGATACTAGAAATATGATAACTTTTAAGGCAATTTTAACCATTTTTTTCCATTAAATAGATCCTTTAAAAATCTCACATCTTTTCTCCTGCTTTTTAAAGATTTTTTTTTTTTGTTCAAATATATAACCAAATCAACAGACACAGAATATGTTCAATACAAAAGCAAAATCCAGTGGAAAAAGAAGGAGGATGGCTTACTGAATGTGTTCATAATGACAAACAAGTTCATCTCTATGACACAGTCCTGAACACAAAGCAGGTCTAAAGCCCCATTTGAACAGGACTAACATTACAGAGGGAGGTTGGGAGTAAAATATTCACTGTGCTCCTTGGTAATTTAACTCACCCCCATTTTAAACGTGGTTAAATTACAGACTGTGGCCTACAATAGACATGGACGTTCGTGACTGAGGAGAATACTCACCTGCAGCTGACATCACAACAGGACATTTAATAATGATGCCTGATAATGACACTAGTTGAAAAGTTAAAGGTATACTATGCGGGATATTCTGATGTATAGAGATACAAAAGTAATGCTTTTCAGACATTATGTGTGACCCACTCTTTGTGTGTGGTGGTGTATTTATCTGCAGAGATGCTGCCCTCTTCCTGTAATTTCTAATTTTTTTCTTATTTCGCTGTGGGCGGGACGTTCCTTGGCACAGGACACAGGTGAGGTTGGGACTTTATTAAAAGGTAGCAACCAGGTGCCAGACTGCAAGCAGCACACATCCAAGAGGACGCTACAAAAATTGTGGCTTTAGTACCAAAAAAAGCAAATTTAGTGAGGTGAAACCCCAGACTGGGGTTTCTTCTGGGAACCATGAATGTCTTTACAAATATCTGTGGCAATCCATAATAGCTGTAGAGATACTTCAGCCTGACCATCAGACTGACATTGCCATCCCTAAAGAAGCTGCTAGTAGATCAACCCAAATTCACGATGCCTCAAAAAACTGCACAAGAAGTGCCCTAGACTTTTTTTCAGTGTAGACATCTTATCTTACTATATAATGATGAAAACTCTGTCTGTGTGTGTGTGTGTGTGTGTGTGTGTGTGTGTGTGTGTGTGTGTCTGTTCCACGTTTTTATCCTCACTGACTTGGTCAATCCATGTGAAATTTGGCACAGTGGTAGAGGGTCATGGGAGGATGCGAATGAAGCAATGTTACATCAATTGGCCAAAGGGGGGCGCTATAGCAACCGATTGAAATTGCAAACTTTGAA
>NC_065519.1:30372860-30386795 GCF_006386435.1 Epinephelus moara
GTCATGGTATGGTATGCTGTACATAATCACGGAAACTGTCAGTGTGTCATTCTGTCAGTCAGTCATTCTGTGTGTCCCATGTTTTTCTACTCACTGACGTGGTCAATCTATGTGAAACTGCACATAGGCATTGAGGATTGGCATAGGTAGAAGGTGACAAAGCTACCAATGGGTATGGACTAGTTTCAAGTTATTAAAACAAAGTTTTTCCAGTTGTCATCATGACAGATATCAATTTTGGAAACAAGGTGAATTTGTTGTTTTCCAGTCTCTGAGAATCAGAATTTTGGCTAATATGCTTCACATCATCAAAGCTGGGAAGAAAATGATAAAGTGTCGTCAGAGAATCTAAAAATAAACAAGTCTGTGACTGTGGGAAGGTGTCATTTGAATACTGTAATTGGAAAACGTCAAAAACATTGGACACTTTTAAAATAAATGTAACAGAGGTCTTTCTTTGATCAAACTGAAAGATAGTTATTGTGTAACATGACTGTTAAACCTCTGTATGGTTTTAAATTGAATTAACCTGCTGTTTGCCGACTAAGTGTTTATTCAGGTATGTTCTCGGACACACACACACATTTCCATTCCCCCAGGCTGTTCTTACAAGCTAAAGTGAAGCAGAATCAGTCGAACATTTTTGTGTTTTGGAAAACTGAAGAATTGTAAAGAAACATGGCCATGCCGTCTGTGACACTACCGGTTGGGATGTTTTGAAGCTCGTTGCCATGTTGTCAGTTGTTTGGAGTGAAAAAAGACAAATTTGGGTGGCAGGATGGAGCCTCAGCTGAGGTGAAGATGGAAGCAGCAATCATGACTGACTGACTGTGATACATGAAGACACCTGTCAATCAAGAAAGACACATTGAAACGTACCTCTATTTAAGCCTTAATATCTTATTAATGAAACAACATGACACAATGATGCATTAATATAAACGAGGGTATCAGTTTAGACTCTGAAGTCTTGTGGTTGAACAGTCATTGATTTAACAGAAATGTGGAATTGGAGGGAGAAACGGGAAGAAGGGGGGTTGGTGGTTGATCTTCTTCCTGGGGTCAACTCCTCTGGTGCGTCCATTCCTTCCGGCTCGATGGAGGCTTAATGTGAGTGTGGAAAAGTGGAAAATTTAATTAGGCTGCCAAGGGGGGTTTGTGTCACTTGGCATGAGCCATCCCCCACCGTCCCACCCCCTCACCCACTACCACCATCAGCCCCCTCCCACTCTCACTCACCCTTTGCTCTTACCTCATTTGCTGCAACAACCCCGGTGTTTGCGCCTCTGTTTAGTATTTTTACCCACAGTCCTTCGGGCCATGACCCACTGGTCCAAAGGAGCAGATAGAGGTCAACAGTTTACAGCTGCACAGATGTTGTGAAGCGGGTGCGACCTGATGTGGTGGACCTGCCACTGAGCACTGATGTGTGGATACACTGAAGCTGTGTGGCTGCTGCGTGGAGAGACGGGCAAGCACACACTGCCATTTTTATCTCTTTGCTTGTGTGACATTATAATACAAGGCTACTAACACTCCATGCTTTATTTTAGATTCTTTCTCATACAGTATGTAGGCTTTTGAATAACTGTTTGTATCTAATCACAGTGGTAAACCCACATGTGGAGCTGACATGATGTGACATCAGTGTTGAAAAGATGTGAGCACAAGAGGACCCGATGTGGTTTTATATCTGCTGTTCGCTCACTTGTTTTAAGCACATTTATGTGTGGCTCAAATTTTTTAATGAAGTGATGCAGGCAAGACATCGAATACCAACATTATAACAACCGTCTCAGGCATGGCCAAATCTACCTGTTCGGAGGCCCTGGGGCAAACACTTGCTGTTGGCAACTCCACCTTCATCTACCAGTTTCTGCACGGACCCATTGCGTCCCCCATAATATAATATATACTTTCTTAAGCTTAATTTTGACGCAAAAGGGCCACAAGATAAGGCAACAATACAGGACCCACCTTGTGTGGACCTGCGTGGGATTGTTTTTTTAATCCAACACCCACTGGATTTCTGACTGTTATCACCAGCTCCCACAATTAGTCTACTCCTGCCTGCAACTGAGGCCAGAGGGTGGGGGGTGGAGGTGCTCAAGTTGGGTCAGTGAGTGCTGACATTTGTATAGCATACAGTGGTTAGTTACATTTGGAGGAGAGGTGGGTTAATGTGATTAAGTATGCATTAACTGCAGCCCTAAACTATTTAAAAAATGCAAATGTTCATCACATTATGTGTCTTGTTTTAAGGTGAATAACTCTGCAGGAATGGTTATTGTTATATCTTTTGTTCTCTTTCATAGTAAGGGCAGAGCATGTGCAGCAGAGATTTCTGGCTCAGCAGATTCTCACTCCGACCTCGTCACGTATCAGCGTTTGGTGATGGACTTTTCACATCCAGATACGAGGTGAAATTTACCTTGGTTGCATTGGTTTATGACGTTCTGGGACACCATGTAAAGTTCTGCCTGTTACATGCATTGTCTTCTTACAAAATACACATCTGTTTTCACAGGAAATTTACTTTTTACTTACAGTGTCTTTCAAAGACTATTGGTAAAACACAGTAAATTGAAATTTTAACGCACTAACGCACATGGTTGGGTTTAGGAAAAAAAGAACAGGGGTTGGCTTTCCAATCTTAGAGGATGCGAGCACTGCTCTTCTGGGTGAAGGTTGGTGTTTATTGGACCTATCTACCACCCCTCCTGCCCGCCCTTCTCGGACCTCAGTCGCCTTAAATTTTGTTCGTGTCCTGCTGCATTTCCCTGATGCCAACGAGTGCTATTAAACTAAAACAGCAACTGGCTGCGTATCATGTCAACATTAAAGGATGTCTTTTTCGTCAGTGTCTGATGGTGCAAGTCACTGCCCAAGCGTCAGATTTCGATGACAACGGAGTGAGACCGGGTTGTCTGGCTAACTCCTGGTTTAGCCCTATGCTAACTTCAGTAGGAATAATATAGTTCCATTGTGTGGCTCTTATAGAGTTTCCAAATTGATCAAATTCTTAGAATGAAACAAGTCTGGGTTTGTAAGTGATGCTCAAAAATATTTATCCACAGTTTTACACAGGGGTGTAACACACCCTATGCAGTCTCTGTGGGCCCCCCGCCCTTGCTCTCTTGATCCCCGTCTCTCTCACGCAACTTTTGAAGTTTGTTTTTTTTTTACGGTTAGTTTTTGGAACTCTGATTTTCCTTTCTTGGGGAAAGACATGACAGTGTATGTTGGTGTTCCAGCAGCAAAAGCAGTCACTCACTTGGCTCTAGCTGTGACAGAGATGAATCCTAGTGCAGGGGGTGGACTAAACCATTTTGTGCCTCTATGGGGTGAGAGGGGCCTCAGAGAGCTTCCAGTATTTTTTAATACAAAATCAGCGTTTTAACTGATTTATACAGCCAGTTTTAATCTAGTTATGGCACTAATTACATAGGGGGAAAAAACTGCAAATAAAACCAAACTTTTCATTCCAGCTTTTTTGACGGCACCCCTCCCCCTGGGTAATCAGTCCCACTTTTTGATGCCCCTGGTTTTACAGCCACAATATTAGCAACAGAGTAGGCTATGGCAGAGCCTATGACGTAATCATGGCTTTAACTAACTTGGTTGTGGCTGGCCATGACAGGTGCACAGAGAAGGCTGGTAAAGAGACAGATCAGAAGAAGCACTTCTAATTTTGTTGTATTCCAATAAATCCTGCAGTAAATTTTTTTGATCACCCACTCCCACCAACAGCAAAGTAAACACCGCCCACTCCTGCAAGATTTGTGTAGGGTCCCTCGGGACAGGGGATCCCCATCCCAGTGCTGTCCTCTAGTGCGAATTCCCTTACAAATTTAGAAAACTAGTTTGTGTTATGCAACCCATTTTAATTTAGTGATGCACTTATTAAATACTTAAGAACAATTGTTGCCACTGGCTCCAGGTGAAAACAGTAAAGCTGGGAAACATAAAATGAAAATGATCTGAATGGAATATTTGATGTGTTCTGCTGCTTTGGTCAAGCACACCAATTAAAAAAACATGAGATCTGGTATTTAAATGTGACTGCAGACACTATGAGCTGCAGTGTGAAGTCTCAGTACTGTGGAAGTAGATAATTTTCAGCAGCACAGTTACATGTTTCTTTGTCAAAATGTTATTAGCAGATAGTTATATGGAGAACAGAAAACTTTTACTTTAAATGCAGACCATGTGCAGGAATAATAAACTGCAAGTTAACATGATAACATACTAAACTGGTGCCCGAGCCGTTCTTCATCACGTGGCTGCATCACATCCGCTCAGGCTCAAAAGAAAAGTTTTCCTCAACTTGTCAACTTCCAATGCATGGATATTTATTTTTTGGAGGGGGGGTGTGAAGGGAAGCGGGAAGGGGTGGTGGTGCTGGTGGTGGAGGGATGAAGGAGTCTTGTCACATTACATGTACCTGTCTGTGCGCGTCTTCACTTGCAGCTGTCATCTCACCTGACAGGTCTATCAGTGTCCACGGCTGATCAGAACGCGTCCCTCAGCCTGACAGGCTTAACCGACAGCGCGGCAATCCAGACTGACAGCTCCTCAGGTAGCTGGTGGAGGGAAGGAGGGAGGGAGGAAGAAAAAGAGGGAGGAATCTGGGGGCGAGAGGCAAAACAAAGGCAGCTGAGGAGTAAAAGAACACACGCACAACATGAGGAGTAAATTAAAGTCAGTAAACACCCTGGAATCTTCCACCCAGTGTGACTGATCTCAACGCCGCTTTCCTGAATTTCATAAAACCATCCGATAATAAAGTGATTCTGAGATAACGCTTTGTTGCCAAACATTACCTTTAAAACCTCCATTAAAGCCGAGAATCCTCTTTCTTGTGAAGAAACACAGGGTGCCAGTTTGAGTATTTTTAAGCAAATTGAGTCTCGTCTTTTACGACAATAAAACACATTGAACCGAGGCCAAACTGCTCGCTTAATGCAGGGGGAACCGAGAGCTGTATTCCAGAGAAAAAACACCTGCGAGATGTGCTTTGGTTAACCCATGAAAGATTTAAATCGAGTGTCTGTGATCACACCCAGGGGAAAATGAGGAGGGAGTCCCCCTCCGCTCTTTCCCCTCTTCCACAAAAATCTGTCTTTATCTTGTCAAAAGCCATCGAAAACAAGCCCATCCAGAATGCCTCGACAGCACCAAGACGAGACAAAACAGGAAAACCTACGAGCTCCAGAGTGAAGACTCATTTGATCAGCTTAGCTACGCTCTCCTGGCTTCTCATGTACGAGGAGTAATTAGCAATTAACAATCAGGGTTTAACTAGATCCAGTTATTATCTGTAAGCAAGAGAGGGGGGGAGAAAAATATCTGGAGACGCTTTGACTTGGGAGTGCATTAGAATTCCCGCGCTACTGGAGTTTGATAAAAAAGAAGAGTGAGGGACCCGAGCAGTAATTCTCTCATTTTCACGACATCTCTGGGCCATTTTTTTTTTTAAATTCCCAGATCAAACAGGCTGTAACAAAAGGCCCCAAATCCCCCCTCCGCTCTCCTCCTCCTGCTCTCTCTTTCCAAAATTAGTTAAGCCTCTCAGCTCCATCATCCTCAACATGGCTCGCATCAACAACCCTACGCTGCATCGCAAATGCTGCATAGCCTCTGAAATCCACCCCTCACACACACACGCTCCTCTTCAGCCCCCCTCCCTCCAAACACGCTGAAGATGAGGGGATGTCACTCTGAATTTGTACTTATAGACAAAACACAAAGTACCCCACAGTCACTAGAGTTTGTGATTTCACCCCCTCCTTCCTCTTTCACTTGACTAACTGTTTGTCTTTTTGTCTTTTCCGGGGGAATATGTTAAGTCAAGAGGCTGCTGCACAAAAAATAAAGATGGAAAAAAAGAAGAAGAATCAGGCGAGGCTGACAGATTGGGTGATTCGGACACGGTGACAGGAGAGGAAGGTAAACAATCTGGATTAAGGCTGCTGTCCGCCTTCATCGCTCTCTGACATATTCAGGCCTTTTGGTTGCTCCTTGTTTCCCTCTGATTACCTCACCCTCGCTGCTGCCCCAGCTGTTTACCATCTCGGTTCAGGAGGTGATGATTCAGGATTTTCAATCACTTTCCCTCCTTTCCTGTTATCATCTTTCCATATACACAACCCCGTCTGCGCCTCACTCCCGCAACTTTGTCGGTCTTCCACATACTTTCCCACTCTTCAAAAGTTTCCGGCGACTTCTGAGGTGAAGCGGGGTGAGTGATGCCAAGAGCTAACTCCGGGTTATTGCCCAGGAAGGTGCTCGTTGCTGAGCTTTAAGTGATCCTGTTTCACACACTTGTCAGTTCTCCGGGCTGGCAGGTCCTCGCTGCCTCCGAGCTAGCTGCTTATAGGGTTGTCACCAGAGCAGTTAATGTTAATCTAATGCTAATATTAATGTTTGCCAGCACGCTTGAGCTAAGGACACCTGCTTCTGAGGCAGACAAGCCTCCATTAGTGTTGTATACTCATTATTTCGTTAGCTTGGGGATGGCTGTCCTGCCACCAGCAAGGCGAAGGCGGAGATGAAATTCTTCTCACCTCAAGCTACACAGTAGGGCAAAAGAAACAGTTAAAACAAAAGCAGAAACACCACTCAATCGTCCGTTCATCCTCTGAGGGAAAATGACCACTGCATCTTCAATCAGTCCTCAATTCGAGTCCCAGTCTAGCAAAGCGTGAACTCAACCGGACCACAAAAAAAACACTCTCATCAATTTAATCATCCCCTGTCCACAGATTCCAAGCTAATTATTACAGCCTTTAATTATTCCATCCGACTGCTGTTGAGATCTCTTAAAGACGGCTGGATTAGTGGATTTGGAGTATTAGCTTGGAGGGTTGGCAGACCTCTGCACTGTGATTCAGGGGGCTGAGAAACACATCTTCAAAAGGTACCTTGAGCAGCACCTTCACAGGATCATTACACTGGATAAATCCATGTTAAGTTGCTTAAAAGTGTGTAAAGGTGAGCCACGTTTAGGCGCAGACACTTTTGAGGGCGGAGGCTAACTAAATGTGACTTAAGCATCGCAACAGTGACACAGTTTAAGCCACTTTGGGAGGAATTGTTTACAAGTTACTTAAAGGGCTTATGTCAGCTTGGGTCAATGTCAAGGCCAGAGGAAAACTTCAGGAGTGAATACTTTTTCACCAGATTGACAATCTAAGTTGACAGACTTTATTGTCATGGTGTGTATTCAAAGGAATGATTTAAGCTACAGCTTTTAAATCTAATGATTCAATCGCTCTTTTGTTGTTTCGTCTAATGTAAACCCTCGATCCAGATTTGGCAGGCTTAGGTTCACTCACAGGGCTAAATCCACACCCAAGTTCACCACTATTGAAAATCAATTGCAACTGAGCTACCGAGCGCAAAGTCGTGATGTCTTGACTTGACTGTCAAGTTAAACTATTTTTTGCTCATGCTCGTTAAAGATGCTACCCATCAGCCCGCTACCCCTCGTTTGAACTCCCTCCCTCTCAAACACCCCCTAGAACTCCAAAATGAGAGCAGCCCGTCCCGCGGCTGACAGCGGAGATGTTTTGAAAGCAGGTCGGGAAAGGTTAGAGCAAGAAACATGGAGTGGGGCAGTGAAAAAGACAAAAAGAATCTTGCTTTTTAATTATTTTATTAGGAGCCTTGATGCTATTAAATGACCCAGATACATTCACCCTATAGTTCTCAATTAGACCTGACAGTTGCTGCATTACCAACAATAAATATAGCAAAGGGCTGCGCCTTAGGCCAGGAAGGACCCCTAACTATGACCCTCATATTTAATGATGAAAACAAGCAGGCGCACACTCTGCCTCGCTTAAGCACATGTATGTGCACATTCATGCATGGGCATGCGCGCACACACGCACACACATCCTCTCTGTGCTGTGGTTCCTTATTACACAAGCACATTAGAGGTCTGTAAAAAACAGTATCTCTAGGGTTTATAAATGCATTACAGATACAAAGGTGTACACTAGAGTGCACCCTTTAACGGCAGAGAGTCATTTTAAACTTGATGAGTAAGGCAGCACAAAAATATAAAGATCACATATTCTGCTAAAAATTGTTCCCCTTAAAAATGCAATGCACGAGAGCATCTTTGCTTATAATCCAAAAATATTTTCAGTGTCTGTTTTTGCTGCTGAAGGCTGAACTAGCAGCCCGATTCTCTCTCCATTTCTCGAACATTTTGTTGATTTTGATATACTTTGATCATCGGACTCTCTTTTTTGATAAGTCCATCTTTGGGTTGCTTTGCAGTGTTCGTAGTTGTTGCCAATACTGGAATAGCATTTATAGAACAGCCAATAGGAACGCCCTCTCTTGAAATGACCTGTGATTGGCCAAAGTCTCCTGTCACATGCTAGATTTTCTAAAGCCTGAGAACAGAGCCAAGATGAGATGCAGACTTCTGGTTTTCTACCAGACAACTTGAATGACAATATATAAAAAGGTTATAGATTTTTTTCTCAATGATGCCCCCACAAAAAATCAGCCTACCCCTGCTTTAATATTCTAAACACAGATGGTGAACCTAGTAAACATTACAGCTAAACATGTGATGCAATACGATACGATACGATACGATACGATACAATATGGTACAGTATGGTATGATACAATACGATACGATGCGATACGGTACGATATACTTTGTCCACGTAGGGAAATTCGTCTTGAACTCAGGAGCTGCACAAGTATTGCTGCCTTGCAATAATAGTCCAGAAGAAATTAAAAACATACACCATAGAAACACAAAACACATCCACGTTACCGCTGCAATTATGAGCATATTAACACGATTTTATATTTATTGTGAATGGGAGCCTGCTCATTATAATGCTTGCAAAAAGTACTACTACTTACTACTCCACTCCAATACTACTACACTAGCATGGCTGTTGACTCTGCACCTTATTACTGCCATATCAGAATTATCATAATTACAAGTGTCTTGGAACTAACTTGGAAATAGCGTTAAAATCAACAACCAAGTTGGAATTACCCAAGGAAACTCTTAAAAGTTTAATAATATAGAAGTGCCTGAAGACCAAACAAACATGGACTTCTCATATCAGCCAAAGACCGTAGCTCAGTGGAGTCAAACCTAAATGTAATCCATATGGTGTTATATTGTCAATATAACATCTTCACTATCCATCCCATATGATGTGAATTTGGCTATTGCTGGCTTTTTAAATGAAGGGCATCTATATTGTAAGGCCCAATCCCAATGCACCCTATATCCCTCCCATTTAGCCCCTACCCCTCTGTTGCACATTCATGTCTAGGGGTAGGGTGTCCCGATTCTTGTTGGGATGAAGGGGTAGGGCCAAGTGTTAGGGCTACATTGCCTAACTAATGGAGGTTATACTTCAAACCAAGTGTTATGAGAAATCATTGGCAAGATGGCTGCACAAGCAACAAAAGAAACCTGCAAATATATTTCCTTCGCTAAAAGATATATAAAAATTACAATAGCTATCATATATCATTTGAATGTATTATGGTCCCTTCTCTATAACAAGCATAAAAAAAGAAATCACAAGTATGTCTCGAACGGTAGCTAGCTAGCTAGCTGACGTTACGTTGTTGTTACTGATTTGGGCATGACAGTCCCACATTTTGACATACTTTCATGTCACATTCCTCCTTCTTTTATGGCATATGATGCCCAAAATTGAACTAAAGTACAGCAGCAAAGTTGCTGCACTTGTTACCGCTCCTCTAATATCAGTGCAAACTGGCAGGGTAAGAATGTAAGTTGTGAACACATCGCGAGCGTCCTGACAACAACAAAAGGCTGCCTGTAGCCCATGCAAGAAAAATCACCACAGAGGATGGCATATTCGTTTTGCAATGTCTGCATCTGTTAACGTAAACACCAGCAAAGACAACTACTGATGATGGATCAGGGTCTTGAAGGGTTGTCCCTTTACATGAAAGCCAAACAGGAAGTGCGCTGGGCTTTGAAGCTAATTTTTGTAGGACAAATATTGGAATTACAACTTCAGAGTACGTCACGTTGTGCCATTAGATCCAATAAGACTTATATTGGGAAAGAGACGTCTGTTAATCAGAGGACATATTCTTTGAGCGTCACAACCCCTGCAGAGCGACTCGTTTCAATATCAGGATTTAATCCATTCAGTCCAATAACATTCGGAAAGTCTAGAGGAGCTGCAAGAATAAATCATTTTATCTCCATTCCAGTTAACAGAGCATTAAACCACAAGTATCCGGCTTGGCCAGTGGAAGTCTCTGGTGTGCTTGCTCTAGGGGCCCATGATGTGGAAGCAGCGCTGATCATCTGGGTAATTTCTTACAGTGGAAATAGATTTTTGGCTACATGTGCCACTGAGCAACTTTCATAGGAATGAACAGGGTCCTGCTTCCAGTGCTGTATCCAGGCTTTTTATTACATCCATGATTTTATAGGGGAAGATTTCAACCACTATCCCTTAAATCTGTTACAAGGGGCAAGGTGGCACTTGAGAACGAGGAGAGGGGTAAAAATAAGAAATGGGATTGGGCCTAAGTCTGGCTGAGATCACATTTGTGGTTTGAGATGAGATCAAAACAAGTGTCCACTGGCAAAAATGTTTTCAGTGTATGAAACCATTTACATTTTTTCTTGTTGAAAAAATGTAAATGGTTTCAGCGTATGAAACCATTTACATTTTTTCAACAAGAAATGGTAAATGGACTGCACTTGTATAGCGCCTTTATAGTCTTCTGACCACTCAAAGCGCTTTTACACATCACATTCATTTACATGCATACGTGGTGCCACCTGCTACTCAGTAAGCATTCACACGCACTCACACACCGATGGAACAGCCATTGGGAGCAATTTGGGGTTCAGTATCTTGCCGAAGGATACTTTGACATGAGTACTGGAGGAGCGAGGGATCGAACAACCGATCTTCCGATTAGTTGACAACCCGTTCTACCTCTGAGCAAACAAACGGAGACCAAGTACAAAACAGTAACACACAGTCATGGGAAACAGACATCTTTACTGGATAGAAATTTTGACATAACATTCAGTAACTTACAGTACTGTCAGCCTGTCAGTAGAAGACTTCACAGGGCTTTAAACGGGCAAATGGAACATACAGACAATAAAAAGGCAAAACTAGTTGTAGATCATTTTAACATCGACAGTGGAGCCAAACTTGACAATCATGAGTCACAAATGAACAGTAAACAAAGATCTTTTGCATCATCCCTACAGCTCTGTGTGATTTACATGTAGCTAATAGTTTACATATTGTTTACATATCAACAGATATCTTTCACAGCACGGCAGCTCTGGTGGAGTGTTGTGAGCCAACCCCTCTGTGGTTTGACTGCTTGAAGCCTGGCGTCATTGGCACAGTACAATATAACAATAGTAGTTATTGTCAGGTCTGACAGACAGATTGTGCAGGCTGTCACGCAAAGTTCCTGTCAAAGGTCTGGAGAGCCTCTTCAAAATAAAGGCCTATCACTTTGAGCTGGCAACAAGACAAACAATCATATCAACCTTATCACACAGAATTATGTGACATAAACACAATGTTCAGGTTTTTGCTATTTTCACATGATCCTTTAGAGGTGGGGGAACCTAATCGTCACATCCCTTAGTTGTGAATACCATTTCAAAGTGTGTGCTCATATTAGAAATTTGGTGAGAGTTTTGTTGTATAAGGTTTTTGTTGCAGTGTCTGGCATCTTCATCTGAACTTGTACACCAAAGTGGCTTCTCACTAATCTCACTATAACTAAATAAAAACTGACTGTTCTGAGAGGCAACCGTTTCAAGGTCAAACAGTGTGGAATTCACAGAGTCTGTGTGCAATGAGCACACCATCATTCTCACTGTACTGTTACAGTACAGCACATTTCACAAATTTAAGTCTGTGCATACTCATATACAGGTACACAACAGCATACACAGACACACACACATACACACTCCCACAGGCAACTCTCCAGGCATGTCATTAAGCTAGAGAGTACTAGAGTTTCCCGTTGGCAAAGGCTCCCTCTTGGAACTGAGGGATGAAGCTCTTGAAGTACGCCCTGGGTGAGAGAGAGAGAGGGAGGAAGGGGGGGGACAGAGAGAGAGAGAGTACAGCAAATAAAACATCAAAATATGACAATAATTGTGATTCAACTGCTTCAAAGCATCGACCAAATTCACTGGGTCAGTCCCAGCCCCAGCGTGTATCAAAGTGCAGATGAAAGGCAGAATGTGTTTACTTGTTACAATTACAACTGTGCATGAGATATCTACTCTCTATGTGATAACACTTTTGAGGGAAACACAGGAGACACAACTCAACTGCAAGTACAAAAATCAAACGGCAGAGCAGTCCGCAAGGTATTTAGCCACAGGTGGTGCGTGCAGGTTTGTGTGTGTATGTGTGTTTGTGTCAGGTTAGACTTCAAGAAAATAGTTCAACATTTTGGGAAATTATTCCTCTTGCAGAGAGTGAGAAGGGGAGATTGATACCACTCTCGTATATGTTGGTTAGCTTAGCTTAGCATCAAGACTGAAAGTACGGGGAAACAGCTAACCTGACTCTGTCCAAAGTAGGGCTGCACAGTTAATCAAAATATTATTGAAATTGCAAATCACATGGCCAAGTGTAAAATCCAAATCACAGGAGCTGCAGTCTTTTAATGAAGGTAACATTTGTCACAACCTACCATCATAAATGAAGCACTGTGGTGCTACAGAGATGCCACAGCCAACAATTCATATTCCAGACATAAGGGAACATGCAGGTT
This sequence comes from Epinephelus moara, assembly GCF_006386435.1. Lineage (NCBI taxonomy): Eukaryota > Metazoa > Chordata > Actinopteri > Perciformes > Serranidae > Epinephelus > Epinephelus moara. The sequence goes on from NC_065519.1 coordinate 30,385,668, forward strand.
TTGGTACAGACCTCAGCAAAAACCACATCGCCTTCATTTTTACATTTTAAAATCATTCACAAAACTTTAAAGACTGAGGCCGACTAGACCAAATGATCAGCTTTCCATATGGTGGGGGCTTTCCTTCTTATTTACTATTCAAAGATCTGCATCTGATTTTTACTCAAGGTCAGAGCTCTGGGACAACTGGCGTTACTGAGCTAACTTTAAAATTTTATTCAAGTTTAAGACCGTCAAGATAGTCAAGTAATGGTTTGCAAAGACTCACCCTACTCTGCCTATCTGCACTGGTAGGCTACTCATTGTTGCAATAAACATCACATCTCTTGTGACTGGGCAGCACAAAATTAAGGCAGACAGGCCTTATTATTTCATATTCTTACAACTGTGTTTGCACTAGTTGTGAAAACTGCCTAATACAGAGAGAGAAAAGGGACACATTCTCTGACTGCAATTTAGGAGCTGCAAATTCTCAGCTGTAACATTAATGCAGGAAATTGGCAGCAACAACAAACGACACTCAAGCAGTTAACCTCCTCATGACAATGATGCTAACGATAGGGAAATAAACCACATTAAAAGCATATTCATCCGGGGACTGCTTTGAATGATCTTAAGCTACACTGTGTATTCATAATCACTTACAATTTATTGATCTATTGGGAAATTTATTTCAAAATAGAAAATGTTACACTTCATAACAGTGTATTCAAAACACAAGGTATAAGCCAGATTGACTTGTCGTTCAGTCTGGGTGTGTGCCTTGGTCCAGACTTTGCGAAGTCCTATCATACAGCAAGCAACAGCAATATCAAGCTCCTAAACAGCTATCAAAGGCTTTTCAAGCCTTATATAATACTAGTCCATACACATTGAGTGCACAGTTGCCCACATACAGTTTCACATGGTGTGTGTTTGGGATACAGGTCATAGGAAATTGCAGATTAAATAGTCAACTGAACCCATTAAGAAGAGCAATGTATTCAGACAGAGTTTTTGTGAATTTGAGCAGCCACAGTGATCGGTTGCATTTTAGCCATTTTTTTTGTTGTTATAGTGCCACCCAGTTGCCAATTAGAGTTAAATTTCTCCAGTCAGCTTGAGGCGTCCTGTTCTACATATCTACCA
>NC_065519.1:30387066-30397487 GCF_006386435.1 Epinephelus moara
CACAGACAGAGTTTTCGTCATTATATAGTAAGATCTGCTCAACTCTGTTACAATATGATCACGCTATATATCAGTATAATGAGTATTAGTAGTATAGTTTCTTATTACTGTAGATTAATAGATAGTTTTTTAGTTGGCTAACTAAACAGCTTTCGTGACTAAATCCCCATATGGTTAGCAAAAAAGCAAATCCAGGGGGCAAATTTTTCTATTTGGGACTCAGAGACAAGAGTTTGACATTATTTGAACTTCAGGCTCAGAAACAAGCATTTTTAAAGGGTTGCTTAAGTTTATTTGGAAGGCTTAAAAAGGTTTGTGCTGCTTGCCCTGATATACATTGTTCTGCTGAAGACGTTTTTCAGAAACCTCTCAAATGGTGTTGGTGACTGCAAAGTTAGCCTGACCCAAAGTCAGAGCACCTACAAATATGAGAATAAGACCCAGGTTGAATAATACCAGATTTTCCTTTCAACAATATTTGCTGAGCTAAACCTCTTGTAGTCAAATCCAGGAGCCAACAGATGGTAATCCAAACAGGTCTGCAGATTTTTTGAGTGGAGACATTAAGATGTATTAATGCGAACAAATGAGTCCAGAAAGAAATACACAGATAACCTTTGAGCAAAACAGATTTTGCATTGCCTCCTGCCCCTCCTGTAGTCACTGATATCTTTCAAATATTTACAGCAGTTATTAACCTTGGCCATGCAAAAAGCAAACACTGCTCGGGCTGTGGCCGACGCCTATAGATTTACTCTTATGGGGTCATACCAGTTTATGTTTATAGAGGGTGGAATCAAATCTGTGAATATCAACAAATGGCCTGTGTGTGGTGCATTCCCAACAATAGGGTCCTATTGTAATAAATATCTGATGCAGATCATGATAAATGACTTTGTGTTTCACATGGCTTTGCAGTCTTGGGAGAATAGAATAGAGTAGTCCTTAGATGCACTTGACTTTGTGGAGAACAGAGTATCTCAAGACCTTTTATTTTTAGGTAGATGTCCGCTGTATTTCGTTTTACCTCTCTATTTACAAAGAGTGTTAAATGGCTTTTAGCATTTAAAGACATATTCAAATCAAATTGTATAATTTCCAAACTGCAGAGGTTCAGATAAGGCAGAATCTACTCACTTGGCCCTCTTTGCCATCTCATTGCCGTCCCAGCGCGGGCTGTAGGGATACGACTTCTGCACCTGAGAATAGAGCTGGCCGCTGTTGGTGAAGTGGTACACAGACTGGAAGGTGAGGGTGGGCTGGTCCCTCGGAAAGTACAGAGGGAGATCCACTACAAAGAGCCCAGGGACGAAAGGAGAGAAATGTACAGAAGCAGAAGGAGAAAAAGAGGATCATAAGGTAACAGCATCAGATGTGATCCAGGCAGATCAGAAACAGACTCCACTATTACTGTGTGTGTGTTCTGTGACTTTCCTACCATGTACAAGAAAGCAAAAGTCCTTCCACATTAGTAGGAGAGTGAGTTTGGTGAATCCCTCAGCATCATACTCCACCACGCCCCTGCAATACACACACACTCATTTCTGCAAAGTCTTGCTGGGTCTTATTTTGCTCCAAAACTACTTTCACGTTAAAAGACAAGGACGGTGATAAATGAGTGATCGCTGAACACATGCTGTGATCACTTCAGCGGAGGATGTGATCCTCTGTAGTTGACTCACATTCCAAAGTGGCTGAGGAAGGCAGCAATGTACTCTCTCCTCTTGTGATAGCCTTGGATGACATACTGCACCTACAGAGAACAAAGTGAAGAATTTAGTGCATGCAATCAGGGATTAGCAAAAGTCAAATAATAAAAAATAATTGTCAAAAGACTCCAGAACTTTGACACTACTGTACAGTCAAATTTGGACTGTGGCACACCCAGAAGATCGCAATGTACATCAATATGTGCCAAAGGTCTGTGCTAAGGTTCACAATGCATCCATGGGTTCACCAAGCTTACTACAGTCTGTCTGAATGCAGGCCAGTGTGCATAGAGCTTGACATTGGGCGAGAGGCAGGGTACACCCTGGACAGGTCGCCAGACTATCACAGGGCTAATACATAGAGACAGACAACCATTCAGGCTTACATTCACACCTACGGACAATTTAGAGTCACCAATTAACCTGCATGTCTTTGGACTGTGGGAGGAAGCCGGAGTACCTGGAGAAAACCCACGCTGACACAGGGAGAACATGCAGAAGGGCGACAATGGTAGTAGCTAATGTAGCTAACCACTAAACCACCGTGCCGCCCTATAATTGTATAATTTACTGCAAATCCAGTTTTCTGTCATCAGTTATTAAGAGAGTGAACCTATGATGAATAACTGGACTGGCTCCAAATCAGCTCATTACCATTTCACTATTATGGGAAAAAGATGAAACTATGACTTGTCACTATTATCATGCATTTAGGGAGTTTTAGAGTTACTGATTGTACATCATGCAAAGGACTAAATTATCATACAATTATCATAATTACTGAACATTTGGCAACCAGGGCTGGGTATCATTTATGATACCAGTGCTGATACCAGTACCCTTTAAGAGATAACAATACCAATAGGGTACTTCATTTGATATCCATAATGTGAATGCAGCAACGTGTAGCATAGCCATAGTCTCTAATGTTCTGATGGCATCTCGGACTTCCCACGTCCAACTTCATCACACCACAGACTGTATGGGTTGTAGCTGCTGCTGCAGGAGTGTGAGCTCAACACCAGGGAGGGTTGTCAGAGTCCACCCGGCAACACACACAGTGACAGGGCTAACTGTTAGCATCACATGGCTAACTTTACTGGTTATTACTGGTTACCGGTTTAACAGTTATTAACAGGTTTAATGACAGAGTCGAGCCCTTTTGGACTGACTTTGTTGGGACCTCATGCTGGAAAGAGAGCAGCTCTGGAGATGGCAGCAAGAGAAAGCTTGCTGATCCTGTGGGAATTTGGGACAGACTGGGATCAGACCATCTGCGCATAAAGTATCAAATGCAGGTATCGTTTGACAGGAGACATTTCAATACTACTTGGTACTCGGTTATTTTGGTCGATACCTTAAACCAAGCTCTACTGGCAACACTGGGTCACTCCCTTAAAGGAAAAGTAGCCACTCAGAGGGACAATGGATTCGTCTGTAGGCTCTTACCATGCATTCTATCAATCAGTTTATAAGGGACAGTATAATGTGTTAGACTCCACTGCCTTTGCTGTCATGTAAAAAACACGATATTGTTCTCTATGAAGGTAATTATTTACACTATAAAAAAATATCTATTTTGCTATTGGCACTTGACATCAAACCACAAAGATAAATACTGCAGTTCATTAAATCGTATATATTTGCGAGCATCTGGCACAACAAATTTTTAAAGATTTTTAAGAATTTCAAAAATGATTTCATTAGTAGAAAGCCAATAAAATCATCAACAAACAGGGAGATGGCTTGCACAGTGGATATTATGATTGCATGATTGTAGGTCTTAGACCTCCGGCCTGAAAGAAGATCCTTGCAGCAACAGCATTTTCTGCATTCCTTGTTTAATGAACAAGAACAATGTTTTCAATTTCATCAACTTCATCCCCCCCTGTCTTCCCCTCAGCACATGTCCTCTCCTGTCCACATGGTTTCAGGGTCTATCTTGCCCTGAATTAACCCTTTACAGGCAGTATTAACTCTCAGCCTGTGTGCAGCCTGAGAGGAAATGCTGGCAGCACTGTACACACTACTGTAGCGGAGAGGCTCTCTAAGCCAACCCGCCCAGAACGTAAACAATGCCTCGGCCTGTGGAGAGATTATGAGAGGTGAACTTTTTAATGGCTGCTTTCACTTTAAAACCAGACGGCTCAGAGCACAAAAGTGGCATTACATGCAATCTTTGTACAGGCAAATTTAAATGTCACAGTACAAAGTACAAAGTCTTTAGCTTACCACTTGACAGCCAAATAAGCTGGTGTTAAAAGCTCTACCATAGAGTCTGTCAAATGCAACAAGAAAAGACTGTCTGCTCAAGGTACTGTGTTAATTTGAATACAATTTCTCCATTTCAGTCAACATTTTTATGTGGAGCCTCTACATCCAGTTCTTACAAAAAATAAAATACAGTAATTTCAGGTTTTTGTTTATCTCATGAGCTACAAGCATGCTTAGCAACCTTGTTCACCACATAAGAAAAGGAGAAACATGCTGTAGTGCTTGTTTAAATGTAGGTTGTCTTTGTAGTACACTGAGTATAACACCCTAAAGCAAGGCATCATGAACATACTCAACACAGAAAAGCCCCAGCTGGCCTTCTTGCTGAAAGCCGACAGGTTTTTAGAACTATAAGAGCATACATATTAAGCACCGGTGAGTGAGTGAGTTGGATTTTTGACAGGTGGNACACACACACACACACACACACACACACACACACACACACACACACACACACACACACACACACACACACACACAAGAACAGGTTCTGAGCATGTCTTGACAGGTGTGATGAACTATTATCTTTAAGTCCAAAGAGGAGAAGCTGAGAGCTCGCTTGACTGCTGAGCATCCTGGGCAGGTGAGAAAGCCTGCAGTCAGCCAGCCAGCCAGCCATGAAGGTGACCTGCTCCATTCACTTTGCAAGACTAAGCCTTTGCAGGATGATTATACATCACTGCACCTGGGCCCTGCTGGCAAAGCTCAGATTACTGAACAACACCAAAAACATGTGCAGCAGAATTCCCTCAGTCTTCAAATTAGATATTTGATCAAAGGGGTATGAACAAAATGGAGCCATATAAAACTACACCAGTGTGAATATTGTTAAATTATACATAGAGTTGGGTTATGATTGACGATTGCATTATGGATCTGGTTTAAAAACATTATCAGTGGCAGATTATACTGTATCAGCTGAGGCTACTAAACGTAAATTAGGTAGTGGTGTTGGATATGGTACTTATGTGTAGTCAGTGTATTACAAACAGTAGTTGTCAGTCGGCTCACCCCCAGTTTGGAGAAGCGGCAGCAGTGCCAACATGCAAGCTAGTCAATGTACTGCTGTAGACGGGTCAGCAACAAATTTTTTAGCCACTTAAAAAAAATCAATATCAGTTTAAGTGTGTGTCGTATTGAAAACATTTTCATCTCTTTACCTCGCCACAGACAGTTCCTCATCTATGCTTTTGTCACAGCCACCAGACTCCATTGAGAAAAACAGTCATTTTAGCTAGCTCAAAACAGGAGCTGTGTTTAGCGTGGTCTACTGCTCCTTACATAAGTTAATTTGTTTGTGTTGTTGTGTGACTTTTGGGAATCCAAACCAACCACTGAAAACACCAAAAATGGACAACAACACAAACTAACTAAGTGATCAAGGCAGCAGTAGATCAGCAGCTACTGTCTTCAGCGATGTTAAATCATTGTTTTTCTCAATTGAGTCTGGCTTTGAAGTGAGCGATATAACGGCTTCTGTTCCTTATCAGATATCACTGTTTGGCATAAAGGTAAAGAGGTGGAAATATTCTAAATATTTCATATACATTACAATACGATGCAAGACGGTGCATTGCTAAGCTTCAGTGTCAGTACTCCTGCCTGCCTCTCCAAACTGGGGGTGTGACTGACATCTACTGTATGTAATACACTGATTATGGATAAATAGTCAATAATTTTAATAAACCTTAACCTAAGTTATGATAAGTTAAGTAATAATTTGCATTGCAATTAACTTTAAAATGGACTGAACAGTATGCCTCAGAATTAGTGAGGAACTCACAGGAGAACTCACATTAAGATATTCTGATTATCTTTCCAACATTAGATGGTAATATAGAGTACTAGGGGCACGGTGTCATTAGAAATTAAGACGGTTTATTGAAACATCTTATTTTAAGTACTAGTTCACTTTATTTTAGAAACATAACTGTAACTTTCAGGGGAAAAAAGAAGAGATTATCACACAGCAAAGGCCACATATTTAAGAAGTGAGACAATTAGTAAGACTGTTATGTAGTGACTAAATGATCAAAACAGAAGATGCGTCAGGAACGGTCTGACTCATCTTCTGAAATGGCAATGATCGATCACGTTGGAAGCTGACTTTGCAGTATTTAATTGCAGTAAGAAAATACCTTCTTTACAAGGAAAAAAAACAGTAGAACGCTGAGTGAACTGCTCCATCGGTCACAATGAGGTGGTGATGTGTGTTGTTAAACCAGCCGGTTTATCTTAGTCTGGATTATTAAAGTGCTGTATGTAACTCTGGAGAAAGAGTGATCGGAATATTGAACATTGTTAGGTGATTGTTGAGTCTCATTCCCGGGTCGTTCAGTGCAAATACTACCTGGGAATAAGACTCAGCAATATATATCTCCAATATAGACTGCATCAGGATGAGGTTTGTTTAAGGTTATTCGACAACCACACTTATATTTTAAGCCCTGTTTCCACCGAGCAGTATGATACCATTCAGTTCAGCTAATTGTGCTTTTCCCCCCGTTTCCACTGTAAAAAGTTGTGGATGGTACCAATAGAACTGTTCCATACCACTACCATTTTTGTCACCCGTCTGTTGGGGTACCTAGCACACAGATATGATACTAAAAGGTGGAGCTGTGAACACTGCAGTCCGTTGATTGGTCAATAGAGGACTTTCACTTGGGTGCGGAGCATCCTTCCTGTGGGCTCCGGCAACACTGAACCCCTGAGCTTGCTTGAAAAGGACTAAATGCACAAACATCAAACATCCCATGGAGAGAGACTCTCACTGCAGCCTGTTTTATTTTGTTTTGAAACTGTCAGCGTGTAACCCCACTTTGTGGCTGATTAAGGAGGTGCAGACTTCCCTCTGTATCACTGGTGATAAGGAAATACAGCGGGTGCTCGAGGGAGCAGTGAGTGACAACAACGCTGCCCACATTAAGAGTACTGTTTGCGCTAAGTGGACCTAAGGTCTTGGAACCATGTCTGGAGGGTTACTTTTGGTTCCAAAGGTGTTTGGTGAAAACAGGGCTTTAATGTCAGGTAGCTGGATTTGTGGTGTTTTCCATCTACGGGACAATATATATCGCAAATTGTGATAAAAAACACATTAAGTTGATCGTGGTGATTTTCCATTATCAGGATAATCGTGAATATCATGTCCAGCAGCACCCACAGAAACTGCTGAGCAGTTACCATAAAAGAGACTCTGCACAAACAGGATGCATACACACCAACCTCGAAAATGTAAAAGATCTTAATCAGCACTGGCATATTTATGACACTGTTTCAAATAGGTGAAAAGCCTGGCTTTTTAAGGTTGTTTGATTTTCACTAAAAAGGTGTTCACTAAAAAAAGATGTGTGTCTTATATGTACAGCAATAAAAAAACGTAACAACAACAAAGTTTAAGGTAAAGTCCAGTATGTTTTGGTGCCATTTGAAGAGTTTTAAACTTATTTTGAAGATTACCGGGATAATATTGTGAATCACAATTGTTTTGGCCAGATAACTGATATGAATTTTTCATATTGACCCTTGCCTACCATCACCTTTTTTGGAAAAAAGAGCAATTTCAGAGTTCACATATCAGCAAGAAGGGATAAACTGAGTTTCTGTTCCAGCAATGCAAGAATAATGTGATAATATAATGTGATATTGGTGCCAGTGCGTCTAAACTGCATAATAAAAGTCTGCATTGCAAGATATTGCTGTTATTACTTGTCCCAGCCCTCAGCAGTCAAAAGCATGTAGTAAAATAGTGAGGTTCAGTTGAGGACAGGATATATCATGAACACAGCTACAGACAGTATTTCCTTGCCCGCTGCTACTGCATGCTTGTGATTACTCATCAACCATGTATGAATGACGGCATTTTGTGAAAGAGGAAAGTAGTAATCTCTGATACACACAGTTGTGTGTGTGACGGGTCTCATATCTGCAAGAGCTCTTAAACACAGACACGCATTGTGACTCAGCCTCCTGTTCAATTATGTTTACATGGGACAGTGGAGGCGGCAATTGAGCTTTCTCAAAAGCTGCAAGGCCACATAAGCTGTTTATCTAGTTACACTGTGTGTGTGTGACTGTGTGTGTGTGTGACTGTTTCAAGGGAACTGTGGATCACTGAACTTTCACACCCATACCGAGAAAGGATTTCCCACCCCCACTGCCACTGTGACTTGCAGCCAAGTCTTTTTATTGGCTGCCTGGAGCTTTGAGTGATGCAAGACAGGTGATCTTGCTCTGCAGGTATTCAAACCTGCCTGCGCCCATGACTCCCTCGCCTGCTCGTCCATTCACTGTGTTTGTGTATGTGTCTGTGGGGAGTGTGATGCAACAACGGCGGAAGTGCTTCCTGCTGTGTGATTAAGAAATCTCTCTTCTCTCTGTCACATATGTGCTCACACCACCTCCTGCTTTTATACTAGAAAGAGTGACTGATCTGATATCTGACAACAATACATCTTGAAAATCGGTGTGTTTGGGTTATTTGGTGAGATCTACAAGGGCATTATTTTGGTGGCATTATTTTGGTGGCAACTGAACAATAGTGATAGAGAAAGAATACATGTTTGTATTGATACTGATCAGAAACGTTTCCCTTCCACAGATAGGTACCCATGTGTGCAGAGCATGTTAGTGGAGCGTGAGCAGAAGGATTTTGGATGGAGTGCAGAGCAGATTTTGGAGTTGGAGCTTCATACTGCTCACGCCATGAGATCGAAGCATGCCCAACCCAGAATGCATCTGTGTATTGCGCAAACACTATTTTCTGTCAAAAACTGACTGCTGCTGCTGTGAGCTTGACAACAGAGTTTCAAAAGGAAACTGGGAAGTCGTACAGATGCCCTACTCCTGTTAGCTAAAATTAAAATAAAAAAGATTTAAATTTTTTGGAGCAAGCCGTATTGATTACAGAGGCCTGGAGTGAGGAATTGAGCTAGGAGCAGAAATTCCTACCTTTCCACTCCACTAACATGCTCTGTCTGTGTGAATGCAGAAGTTATTCAGTCTAAAAAACTAGAATTCACGTTGCAGTTACAGTTTCATCCATGTCTGTCCAGACTCATATGTAGCCATGCTTCAAATATGGATGTTGCTGCAAAGAAACTACATATTCTAAAACATGGATGCTTCACACACATCTATACAATCAGCACTGTTTCAAGGAGGGCACCCAAGATCAGTGTCACCAATTCAGTACCTGACCAAATATTCCCCCTCCTGAGATATGGTGTTAACCCTTTGAGGTCAAGGGTATAACTGGCCGTCTTTTGCTTTTACCTTTAAATTTCACCTTAAAAACTGTTTACCTTGCTTTGTTTGGTGTCATGTTTTGTCAGCACAACCTCACCTGTGTGACTTTACAGTTATTTTTCCATTTTGACATACTGTATTAACACATTGGATGTAAAATCACACAAAAAACACCACCAACAGGAAAGGGGGTGTCATATTCTTTGTTGTTGCTTGCAAGCACTTTCTGCTTGCGAGCACTTTCCATAGAATAGCCCGTTTTTGCAGTTTCTTCCTGCACCAAACACGACAATATTCAGAAAAAAGCGTGGCGTAAATTATTTGTCATAAGTCTGGTATTACTTGGCCGATGAAATTGGTATATAGTTTGAAGTCCGCACTTTCGACACAAGTTGAAATGGAGACTTAGCAAGGCTGCGTCATTGGTCATGTGATTTGGACACACCGGCACGTCCGTGGACTCCAGAGGGTTAAATAATAGCTAGAAAACATTGGCACATGATGCCACAGTGAAGTTGACCTTTGACCTTTTGGATATGAAATGTCATTACATCATCATCTTATTCCATTACAGATTTGTGTAAAATTTAGTCATAATTAGCATATATGACCAATAACATGTTTCGTAAGGTCACAATGACTTTTGACCACCAAAATCGAATCAGTTTATTGTTGAGTCAACGTGGACGTTTGTGCCAAATTTAAGGGTGTTCTTGAGATATTGCATTCATGAAAATGGGACAGACGAACAGATGTACTGTGTGAACATGTACACTGAACAAAAATATAAACGCAACACTTTTGTTTTTGCTCCCATTTTTCATGAGCTGAACTCAAAGATCTAAAACATTTTCTATACACACAAAAGACCATTTCTCACAAATATTGTTCACAAATCTGTCTAAATCTATGTTAGTGAGCACTTCTCCTTTGCCGAGATAATCCATCCCACCTCACAGGTGTGGCATATCAAGATGCTAATTAGACAGCACGATTATTGCACAGGTGTGCCTTAGGCTGGCCACAATAAAAGGCCACTCTAAAATGTTCAGTTTTATCACACAGCACAATGTCACAGATGTCACAAGTTTTGAGGGAGTATGCAATTGGCATGCTGACTGCAGGAATGTCCACCAGAGCTGTTACCCGTGAATTGAATGTTCATTTCTCTACCATAAGCCGTCTCCA
>NC_065519.1:30398182-30413575 GCF_006386435.1 Epinephelus moara
TAATCAGCATCTTGATATGCCACACCTGTGAGGTGGGATGGATTATCTCGGCAAAGGAGAAGTGCTCACTAACACAGATTTAGACAGATTTGTGAACAATATTTGTGAGAAATGGTCTTTTGTGTGTATAGAAAATGTTTTAGATCTTTGAGTTCAGCTCATGAAAAATGGGAGCAAAAACGTGCGTTTATATTTTTGTTCAGTGTATATACGTATGTACAACCTGTAAACATAATGCCTTCGGTCACAGCTGTCACCGGTGAGGAGGCGTCAAAAGAACAACAACAAATTAGCATTACTTGCTAGTTTGTGTTTATAAATCAACAAACTTACAATCCATGATTTCCTGAGTGCAGTGCAGGGCACTGGCTAGCCAGTGGGGTGCACTCACTGGCACGACCAGACTTTGTACCACACAACATCAGACAGAGAAGCTCATCTTACAACACACAGAGAGGCATCTTGACTACATTCTCTTCTCAGGATGCCATTGCTCCTCTACATGTTTACTTTGCAAATAGTGGTTTGCTGCTATATTAATGCTCTGAATGTAATGTACAGTGTTGTTGTGCTGATATACTAGTAAGATCTCCTCAAATATTTGTTGCTGTATAGTAATATGTCCTTCAACCAGGCGATCACTGCAGTTGTGTTGGCTGACTACGCTTCTACTCCTACTGTCTATTTTGCATAGTATGTGTGAAGATGTAATCAGAATGCCAGCGACGAGGACACACTAGCTATATATAAATGTCTGGATTGGATTGATTATAACCTCGATAACTTATCTGGAATCCGACACAAGGTGTGTACTGGTATCTTGGAAAAACGCCAGAGACAATAGCAATAATTAATTCCCCTCTGCTTCTCTCTCATTTGCCAACCTCCTACCTTACTATCACTACCATGTCAAAGACGAATGACCACTGAAGGATGATTTCATTGACATTCATAGAAAGCTACTAATTCCTTGTCTTGTGTGAGTTGATCAAACACTGTTTGCACATAGGAGATGACTGAAAACCCCTCAGGGCCTATTAGCTTCTGGAGCTAATTTTCATGAGTAATTTTTTTTTGTTTTTTATGCTGCAGATGCCAGGTGCTGCCAACACCCAACACAATCCTAGTCACAGTCACAGCTGTGTGCACAGTATGTGGCTGTAAAGTTGTGTCGATACAATCATAGCATCTGGAATACGTGGGAGGGAATAATTGATGGTTTTAAAGGAACAAAATGACTGCACAGCCTGTCCTCGCAAGAATGATGTCTTTTTTTCTTTACCATTCTTTGGCTTCAGTCGATAAATCTCACAAACAATAACTGATATAGAGAAGATATTGCTTTGTGTTTCTGCTAACACTCTCAGCTTCTGTCTTGCTCTGGTGAATCTACTTATCATCTCTGCTCACTCTGTTGAAACTAAGGCTGCCTTTTTGGGCTGGAAGTGACTCCAAAGAATGTCCAATACTACTTCTGCCACACAAATGTCTGTCATTGAACAAGAGACCTTGCTAATTGCTTCTTCATGCTGTCCATGTGTCCATTTTTCTTTTGGTCTCTGTATGCGTGACCATCAAAAGGCCACAGCAACTGCTGGGTAAGTTTCAAGATCCTGAACAAGGTACAAAAATGACACAAACAGCCTAAACTTTAAGCACTAATAAGATTGCTAAACCCTCAAACAGCAGGGGTGTAAAAGTCTGACATAATGGTAATAGTAGTAATATCTAAAGGAGTTCTATGCAACATTCAGAGCAGCAAGCCACTATTTGTTATGTAAAGATATAGTGGAGTAATGGCGCCCTGAGCAGAGAATGAAGTCACACTCCCTCTGTGTGTGTTGCAATCTGAGCCTCTCTGTTTGTTGTAGTAGGCCCAGCCACATGTGCAAGTTGGTGCATGAGGGTCCCTGTGTGTGTATTCCACTAGCGTTTCTCTTTCCCTCAATATGTTTGGAACTAGGTGGATCACACTTGGGGAAAGAAATCTGTATCCCACGTGCAAGCTAATCACCGACTTACCGCTGATAACGCCTCCCTGACCCACAGTGGCCGGTGTTGTTGCAAAGCGTAATGCACATCCTCCAATCCCCCCCCAGGCTAACTCCCTCAGCTCTCTCAGCACTGTTGCTGTTGTTAGCACTGTTCACGCTGTTGGCGTTGTTAGCTAATAGCCAATGGCTCAGCCACCGCCATGTTGAGAGCTGGGTGCAGGCAATCCCTTCTCAGACTCTGAATCACAGATATGCTCTGAATATCATATAGAGTAGGGCTGTCAAAATTGCTCAAAAATGACGTTTGAATATTCCTTCTAAAAATAACTCATAGGTTCGAACCATTCGAATATTTTTTTTTCCGCATTATGTCCACAAGAGGGCAAACTAATACAAGGAAACATACTTGTATATGAAACATAACTACCTGTAGGTATTTTTATTTCAACATAAACGTCTTTGAAAATATTTACATACCTACACATTAAAACACATAAAACAATTATCTATAACATTACGTTACAAATGACCGCGGACGTCTCGCTCGCCCCCCCCCTCTCTGACCCGTGACCACACCGAGCGAATGTGTCAAGCCGGGTGACGGAGACAACAGCTGGGAGCAGAACCGCTTGTCGACCAGCGTGGAGAAATGCGCGTCTGATGCCAATGCCCACTTGCAAAGAGGACAGCTGCGGTGGTTTTTTTTTCTCTCTCCACAATCGAATATCAATTTTCACATTCAAAGGTCCATTTTTTTTCAAATTCGAATTTAAATTTGAATTTAGAATATTCGTTGACAGCCCTAATATAGAGCTTCACTCTACACCCAATATCACCCTTTAGAAGATGCATTGATGTAGATACTGTTTAAGACCAATCAAACTTGTTATAATGATCAGATAGCTAGCTATTAAACTAGCTTTACCGACATTAGCCAGTACACTCTACCCTGTGGAAGTTGTTTAGCAGCTAATGGCCGTAAATGAGAACTAACACACACAGTACTCAGTTTAAATGAATTTGAACACAGCCCATGAGCCTGATCAGAAACTACGTTGCAGAATTGATGTTGTTTCGCTAATTTGTATTGCCACACATGGGTAAGAAGCTAACAGGTTAGCGTGACCTGTGAATCACAGATTGGTTTAGCAATTTAAAGTGAAACAAAGTGTTGTTTCAGTCTGGTTATCGGGCTACGAAGAGGTGACTCCAGATTTGTTGTGCTGGTATTGTTACTGTTAGAAAGTTCCATTTCAAATGGCTTCAAACCATCAATCAGTCAATCTTCCCTCACAATTTTACCACCTACACTGTTGAATACTAAATGCTTCCACACATAATTTCTCACTTTCAGATGGTTTTGCGTCATGATAATCCATTCACAGTTGGTATCAAAACAGCATCAAATTGATCAGAGCGATGGCACCAATTTTACCAATGTCCCCCTGCTACACAGCCTGCTGCAATTATACATGAAAAATTTTGAATTTGGATAGATCACTAGAGTATGTCATTTTTTTTCCATGTTCAAAGGACTATTTGAATTTCAAATTAAGCTGCAGCAATATGCCACAATATTTAAACTAACAAACCAATGCTGTTTAGTTTATTATATAAACATTTTAAAACACATGAATTTAATAACAGCAATTGGCCAAGATGGAGAGCATGAGGCTGGTTACTCTTCACATACTGCAACAAACCAGTGGGAGTGATGTGTGTCAGGCGCAGTAAACTGTATTTCTTGCACGTGTACCCTTAGTAATTTACACTTGCTCTGTAAAGTAAAAGTGACACTGTGAGAAGGACTCCTCCTTCCTTGTGTCACACTGCCTTTATCTACTATTGACGCTGCTTTTCAACATGCCTTTCCAAACACAGGCTGTGGCCTCTGTGACTCTTTTAGGGAGGTGGAGGGAGCGGTTGTGACACCGCTGGACTTAAACACCCAGAGACACTGAGGTCAGTAAGGGACACAAGTGTTCCAGACACACTGAGTATGCTGGTCAGAGTCCAGGTGAACAGGAAGAGATGGAGGGTATCTCTGTGTGTGTGTGTTTGTGTGTGTGTGAGTAGCAGGGGGGGATGGGCATTTCTCCTGAGGGAAATAGCATTACATCGTGTCTACACTGCATATCTACCTGTCAACCTGCAGAGGCCAAGGAGCGCTCAGACAGCCTATGGAGGAAGGCCAGTACGCCCACATTGGCAGTCACCACACACGTGCATGAATGCACATATCCACATTAACACACAAAAGACATCGCTCAGTGGACACATGCTTTGCTGCACAAAAACTTACAAGTATGTAATAAATTATTTACATACCTGTCACACACACACACCAGAGGTCTTCATGGGTTCAAAACGACAGACCTGAACCCTAATGGACCCAAGAATTTTTTTCCAAGATCTGATTGGGCCCAATCATTTCTAAAAATATATACCCCTATCTGTTTTTGTTGAAGATATTACAGACTCAATTTAATGCAAGTCTGAGAGGCGAGGGACCAGGGACGGGTTTATTTTATGGACTGACACACCTGGTAATTTAAATTGCTGTTAGAAATGCTATCCTATTGCGAAAAATGTTTTTCACATTAGATACAACATACTGTACTATTCATTATACTGCTTATTGTCACTTATTTTGTTGTTGTGATATGAGCTGCTGTAGCCATCTTCCTTGCGCTCAGCCTCCACTTTATTGACATTTTTTTCATCTTACCACTGTAATCTGATCCCAAGCCAGCCTAATTAACACACATGGATTTCTCTCGTAATCAGTGCGGATCGCTGGTCTTTTTGTATCCACTGGGGTATACAGTAACAGATCAGGATAAACAGATCTGGGACCAGCAGAAATACAGTCAGACCTGACCCAGACCCAGCTGAGCAAGATAAAATGTGGACAGAACTCGTATGGGTCCCTGGTCAAGTCTTGAGTCTGTTACTGCAGGGCAAGACAGCTTAATTTATATAGCACATTTCATTGCAGAGACACCTCAATATGCATTTAAAGGACTAGTGTGTGGGATTTAGGGGGATAAATTGGCAGAAATAGAATATAATATGCCTTCTTTAGCTTATTATAATTACCTAAAAATAAGAAATGTTTTGTTCTTCTTACCATAAAATTTCTATATCTACACTGGGAGCGAGCCTTTCTTTATGGAGATCGACATGTTGCACCACCATGTTTCTACAATAGCCCAGAATGGACAAACTAAATACTGGCTCCACATAGGGCCATTCGCGTTTCTTGTTTGCCACTGTACTAACAAGTCCAAGTGCGAAGAGCAGCACCGGAGTTACGCTGATTTGTAATGTGAAACTGTTTTATTCAGTTTCTAGTGGTTTCAATCACCTGGTCTGTTTGTTTTGGAGAGGAAGAGACCTTTGTGGATAATTCAGCTTCTGGTTAATACTTCCTGAATGTCTGGATCTCATGTTGCAAGAGAAAAAAGCATTACACATTGGCATGTGCTGGACAAGCTGCCCGCAGCCACATGCCAAACTGCGTCAGGAATACATGGATTTCTAACGTTAATCTACGTTATTCTGCGTTTTTACGAGTTTAAATAACTAGGTCTGTTTGGTTTGGGGAGGAAGAGACCTCTACGGATAATTTGGCTCCCGATAAAAACCTCATGAACAATGACCACTGAAGGAATAGGAGCTGGGAGAAGTTTTAGCTGGTTAGAATCTGCAATACACCACCAGTCACCACCAAATCCCCCTAAGTCTTACACACCTTTAAAAACAATACATAAAAAGCATTAAGCATATGACACACAGTGGCATAACACACATAAACACACATAAGGAGTAAGGAATCTTACTCTAAACTAAAACTATTAGACTAAGATTAAGGGTTTCAAATAATGTAAAATAATTCAGACCCCAACCCTACCAGACATCAGTCTCTGGGGACTATTCCTTTATGATGAAGACATGCACACAACACACAAAGCACATCTAACCATGCTGTGTAAAGGTATGAGTTATGACAAACACTGTTACCTTGTTGGTGAGTAACTGGCACACTTGAGGGACATAGTCAATTAGGCATCCTCCACTGGGGAATGCTGGGATATGAAGTGCTGAGGAGCCTCCCAGAGCACTGATTGAATAAAAAAAGACACCAGTTAGTCTGTAAATACACACATTTAGATTACACACAACAGGAAGTTCCGACCATGCTCTCTGCGCACCACAAATCTTTAGGACAATTTAAGACCTTCGGTGACCACCTGCCGTCAAAAAATGTATATAAACTACATAGCAAACACAAAACCAACACTGAGCACATTAGTCGGCTGCCATCTACTAAAGTTGTGGCATTAAAAAAATAAAGGAGTGACTCATGCCCATGGCATCCTCCTCATTCTCCTTCACTTATTCATTTATTCTTTTGACATCCTCCTGATTCAATCCTGCAGCACAGCTCCATTAGTGATTAGAGCATGCTTGTTTAATCAGGAAATCTGCTGCTGCAGCTCCGTAATGACTAACCAACCGAAGTAGTCACTCCCTCATTTTTTTTCTGATCTGGGGCAAAAACAGAGGGAATACCCTGAGGACAGGTTAAAGGTCTTGAGGAACCTCTTATTGGCTTTTAATGCTCATTTAAAGACACATAGAGGAGCGTTTCTTCCGCTGCTTTCTATTTATATTTCAGTCTTCATTACAGAAGGACAGTCAGAGGGCATGTTATTTTAAAAGCCATGGCGGAGTGGATGACTGCCGTTTATCAGGTTAAGCATACATGATGCATGTAAATAGCCTACATCATGCAACATTATGTCAAACGTCAAAGGTCACAAGTGTTGAGATGCAGCCCCTGAGGCTTGTTCTTTAGTTGATCAGGAAAGCTATGATGTGAAAATGGTAATAATGTATTTAAAGGTAAAACGCAGCAACAGTGAGTCACAGACCAAGGCCATGATCCCACCAATCCCATGACATCACCCAAGAGCTGTTTTTAAGTCTTTTGAACCAAGTCCAGGTCACGCCTAAAGTCTATGAGATGAGACTTGTAAGCCAAAAAGCAAGTTCTTCTGGTCTATCAAGGATTAGTATGAAAGACAGGGCATACAATGTCCACTTGCAAGTAATGAGTCAATAATCAGTAATGTGTCAAACACCCAAAATGAAGGTGCAAATTGTGCCCCCAATTGTAATGTTTTTGTACATCACTGCTTCAAGTTTAGATCTTAAAGGAAATGACCACTTTAGAATGAAAATACAGACAGTACTTACCCTCATGCCGACAAGAAGTCCTGTGTAGTTTTTTAATCCACAAAACTCGTTCAGTGTATCGGAGGATAACAGCTAGCCAGATTTTTCCATACACACTTGAAGTGCATGGAACCTACGTCCAAAATGATTTTGAAAATTTAATAAAACTTTGCTAATGCATTTCAAAACGTCAGAACGGCTCGTCCGTCGTAATCCAAGTGCCCTGAAGCCGCGGCATGCAAAATTGACTTGAAAAGACATAATTTACTCCACTTTTATAGCATAATTTCTCACCATGGTCAGTTAGCCTGCAACTTGCGAGACTCGAGAAAAAAACGTCTCTGAACGTTCTCAACTCTCCCGCGAGTTGCCGTATAAACACAGCACGCCTGCAGGCTAACGACGGACGAGCCGTTCTGACGTTTTTGAAATGCGTTAGCTGAGTTTTATTACATTTTCAAAATGACTTTGGATGTAGGTTCCATGCACTTCAAGTGCGTATGTAAAAATCCGGCTAGCTGTTATCCTCCGATACCCTGAATGAGTTTTGTGGATTAAAAAACGACCCTGGACTTCTTGTTGGCATGAGGGTCAGTAAGTACTGTCTGTATTTTCATTCTAAAGTGGTCATTTCCTTTAACATGCCTCTGCCTGGCCATTTTAAAATCAGGATCAGTGCTGATACTGAAAAAGACATTTGAATAAAAACTATTAAAATAAAATCCGGCAGTGCGGTACACGAGAAATCTAACCTGTAAACAGCTTCATAAGCGAGAAAATTAGCTTTACTGAAAGTCAGTCTTAACTACTGTAGCAGCTGTAATTAGTATAACATAACACTTATTGACTGAATTAAGGTGACTCACAAATACAAAATTATTCAAGATTTTTAGTGCCAGTTCAGTGAACTTAAAATTTCAAAACAGTGGTCACTCAAATTGTTATGCTGAAACAACAGTATTAATAGTTTTACAGTTTAATGTTGACAGCTTTTCTTGATGATAGTGGTGCTTAATGAGCACAACTGAAGCCAAACGCTTGTTATTAATGTAAAAAATTAGAAAGGTATACTTCTTTAGCAAGAGAGAAAGGAACATCAGACACTAACTTTGTCATGTCAAGATTAGTACAGATAGTACAGATACAGAGTGCACAAAAACGGTCTCATCAGCAGTTAAGATCCTTCATCATGAAGCTGTAGGAGCATTTATACAAAAATATTTCATTAGATATTCACAAATGTCCTCTCAAATCTTGTGTGTGTGTGGTTATTTCTCATAATTAGTACAACTGTCAAATAAAAACATGACAATAATCTAATCAACAAAGGTCTCAAAATAACTCAAAGCAGAAACCAGCACGTATTCAAATAATTTGTGCACTCAATCATTTTCATGGAGGGAAGCAGGTGATGTGCTGGAAAATATCAAGCCACTCATTTATGTGTAGACTGATACATTCTGTGGGTTGTTAGGAATCATTTCGTCAGTCTAAATTTAGAGTTTCCTCCAGTTGATTCTGGCACCGGACACCTCATCTGAAGACGTGCATTAGGTTAGGGAGACATTGCATATATCCTGGTTAAGCTATAAATGATTCATGACAGTTTGGCAAAGCTCCAAGGGACACGACTATATTCAGTAGAGAATTTTTCAATAGCTGTGGGTTACCAAGTCAAGTCTTCTCAGCATGCCTTCAAGTGTCAAGTCTAGTCGAGTCTTGAGGCATTTTAATCTCGATTTGGTCAAGTCTCACAGCAGAGTTGAGTCACAAGTCCACAGCTGTGCATCACCCATCCACAACCACAAAGAAATAGCTTTTTTTCAAAGCTGAAAGGCAGCCACTCACACCAACGGTCTGAGAGTTGCACAATCTTGAAAATTCCAGAGAAAGGTTGGGGGAGTAGTGAAGAGGGAGGTGCGGCACAGCATCATGTGCTCCACCTGCCATTACCAAAAAAACCACACATGTTTATGGGAAATTGATGTCTTAAGAGAAGTCAGGGAAAGGTCAACAGTGACTGGACTCAAGAGTCTTGACTGGCCTGAGAAGTGTATTCAGAGTAACTGATGAAGGTGTCCTGCTCAGTGCAAAAACAACTGGTTTCTCATCAGCTGCTCAGCTGTCACATACAGGAGCTTTTACTGATACTCTAAATTTACTAAAATCAGCTAAAGATAAGAATCACACCCACCCACAAAGATTGAGACACCTTAACAGCTTTCACTCGAGATCAATGGCCTAAGTTTTGTCTTTTTGCAAACTGATGCTCAACCGAATATTAATGAGGTCTTATTCACAGAGAAGCCATGCAAACTGTCATGAATCCATTTTCATTGTCAAAACCCTTTTCTCCAGAACTCCAAAGCCACCATTTACAGTAGGCTTTGTGCACATAATTAGCATTAGCTTGCGCATTTTGCCGTGCACCAACAAATGGTCGATTGAAAATGGCTTGCAGCAACGAGGAGAGAAGCCTTTGAAAATGAAAATCTAAATGATGCCCATCTATCCTCCCACAGATCTAAGAATAGCTCCATATCATTCAGATGGAAATGCGGACAGAGGCACAAAATAGATGGTGGTGTGTTCGTCATTCATATGTGTCATGGGCAGGCATGTGAACAAATGTGATGCATTTTGGATTTCAATGGTTCTGCCTCTTGAACGCTCAACTGAATGGGGGCTGACTAGACACCCGCCTATCGCACTAGTGTCAAACAAAAGGTCTTCCAACATCCAAAAATGAACTATTTGAGAAGTCCTAAACGAATGGTTCCTTACTGGTCCAGTCTTTGGGTCTAAATCCATTTCCATTAGACATCAGGGTCTACACAGACCAAATCAACACCCATTTATTTTGATTTCATCCATGTATTTTGTCAGTGGATTCAAACCCAGGACCTGCATTGTGGGGAGACCATGCTTTTATTTCACAAGATAAAAAAGAAATACTTAAGCTACAACTGAGGCTTAAAGAAACATTGGGACAAGATTGCAATTAGGGCTTATAATGTTTTAAAAAACCTTAAAAGCTTTGCATTGGCAGTTACAACAATTTCAGCCTACTGAAACCACTGTTACAGCAGAACACATACACAGGCCTGATAAAAACGAACAGGGCAACAAAACAGCTGCTGAGCCGAAAATGAAGAGAAGAAGTTGTTTTCTACAAAACTTTCAACCCAAGCCAGTACTTTGCTGCATTAAACTTTTTTTGTGCTCAGTTTAAGAAAAACAAAGTTGAATAAATTTTCAGTTTCAGAATTGTCAGTCTGTTGTGAAGCAGCCAGCTTCTCCCCAAGCAGCCTCATTGTGTTGGTAAACTTAGGTCATGCGACAGTGTATTTAGGTACTTTACAATTCCTACTCCTACATTTTCAATATTTCACATAAAGCTTATTTCTATGGAGCTAACCCACTTGTGGCCCACTGTGAATGGATCTGACCCACCAAGCTGGGAATTACTGTTCTAAAATATGATCGAAAGTAAAGTTTTCAGCCTCCACCTTGAACAAACCCAACAACCTCAGCTAAAAAATGCTGACTGAAGAGTATTGTTCTTGAACATGAGCCATGTTTTACTGCGGGAGGCTGTATAAATTGCATTTAGGTGCCAAAACTGAGAATCAAACATTTGAGAAGCTACACTTCAATCTCAAGGTCAACCTAGGTGGGAGGATTAAATTAAGCAGCAAGTTAACATATGCAAACTTGCACCACATATTTGAGCAGTTATTACAATCCATAAAGACAACACAGGATTTTGATAACTTGTGAACATGGAGTGTGTTTGTGTGTGTGTGTGTGTGTGTGTAAACAGTGAGGGGATTTCCCCAGTGATTCTATATTGCACTTCCATAAAATTGAGGAACTCATACAAAGCAGACTGCAAAAAGAATAATCAAATTAATGCAGCTGAAGACAAAACATCCTGACTTTTAACATCTGAGATAAGCAAAAAAAAAAAAAAATGCTGAATCCAACGTGCCCCATAAGATGCTCCCTCCCTGCATCCTTGAAACTCAACACACCTGGTTTGTTAGGCAGGTTTTCTGTTTTCAATTTCTCTGACCCTAAGAAGAGATAGCCTTGGCAACATTACCAGAGTTATTTTCTCTGACTTGAAAAAGACGACAGTATAGAACCATTTTTTATAGGCTGAGTTCTGCTCCCATGACTTTTAATGACTTTATGTGTAAAATCAGTGGACTGAGAGAACACTGACTACAGTGATACGCTGTAGGTGATAATGTTAAAAAAAAGGTTTAAAGGAGCTGATGGGAATCTTTGTGCATATTTTGAGCCTGGGTCATGTTTATATACTAAGGATGTCAACAGTTAACCGTTATTTGACTGGTTATGCATGTTGGTCTAAAGGTTAATTTTGCTAATCTTTAGTATACTCTCCTGCACACCAACTGGGTCTACTGGAAGCTAGCTAGCGCCGTCTCTCATTTGGTGATTTCTGTAATGTCATCCCGACCCAAAAGAGTTGCTGTGGAAACATTGTGCCCACCCTCTGGTTTCCCCCCAGGTTGCTAAGGTGAGTAAGTGGCACAGTCTTGAGCAGCAAACCCCCTTTGGCAGTGTTAACTATGTTATCACTGTTAGCTCTGTTAGCACCGTTTGCACTGTCAGCATGGCAGGTAGTGCTAACATAATGAACAATGCAAAAGGGGTTTTACGGCTCAAAGTAAAGCCGCTTAATTATCGGGGTGACCTGGGGGAGACCGGAGGGTGGCTACCATGTTTCCACAGCAATGCCATCCCACCACCAGGATGGTGTTACCAGCAGTAATCTCCACATGAGAGGCACTGCTAGCAATGTCCCACCCGACCCGGGTGGTGTGCACAGAGATATTGGATGAAGCGAGATACCCCACCGTAGGTTTATCCAATGTTAAGAAAACGGTCTCCTAAGTAGGCGTGGTTAGCTCTCCCTTCAATCAGAGCCTGTTCTCCCTCAACCCCCCCTCCCCACCACCGTGTTGAACAGAGGCTCTGTGGATGTCTGTGTATGCGGATCGAGAAGCAGGTGGAATGAAAATACATTCTTCCTATTATTGCAGCCTATTGTTGCACAAAGCTTGGGCATTTTTTATTTATTACTAGCGGTAAATAACTGTTTGTAAGCTAACTGTGATTTTACTGCCTGTTTATCAAGATCACAAGATCTCGCGAGAACTTGTTTTCTGAGACGGACAGGGCTCAAACAAAGTTAATTTTCTCTTGATCTGTGCGGATGAAAAATGCAGCTTTAGTGTCAGAATGTTGGTAAGATGTGTGGCTTGTGGAAAACGAACCCAATATTTACTTTAGTGACTATAAGGCGAAAGAATTGACCATAAATTGTGATCACGTTCATTTTCCTCATTGACGACAATACATTCAGAGCTGCCGCAAGTCTCCTACGGGGGCGTGGCGCTGACGTTACTGAATCAGGAAGTGAGCTGAGTGGGGTATCTCGCTTTATCCAATATCTCTGGTGTGCAGTGCAGAGCGGCCAAAGCTAACGTTAGCTAGCTAAGCACTGTGTTTCCGCATGTTAAGTCTGTCAAGAAAACCAACAGAAAATAAAATAAAATGCTCAGACATTTACATCACAAAACATCAAAAGGATAGCACTTTGAACTGCAGCACTAAATCTCATTAAGTCAGTGGAGTTCTGGATTTTGTATTTGACGTCCTGTTAGTTACCAGTTAATGAGTGTCAGGCTATCAAAAGCAAAATTAACCGAGATCCTTATTACATAAATATAAATACAAATACATAGTTATATCTTCTATTCAAAATCTAGGGAAAACAATAGGCAACGTGTTCCTGAAATGGTATGGTATTTATATTATTATGCCGATGTTATCAGACTTCCAGTGTGAGCTTTAAATTGCTTTAAACTGAGCTTCCTGTGGGTGGGCTCAGAATCTAGACATAATGGTGTTTTATTTTCCAAGTGGCACCCTGAAGAGTCCCTGCTTCTGTCTCCACTGGTGACATCGCTCTCAACACTACCCACACATGCTGGAGTCATCATGCAGACATGCTGCCTAACACAACCCCTCTGAGCAATGCTACCTACTGTATGACATATTTACAGTAGACAGTGGTACATGCACGCATGTAAACAAACACACACACACTCATGCAGTATAGTGACAGGGCTGCCTGTGACTTCATCAACCAAAGAGATTATCCTCCGTGACTCAGGTGGATGGTGACGAAGCTCAGTTTGTTTATTTGTGTGTGGTTTTTTGTGTGTGTGTGTGTGAGAGAGAGCGAGAGAGAGAGAGAGAGGGTGTGTATGACAGTGCAGTGACAGCGTGAGAGCAGATAAAGGCCCAATTGGAAAGAGGGCAGACATGATTCATTACCAAAGTGAAAGATAAGGCCAAAAAGAACTGTTTGGAGATTCTAATGTAGTTTCAAAGCAGCAACATTTCCATTTTGATTGCCTTCATTTTCTAAAGCCTGGAGGGTCCTCGGAGGCCCATATATGACTCTGCTTGTTGACTGTTTGGACTAAATAACGTCCCATTCTTCCTCTGTGACTGAACAAGGCACCCTCAACCTGTGGCAATAGGAGTCAGTAACCTTTCTGTTATAAGGTGACCATCCTGGCATAACAGTGCTGAATTTTTCACAGATTCCCTACTCATCATCCATTTGAATAAAACCAGATTAATAAGAGCCCTGCAGCCATTACACACTCTCAGTAGTATATTATAAGGTACGGAAAGGACGCAAAATTGTCTTATTGCCCACTTTCACCCCTTCAATTGGCCGCAGTTGATGTATTTGGCAGTGGGGTGGGTGCTCATGGCCATGTCAGCTGTTTACATTTTATTAAGGCTTAAAGTTATGCATACTTCAAGGCCGGGCCGCTTTGAGTGACAGGCCGTCTGCTAGGTGTCACCTCGGGCTCTCAGTCAGATCCACCCCTCGCTCCTTCACAGATCCAACCTCTCGTCCAAATATGGTCACAAACAAGATGGCAATGCCAAAAACGCTGAACTCGAGGCTTCAAAATGGGAGACCAGTGTGTGATTTTATGGTGGCTAAGACCATTACTTTAAAACAGTCTATACTTAAAAGCCACAATTGAGTGCTGCAGGTGAGGGGGTTAATGCAGTCTGAGATACTGTGCAAGAACAGGACAGGTCATCCATGAATTAAGCCCATTGTGCCACATCTACTGCAACTTCTGATGACGAGGTAATTTTTGCATCAGATTTGACGTCTTGATGTCTGGTGTAGCTGAAATGCAAATGATCAAAATATATTGTATTATAAGCGAGACTCCAGACTGCGGCGCTCATAGTCCTTTGATCCAAAGCTGGAAGTATTAGGACCCAGATACACCAACTGACATAAAAACAAAAAAACAAGTAGTGACGAGGGCTGGCTGTTACGTCTCCTTGTATCGCCTGTGTCTCAGCCAAAAACTTGCACCTGGATAAAACACAAAGACTGAAGCCAATGGCCAACACACGTGCGCTTTGTGTCTGCATGAGAAGAAGTTACTCTCCATAACAGCACGTGGGGGTAGTCTGTATTCATCATTCAAATAGGGAAACTGGAAGACCGACAGGATTGATTCAAGACTTTAGTTAGCCAGTTAGCAACCCAACCGAAGACCGACAGGATGGATTCAAGACGCTAGTTAGCCAGTTAGCAACACAACCCCCATTTTACGCCCTCTTGAATTTAGTTGTTTGCTTGCTTTCCTTACTTCGGTTTTACTTCTCGTGCACTGAGTTGAACTGCCAATCAGAGTGATTTCATTCACTAAGAGGCTCTGCTGTCTTTTGCGTTGATTCAACATCCTAAATCTGCCGAATTAAAGCCTTTAAGGTCCGACTAGAGCCAACAGTGCGGGACACACAGAGTGACAGATATTCACCGACAGCCTAACATTGACTGATGGCTGACC
Source organism: Epinephelus moara (assembly GCF_006386435.1). Lineage (NCBI taxonomy): Eukaryota > Metazoa > Chordata > Actinopteri > Perciformes > Serranidae > Epinephelus > Epinephelus moara. Next base: position 30,413,349 of record NC_065519.1, read on the forward strand.
GTTGGCTTGGTGTGTTAGGGCTCTTAATGACGAAGGGCTGAAGCTGAACGTACTTCAATTTCAATTTCAATTTCATTTATAAAGCCCAATATCACAAATCACAATTTGCCTCACAGGGCTTTACAGCATACGACATCCCTCTGTCCTTATGACCCTCGCAGCGGATAAGGAAAAACTCCCCAAAAAAAACCCTTTAACGGGGAAAAAAAACGGTAGAAACCTCAGGA
>NC_065519.1:30413691-30442141 GCF_006386435.1 Epinephelus moara
GAGTAATAGAATACGAGAGAGAGAGAGAGAAGGAGAGAAGGTGCCCGGTGTATTATAGGGGGGTCCTCCAGCAGACTAGGCCTAAGTCAGCCTAACTAGGGGCTGGTACAGGGCAAGCCTGAGCCAGCCCTAACTATAAGCTTTATCAAAGAGGAAAGTCTTAAGTCTACTTGTGGGATGACAAATCCTAGCTCACATTGTGTACTACATAGGAGACTCACAATGCTTTTGACTTAAAGGCCCAGTGGACCTATTTTTTGGGTCCAACATAACCATGAAAAAATCAGCCATTTAGAGCAGTTTTGGTGCGCTCTTCTCGTCGGTTTAAGGTGGGCGGGGCTAAACTGGGACAAGGTGAAGTCACAAACTGGTGACAGTTGTGGTGATATTAGATTATGTTTCTAGGCCACTGTCAGTCAAAGTTTATTAAACTCTGTTCAACTCTTAATAAAGAATAACCTGAGAGTATTTTTTTCTGAAACTGATTTTGAGTGTTACTTACTTAGTCGTAAGTATTTCTTTTTTCATTAATAAAAATGATACCATTTCAAACCATTCAAGGGTTTTCAGAGGGCGAGATCTTTCTCTGTTTCTCACACAAACACATACACATCTAATAAAACTATTGAGAGCAGAAAATGTGTGTATGTCTATTATTTCTGTACTGCACAGTAATGGACATGATTACTGTATGTGATCTAATTTCTTTTCCATTCTTTTAAATATACATGTCTGCATTTAGATGTCTACTCTAAGTATAACACATTTATTATTAACAGACACTGTAAATTCAGTCATACTGCTTTCATGCCTTGGTCTCTTTACAGCAGCTTTTTAATGAACATGGCTGGTCAGATCTAATGTTTTGGCATTAATGAAGATATTCAGCATAGACACATACTGTACATGAACCACTGGAGATTTAAGATGGCCTACATATTGAGGAGAACGTACTTCCAATAACAAAGCAGCATCACAGAACTCACTTTACACAGACTTATAGAAAAAACACAGTGCAGAAGTGTTCAAGGAGACAGAGAGGAGGAAAAAGTGGCAGAGAGCTTTGAGCTGCCGAGGCTGAGAGAAGTGTCTGCGCTGACATCTTAGACTGTTGAGTGGGTTTGCCGGGTTAGTGGTGAATTTATTTTATCAGACTGACAATTTCTGACTGTGACAAGACGTTCACAAAACCTTGAAAAATATCTGATCGAAATGCAAAGATTTTCAAAGGCTATAAAACACCTCTACAGACCCTGGAGAAGGGACACACAAACTGTACACCCACACAGGCACATGCACACATACATACTCACACACATCAGCAGGCAGGCAGGCAGGCAGGCACATACACACACACACATACACACACAGGCACCTACAGGCAAATGCAGATACACAAACATTAGTGCACTGCAGCCTAAAACTGTCTCTCTGTGTTGATTTTTCTGGGCTCCTAAATCTGGTTTGGGGGCAGAGACGGTGCCCACTCGATTCTTTTATGCCATGCAGCAGGTTTTCTGGGGGAAGGAGAGATGTATCCAACTCATCTCATGGGCACAGTACAATCAGGTAAACGAGAAGTAAAAGTGAAAATGAAAAGAGCGATGAGTCTGGTAACAAAATGGTCGGAGGAGACCATTAAAAAAAACGAGGTTAAAGGTTAAAAAAGATTTTGCAAATGTTTGGTTGTTGATGATTGCTTTGGAATCAATCAATTGTGGATTAAAATTCTCTGAAACTGATGCAAGCTGCAATGACACAATCTCATTAATCACTCCAATTGTTCTCTGCTAGGCCTGGTCTACACATACGCAGGTATTTTTAAAAACGGGGTCATTCCTCTGATCTCAAAAAATATCACGTTCACACAAGCCCTGTTTTAAAAAAAACCTCCATCCAAATAAAAACACAAAAACACAACTGGAGCGCTGTTAAGAGCATGCCAAACCAACAGGCAGCGAAGAAGAATTAGATGTTGGCCAATCACGAGCCTGAGAAAAAGCCAAAAACTCAGTTTTCCCTGTCTACACTTCAACACTGAAGACTGGACCACCTCTCATCCAGGAGGATTGAGCCAGAGAAACCGCTTTGGCACTTCTACCTCACCAGGGTGACAACCATGGACACAATACTCTGCTTTTTCACTGTCCAAAGGTCACCACCATAGACTCTACATAAAGATGGACAATGCGTATCCACTTCCTCCCACTGTAAATGAAGTCAAAATATCCTGGATAGAGAAGCTGCGATCTTGCGCTGATAATTGTAAATCCAGCAGAGTCTGCACAGTAGCGATCTCCAAGGTATCGAGTTCCTGCCCACACACCTATCCGAAGGATTGCGTACAGCACCACTGATTGTGAACACAGCAACTGAAACATACAGCCGTTAATTATGACGTCAAACTCCATCAAGTAACCTCCCGGTTACCTTGATTTTCTAGTTTGGCCCATGTCCCATCTGCTAACATGGAGGGGGCGGGGTTTATGAATGACCTTAATAGCAGCCTGCCACCAGGGGGCGATCAAGATGTTTTGGCTTCACGTTTGAGAAGCTTTCCTGTCGTCAATGGCTGAATCCAAATGGCTTCACTTCATTGCGCTTGCAGACTTACCGACTTTGCGTGTGCGTTCTCGGGAAGTCTGGGAGTGCTTAGGGCTGTCCAAATCCACAATTCATCCTGTCCACAAGGGGCCTCAAGCAAACTTTTTGCAGACTTCCAGAGAGTCCGCTTGGGGTGCAGACTTCACTGATTTAATAATCCACAATTAACTGCAATACGACTGTGACATTGTGGGGTTTTTAAACTGCCGAAAGAAAAAAACCAAACATATGTATGTGTAACATAGTTATTGATAGTAAGGCCTATTAAAATGTTTCTTGAATTGTGTGAGCCAGAAATAATATTTAACCACATTATGAAACAGATATGTGTATAAGTGCATTTTATTATTGCAGCCTATCAGGCTGTGCAGTGAAATAGGCTAAAAATTGGCCGAAAAACAACAAAAGAAGGTCTTCTTATGTCAGTAATACCCAGTTTACTGAGTTATAGTCCTGTCCTTATTTACACACGTTTCAGTTTTTGCACTATTCATAAATTTATATGACATACATATATATATATATATATATATGACTGTGACAGCGGCTATAGTTTCGTTTTCCGTTCCCACGGCAACAAGTAAAACGGTCTCGAGGGCTGTCTATCAGCCGCTTGCAGTCTCTGCCCTTGCAGACTTTACATGATGCAGTAAATACGTCCCACTACGTACACAAGAGCTCAGTCTGCAAGTCCAGAGGCTGGACATTTGGATTCAGCCAATCTTTATTATATAGTCTATGGTCAACACTGATGGAGTTTCTGAAAATCTCCAACCTGGAAGAAGTTTTACAAAAAGTTCATTTTCAGTGCCCTAAACTGCAGTTTGTGTGTGGACGAAAGGCCAAACACATAGAAAAAGCTATGTTTTAAAAAATACCCTTGCATATGTGGACTAGGCCTAACAGACAAGAACTCATCAAGCCATGCTAATTAGCACTTTATTTCTGCAGCACTAACAACAAGAACACAAGATTTTTGTTTTTAAATAAAAAGGAAGTAGAGATGTCCCAAGCCACCCCTAAGAGTCAGCATCAGAGCTGATCCAGGCAAACTGTAACAGACTGATGTCCACTAAAAATAAAGCTGATGAAAATCTGATCCTTTCTTTACTCTACTCTGCTGTTCTGTCCACCTCAGCCTGCTGGTGTTGCAGTGCTGCTCTCCTTAATGACAGCCAGGCTTTACGCTGCCAGCATTTCACTGCATATTAGAGTGAAAAATAGAGTGTGTGAATGTGAAAAATTATCTGATTGCACCAGTGACTGACTCTGTTCCGACACCCGGGTTGGCAAAATTTGCTAAACTCTAATGGTAGCAAATCAGTTCTCTCTTGTCTCTCTTTCTCAATCGCAAAGATCTAAGGGTTTCACAGAATAGTCGACTATGAAAACCACTGGTCGACCCTGTGCATTGTTGTAGACTAGTCATTTATGTGTGGTTTTAGCACAGTAAATAATAGTTGCAACAATAAAGCAGTGGCAATGCATCTACAGCAGATATGCAGCCAGGGGCACTGTGGGTAGTTGCAGACAAGTCAAAGTTTTAAGTTAAGATAGCCTTCCAAAGACTGAAAGTGTCAATAACTTTGGTTGTTTTCGAATAATGATTTGTTTGAACAATCATTTTCTTTGCTAAGTCATGTTAAATAAACAGGATTTAAGGTAATAAGAGAAGTACAGATTATGCTATCTCTGCAGTTGTGTTGTTACTGCAATCACATAAGCATATCAAAGATATATCTAAAGCGATTAATCAACTTGTCGACTATTTTTCAGGAGTAGTCAATGACTAAAATGTAGCGATCATTAATGCCCTACAGTATGAGACATTCAGCCAGCAAGTTCTCATTTTTAGCAAGCTCAGACTGTCGAATTCAGTGGTTAAAATGACAAACCTAAGTTGATGCCAGCCCAAAACAAAAAGTCTGTTTTGGGGTCTATGTACTCTCTGAAAGCCAGTGTCTGTGGTAAGCCAAATGCTGATTATGAGAAAAGAGAAACAGGTTTCACTCTGCAACACCACTGTACAATTCAGAGTAGACAAACAACCCAGAATGAATGATATCATCTTGTCTCTTGCTGATTGCTTCATGCCAATTACATGTCACATTCTCCAGTTCAGTTTATCAACTATTAAGTTTTGGAACACGGTCTTCAGTATTTGTATCAAGTAGCTCGTAAAAAAAAGTTATGTCAGATCACATACATTTTCAACATTTGGGTACACAGAAATATTAGATCTGCCTTACTATACCCAATACTAAAGGTCTTGGATCAGGAATGTGGCAGAAAAATAATCTGCCTCTATTTTGATGGTTGATTGCTGAGCCAAGTCATTTTTTAAAGCCAAAAATACCAAACATTCGATGGCCCCAGCTACAAAATGTTAATACTCACTAATGTAGTTGTTCTTTAGAGCATCTATAATCAATATTTTTATATTAAAAATGGATCACATGACTACTTGTATGTGAAAGGGGTCACTAGTAGTGACAAACCTACAGAGAAGGATATCCTCACTGTGCAGTTCCTCTTTACTCTACTAAGCTCATTGTTTTAGTTTTCTGACACATCATTTTATTGTTTAAGTGTCAATGGCCCCATTGGTGTTCGTTTTGGCCATCGAGGCCAGCCCTTCAAAGCTTTTGAAAAAAATCACTGTATACAGACACAGTAACTATAGCTGATCAACACAGTAGAGGATTTAGAAGCTAAAGAGCCAGATATTTCCCCCAGGAGTTGTTAGACAGCAAAACAGAGCTAAAAGTAGAGTGAATACATGTCTTACATTTGTCAGGTAGACACATACATGACTCCACGTGAATGATGGTGATGCTTAGTACTGTATCTGCAGGATGTGTAAATAACTGCTTAATGCTGCTTTCCCGTACTATCAGATACAGCTCAGAGAAATGGTGAAAAATGAAGTAAAAACAGTAATGCCTAAAGCCACAGGAGGAAACTCTCATCTATGTTAGCTCTGCAGAGATAGTTTGATGTGTTGTGTGAGATTGATGTTAAAAAATCCCACAGGGATGAATCTTCTGAAATTCTCGGCCCAATCCGATAGCTATTCATATCTTTAATTGAACTTGTCTGTTTGGTTTATAAATCCAAGCTAAAATGCTCCCAACCCACTTGATACTAGCGACCCTACTACTGACCTTTCTCATAACTATTCTGTTTCACAGCTATACTAGAATGCATTATTTTTTTTTTGGGCTGATCATAGCACAACCTCCACTGCAACACTAGTGCTTAAAGAAATAATTTGGTTTGACAACAATTTCTGCTGCCTCCAAAGCTGACATTTTTTACATTCTCTAAATGTCTACATCTATTTAACACTTAACAGCTAGTTTAAATGGGGAGGGAGGGGAAATCATAGGAGCTACACAGCGTAACACCATGCCTTTCACAATATATCTTCTTCTAGGTGGCCCGTAAAAAATTATATAACAAATGAACACTGAATCTTAAGCAGGTGAATCTGTAAGCTACAGAAAAGCAGTGATTTGACTTCTCATCATCGATCATTTCTGCAGGTAAAGAAGCAAACATGGAGGTACAGTCCCATCAAAGAAAGGAGCCGATGCAACAGTCTACGTACACTGTACATTATTGGTAAAAATGTGGGTGTCTGTCGGGGTATTTCGACATCTTTTTTTTCCCCCTTGCCGTTCCGTAAGGCAAAAAACATTACAGTGATGGTCTGTTTGAAGACAAGGGAAGAAAAAGTAACAGAGAGAGCAAGAAAGAGAGAGGAAGAGGGAATAGGAATAGAGGTATAACACTGTAGCTCAGGGGGCTTACGAGTTTGCGTTCAGAGCTGTTAGATCTGAGCCCCTGCTGAAGGAGAGTAAAAGTGAGATATCAAACAACTCAGGAGTGATGAAAGAGAAGAGTAGAGAGGTGGAGGAAAGAGAAAAGGAGAGTGAGGGAAAAGCTCTCTTCTCCCGTGTGTTGTTTTTTTTTTTCCTCGCTGCGTTTCAGTCGAGCGAGGGACGACCTTGCTGGGTAGAGCACAGCTCTTCTCTCTCTTTTAAGTCCCACTCACTCTCTCAGTTCCCTTTGAGGATCAGCCAGAGGGATCAGCAGAGGAGAGGGAGTGATAGAAAAATGGAGAAAGATGGAGAGAAAAGAGACAGGCGGCAGACGTAAAAAACGGGAGGGAAGCGGAAGGGTGGGGAGGTTTGTAGAGATATTACCGAGGAGACAAGAGTTAAAAACTGGAATATGTGAAGTTAAAAAACAAAAACAACAACAACAACAGAACGATGGACAAAAAACTGAACCATGGACAAAATGATACAATGACGGAAAGACAGGTACATTGAGAAACTGCAGACAGAAAGAACCCCCAGGACATTTTGACAATGAATAGATGGAGTTGATATGACAACCTGTACCAACAATGAAATCCAGCGGTGTCAAAACCCAATCTGATTTAAACAAGGAAACATAATGTGTTTGTCACCGTGGTTAGTGCTGACAGTGGCGCTTCATCAAATAATACATCTACAAAACAAAACAACATTTTCTGTATCTTTCTCTTAATATCAGCACATAATTGTTGACACAATATCTACATATGGAGTGAAGCAAAAGCAGCAGCTTCAGTCTTTCATGTTCGTCCAAATAGCTCAGGCGCAGCATTAAGGCTACGTCACCCACGTTTTGGCATTGCTCAGAGCCCAATACCATTGAAAAGAAGTGGACGTATCCATGAGTTGTGCATTTCTGCTGTCGCCACCTTGTTTTTTTGGAGCCCGATGTGACCATATTTTCGGAAGAGAAGGTGGAACTGTGAAGGAGCGATGGGTGGTTCTGACTGGAACATTGCCAATGACACATTGCTACCCCCTCCTCTATCCTGGTCTTCCTGGTAGCAAATTGTCACTCACAAGGTAGCCACTCTTAAAACCATATCCTGCTTTATCATCTACTTTACTCTACATGGGACCATAATTTACACAATGAACCTCATGGTCTATTGAAATAGGCTCGAACTAGGAATTGAGACCATTAATTTATCAGGAAAATGTTCATTGAGGTAATAAATTTAGTGAGAAGTAGGGTCATATTTTCATAGGCTTCTATACAATTGGACTTGTTTTTGCCAACAGTAGAGTTGCCCCCAGCTGGCTTTTAGACCACATGCAGGTTTAAAGCATTCCTGCTTTAGCTTCACTTTTTAGTCCTGAAGGCTATGTCCAGATCTTTAATACAACACATCTTTTATACATGTCCAATACACAATGGCAGTAGCAAAACAACCAACCAAACAAAAAATTGGACTTAAAGCCTAATAATGTCCTTCTGGTCATGGTTACATGCATATAATGCGAGAGAAACTTAAGTTGTCACGTGGCTTGTATCTAATTAAAATGGAAGCTTTTGTTTGGCTGCACTATAAACATTTACAGTGGCTTCTGTTGCATTTCTGACAAAGTAGCTGTTCAGCAAGTGTTTGACATTGTATTGATCTGCACATCGACCATTTGTGTCATCAAATCAACTAGGACAGAAATCTTAGGCCCAGTTCAGACTAAAGATTGAAGACAAGACTAGCTGAAACTTGCAACGACTTGCAATGTGCCAGTCCACAACGTTCTGATAACTTGCCAGTTTACACCAATGCGACTAGACGAGATGGTGTATGGTCTCCATAGCAACAACTCTGTACACCCATTCAAACTTCCGGCTGTTCAGGTACAAGTAACAACTGAGTACTCTCTAAGTGTTTGTATATGGGACATGCGCACTCGGCAGTCATAAGCAGCAGCAACTCACCGTCCAACCCCGACACACTGTGAGGACTGAGACAGACATATGTCAGTAGCAGTGGGGATCTAAATGAGATGGACACCGGCTCAGCAGGGACAAAGGGCTCTTGTCAGAGAATGCCACTACAAGCAAACACGCTGACTACTGACCTGACCAGCTGACTGCACTACAAGCTGATTGGCTGGTGATGTGCCATATGTTCTAAAACCAGCCTTAAGTTTAGACGAGCCAGTTCACACAGGTACATATTTTCAATGCAACATTCTAAAAGAGTTTCGTCTTGTCCCAAATCTTTGGTCTGAACTGGACTTTAAGAATTTCAAAGGGAAGGATGGTTAGTTAAAAACTGGAAAAGGCCAATTAAAACAAACTGTGCATTGACAGTATAGTGACTAAAGGAGCGATGTGGGGAAAAAGAGATGTGTGGACAGATGGAGGATGACTGCTAAGACAAAAAAATGAAGAAAATTGTAGGGATTTTTTAAATGTAGAACGACAGAAAGATTGCAGACATAAAGAACCTCAGAACATTTTGACACTGAATAGATGTAGTTAATATGACAGCCTGTATCAACACTGAAATCCAGTGGTGCCAAAGCTCAAACTGAGCCAATTTCTGTGGCTGTCCACAGCTGCTACATTCACTGTTTCATAAAATGAGAACTGATTTAAACAATTTCCGAAGCTGTTTTGATGTGAATTTGATTTTGGCATTATATGATATTGCGAACATTTGTGGTAGCCCGGGTTAATGCTGAAGCTACTGAATGTCGCTGTCTATCAAATGCTTGCTAGAAAAACAGAGAATGTGCAGGAAGACTGAAACAAATGAGTTTTCCTTTTCACTGGATCCAAAGCAGAGACAATGGGCAGCTACACAAGACCAAAGACTAACAAGGGTCAGTAAGGACACGGAGGAAAACTAACAGGGTAACAGATCTGCATGAACACACGTACAGCAAAAGGCTGGCTCGCACACATCTGCATGCTAAATTAAGTAGCATCCACAATGAATGCAATACAAATGCGCTCATGCACGAACTCGCGCACACATGCAATCGTTTGTCTTCAAACAACGGTGAAGGAGACATACATTTTCGCCCTGGGTCATGAATTAACACACTCCCACACAGCTGACAAAAAGGTGCACAAAGGCATGTAGCGGAGCATATTCATACACGGCCTTGATATGCATATGTGCAAATGTATCAAGACAAAGAGGCAACATTAAGCAGGAGAAGAGAGGTGGTAAATGAGAGCTTGGCTCAGTGCAGCACTGTTAAGCCTCTGCATTTTGAGATGTTTCTTAGAGGGTTTAGATGTGGAGGGTTGGTTTTATAGCCTCTCCTCCTTCATCTAACCCCCCGCCGCTCCGCCAGCAACCAACCCTCTCCATCCCCAGCGCCGTAGCTTCCCCACTTCCTGCTCTCCACTCTACTGCCTTTAGCCTCCTTCTGTCTGTTCTCCTCATGCAACTGGCAAAGGAGGAGAGAGCCTCTAACACCACTGCAACAGCATCAGTCTGGTCTGGAACCGTGTTAAGGTCAGTCTTCGTCACAAACATACACACAGCTCCATCATAAAACATGCAGACATATGTAATGCATACACATATCTAGAGCCCGAGGTAGTCTGTAGTTTCAACACCATAACAATGCTCCTGGTGAAAGGCTCTTTAACCAAGTGGATTTTCCAGTCCAGTCGCCTGAAGAAAATGTTGGCATTGTACATTTCTGCAAACCACAAATATTTTCCATTAGAATGTTTTCTCCATATTATAGCAACGTTTCTAAAGAGATGTAGTATATGGGCTGACTGTCATGAGGAGGTGGAGGGAATGGTGGATGGCATGACACCTTGGCAAGATGGCTGCTAATGGCAGACCACTGCAGACCATTGTCGAGACAAACAAACAACAAAATCGTATAGATTTTAGCCAGTCATTGCTGTGTTTCTAGCGGCTTTTTACCCATCAAATGTGGGTAATTTTTAGTGACAACTCATTGTTTTTTCAGCGGGAACAGTGCCGCAAAAAATGTGTTTTTTTCTGATGGCTTCTCCAGCTGCGATTGTGCTACTATAACTGTTTTTTTAAACCCAAACATGATCTTTTCCTAATCGTAACCAAGTAGTTGTGCCTAAACATAACCACATGTTAACCGCAGTGTTGTTGACACGTAAAATTTCATCGTATTTGCCTCATCATGACATAGAATGTAACGTATCAGTGGTTTGCAGAAACATTCAATGGCAACATTTTTTTCTTGCAATCGAGTTGGGATTTTCTATGCAGAAAGATTCCCACGAATTTCAGCTTGGCAACCAGTACCTACTGGCCCAATCACAACGCAGATTTTGGTGCCTCATTTCAGCGCCAAGTCGTGTGTGCAGCGAGTCTGTAGCTGAGGGAGATAGAGCGCACGTGTGATGGAGAAACCTGACAGTGGGAGTATGGAGTTAAACATAAAATACAGGTTCAGGCTGTTTGTCAGTAAAGAAACAACTCTTCAAGACCCAAGCCAAGCTCCTATGTCTTGCATGCTATCTGCTGAATAAAAAGCGAAGAAGATTAGCCCCAAGGTTAGCAAGCAAAGTCAGCCTCACACTGAAACCTGACCAGGCTCACTTAAGATGAACCAGCTATTCTCATTGTAGTGACAATCTCAGCCGCTCCTGAACAGACAATAGAAAAATGTTTGGCTGCTGAGTCTCCTCTGAGTTAAGGACAAAATTCTGGATCACAACTCAAAATGTATTTTGCTGTTATAATACTGTAACTGTTATCAGTGTTAAATCATTGTAGTTGGGTTAGGTTTTATTTATTGTGTGAATTTGTTAATAATGTTTTGTATTTCTTCATATTTACATAATTAAATATAATTTAAAGTACAATATTCTTTAATTGGAAGTTTAAATTTGCCTTTGCAATTAAAAAAAAAGCTTTTTCTTTAACTTCATCGACCATTGTTTTTGCTTTATTTTGAAAACAAGTATCGAGTCAGGCACCATTTAGGCATTGGTGCCATTTTAAAAAGTATCATTTAAGCACCAGTATCAAGGAAAACAATACCTAACCCTATCCATTAAAACAGCACATCCTTTGTTAAAACATGGCCATTTTATAGGACCAAGAATGCTCAACACGTGAGCTACAGGGAGCATAAATATGTATAACATGTTAAAGCTAAAGCTTGGATCATTGTGCACTTAATACTGTAGTTAACATATTTAAAGACACATCTTGGAGGTTGTGCTACATCACGATTAGTAGAATTGTGTCTTGTAAAGGGGATATGTCTCTCATATTGCTTAGATGCGTTTCCACATGCACAGCACAGGAAAAAAATCAGGATTATGTAGGACAAGCAGGTGACCTTTGTTTTGTGTGGTGTAATTAGGGTATTTTGTTGCAGTTGCTGCGTGGGGATAAGGTCCTGTCAGGGTTCATTTTTTACATAGTGGAGAGGAGGAGCGTGTGTGCATGTATCTGCTTTGGCGATTATGCTGGAGAGCGAGAGATAAGTGGATACACACAGTAAATGAGAGACAGATAATGTGCAAAAAATGGCATGAAAATGACAGGAGACAGAGGAGGGGAGGAAGGGTTTGATTATTACAAAAACACAAACAACTGGAGAGGAGGACAAAACAGAGGAGCCACAGAGGAGCAGGGACGATGGGGATGAAATAGGAACATGGTGAGACAGGGGGATGAGAGAGGGAGAGAAAGAAAGAGAGAGAAAGAGTGGTGGGGGTGGTGGTGGAGGGGGAGCAGAGGTCTCTTAACCTGGTGCGACGGGGCGTGTGCTTGTAAATAAACATCAGCTTGAGATTATTCCGAGCACGAAAGCCCAGACTGTGGGGCCCTGAGGTCAGAGTGGGCCCATACCTGGCTCTCTCTCTCTCTCTCTCACACAGACACATGCATGTGCGCACACACACACACACACACACACACACACACACACCCTTATCTACATCCACACCTACAAAGACTTTGTGTTGAGAGCAAAGCCTATTCAAATACTGGTGCACGCACACAAACGTATGAAAACAGACACATACATCTGGGATATTGAAAAACCCACAAGCATGCGCGCATCCAAACACACACTCATCTGCACACACAGACACACACACCCAAATGTAAACTGACAAATGCACACATACATACACACTAAATCTAGCAAGACAAACAATGGATTTGAACAAAGAGAAAATGCACACTGCCGAAGTACCCACTCACACGGTGCCCACAGACTCACAGAAAACATTCCACACAAGCCTGCATGTATACACACACAAACACGCGCACAGTCTCTGTACTGTTAACACCCCAGATGTCTGCAGACATCCAGTCATCCCTAGCTCAGACGCTGTGTGTCATCCATCTCGTTTTTTTGTTCTTCCCTTGTTGTTTTTGAGGAACCGACTGATGAGTCCAGACACTGGGATGTGGGATTATTCACAATGACATAATATGTCGCTAGATTCACAGCACACTCACACTAATCCGTCAACTACATCTTGCATCCTCGAAATCAGGAGCACAATGAGTGGGCCCACATCACCTCTGGCTGACCCTCCCTGCCCCTCCCAGTGATACTAAAGGTAGCCTGTCTTTATTAGGGAGTTACTGCAACAAACTTGGAGACTTTTTCAGTCTTGCCTCATACTGCAGGAATGAGTCTGATCTAAGGACAATAAATCCTAAATTTCTGGCAGTACTTCTCAAAAATGCAACTGGAGAACGCACAATGTTTTCATGGACAAAGACACAGTACAAATCATCATCACAAAATCATATAGATGGCAATGGTAAAACAGCCTATGAGTCCATGACATTTACTCTTAATGGAGAAAAAGGTTGGTAATCTCAGTTTAACTTCGATGTTGCTCGGGCCCTTTGCTGTCCTGTCGTTGTGGTGTCACAGATTGCATACACAAATTACCATCCCCATCAAAACATAAAGATAAAGAAACAAAAGCAAACTTATTTATCATTCTGCTTACTGTTCAATGCTGGGGGAAAGGTAGAGTTTAGGGAACACTTGAGTGGCCTCAGCATCCTCGAAGCTCACCGAGAGAAGGGCCACGTCCTCTCCAGGGTCCAGCGCTGTGTCCTAAGAGAGACAAAGCCAGGTTTGTAATGTTAGACAGTGAAAACGCTCTCCATAGGCATAAAGCTGGGACTCATTTTCATAGCCACAGCCGGGAAGTCCACACTTTAGTTTTTTAGAGTTAAAGCTAGGGTATGCAAGAAATGAACTAGTTTGTAGGATATCAACATTCAGAGAATTAATATAGCAGCAAACATCTATTTGCTATGTAAAGACATGGCGGAGTGATTTCGACTTGAGTAGAGAATAAGGTCACACTCCTCCTGTGAGTGCTGTAATTCAAGCTTCTCTGCAGTTTGTTGTGGTAAGCCGGTCCGGCCGTGTATGTACGTTGGGGTTTCTGTGTATCCTTTTGGTAAGCTCATCGTTGCCACTTTGCACTGGGCTCATACAGTGGTATTGCTAACAGCTGGATGGCAGCATCATTGAAATATAGTATCCACCCTTCAGGTCCACCCCTTGTTAACACTGTTAGCTCTGTCAGCACTGTTGCTACTGTTACAGCTGCTTATGGAGTTAGCACGCTTAGCTGCTAGCTGCCAGCTCAGTCACCTCCATGTTGAGAGCCATGTGCAGACAATCCTGCCTCAAGATTCTGAATCATAGATATGCTTTGAATGTCACATACAGCTCCTTTAAATGTCAACCCACATAGATAAACTTCTGTTTTATTAAATGTATCAATTCACACTGACTCTGAGACCACAGGACCCAAAGCGTAGTTTTTCCACTGCAAGTCTTTTTTCTTTAATTAATTTTAACAGACAGCTATTTAAATTACCCAAATCTCCTGCTGTTTAAATGTTATGAACTTATTAACCTTCTAGACTAATTGATAAAGGCTCCCTATGAGCTTGCTTTTTCCCTATAGGCAGATTCCCTCCACCCACTATGTTGGGGGGAATCAATCAGTGAATCGATGAATAAAACAATGCTGATTTCTTCCTGTGGAGCCTAAATTAAAATTATCTTTGTTCAGACAGTTTTTGATATCAACATGGTGAAGACAGTTTAGCTGCTGTTGCCTCAGATCTGCAGCTGATAGATAGCTCTGCTGGAGTCGATGCAGATTGAACAAACAGATTGCTTCAGTAGTGCCGCACCCACATCTCGATTTTGATGTGGGTTACCAGTAAAGGCAAAAGTGTTACTGTTCCAAGAGGCCACACTTGAAGGCAGGGCAAAAAACCCCGTCTGCGATCATAGAGAAGGGAAAGATGGAGTCATGGTTCAAATGGAGATTAATGGTGCACACTTTTGGACAGAATGTCCTTACAGGCATTCATACTTGTTGCCACTTGTTTGTATACACAAAGACAGCACTTGAGAGAAGTTTAATTCCTGCCTACCTTTTCAGCTTCTTACATCTGGCTGACGACTGTGTGAAATGGGCATAATTGTCAACTTTTGAAAGGTACAAATTTTGTTGGATGTAGCCCCCAAATTTCCATGACTGGTGTGGGGGGAGGACTCTGGGGAGCACATTGTTTGAAGCATACTAATGGCTTTAGGTTCTGGATTCGGTTCCAAGTTTCCAGGTCGTCACTTACCCATAAAATAAGGTACCTACTGTATGTCCCATAACTTTTTGTTTTGCTTTAGCAGTTGGAGAATCAATCTGAGTTATTAAAATTGTCCAAAGAATCTATATATTATGTCCAGATAAGTTAGTGATTGACACCCCTATGGATTATACAGTTCTATGTGTGCACAACAAGTGTGCAAGTCCCAAAATGTTGAAGGAGATGGAGAGGAGAAGAGGAGAGACACCAGAAGAAACATCTGTTTTGCTTCATGCCACATTAGCTTCAACAGCTGCACTATGAGGCAGAGCTGATGACTGGGAGCACCAATCAAATCATGTGTGAGATGGATGCAGAGGCCACCCGGAGCTGCTCGCTATACAAACCTCGTCTGTCTCTCCAAGGTTCTAATTTCTCATTCTGTGATGTTTTTCCTAGAGCATGGCTACTTCTCAGGCACTGTCATTAGTGCAATTCCACATCAAGTACCATTCTGGTCTCTCCCTCTGCCGACAGAGGCTCGGCAGCGTTAATCAAATGTCTTACAGATGGTTTGAACTCATCCATTTGTTATAATCGCTGCCCGCCGTGTGAGAGGAAATCTAACCACCATACATGACGGACAGAGGCGCAGCGCAACCAGTTTGCAGCAGGGCAGCCTCAAACGTGATCAGAATTATTAACTAATTACTCACACTCTGCTGATCACACAACCAAACTGAGCATTGGTTTGAGAAAAACACGGCTGAGTGGGTGGATAAGGAAATTCCTTCACTGAACATTTTCTTTTCCAGTGAAGTGAAATTAATTTTTCTGCATTTGATCTAATAATTTTGACCATTGTGTTTAATAAGAGAAAAAAAATCAAAAGTATTAAAATCAATGTAACACTAATGTGACACAGAATACAAATATAAGGGTTATCAATGAACAGTTCCTGAATCTACGGCACATTTATACTGTGGCACATGCAAATATCAACAGTCACAACAATGGCTGCTGCTCTGCTGACGATCATGCAGTCTGCCTTGTCGTGGCAGATACATTAGGGGGTAAAACATAAAGAGTAGAAGGGAGGCAGTGAAAGACAGCGGTGTGTGTGGCATCCAAAAGTGTTGCCTGATGGAATCAGCTCACATCAATATAGTGTGCATCAGTAAACAAGAACTGCTCTCTGTCTCACAGCAGCGCTCGCGGCTTCTGCCGCTGACGATATGGGACAGATAGGAACAGGCACGGAGATGTGGGGCCGGGGTGGGCGTGGGGTTTGGGAAAATATTGTTTTGCTCTAGTTTGTAGCTGTCAAGTCCCGTTCTCATCTTTAAAGGTGATTTAATGGATGCTTCTTTTGGACTGGGAGAGAGTAAACAGACAGATGAGAACCAACAAGAAGGTGAGAGGGCCAGAAGAAGAAGATAGGGCAGCTCTGTACGGGCTGCAGCGGACCATCCCTCGATTTGGTCGGACTAAGGGCGCTGTTGAAGGGAGGGCCTTTTTGTGGAATGATTCAGACTCATCTCGTCCAAGCAGACAGCGAAGAGCTGTCACAAGTCATATTGCATCAGTGAAACAAACAAACAAAAACTAACGGCAGACCCTTTAACTTTTAGCTATTGCCATTCTAAATTAATTTGCTGTGCAAAGGAACTGAAGCAATGGAGATACAATTTTGTTTTTGCCTTGTTTAGTTATATATAACTAAACATCAAACGTGAACATTTCAAAGCCTCACTTTCATGTAAAACCTTAGAAGTAACATGCATACTAAGACCACCATTTCACCTCTTCAGTATATGGGTGTAAAATTAAAAAATAAAATCCAGACAAGCATCAGAGTCTACAGCTACACTAATGACTCTGTGAGGCTGTACTTATAATAGGCACAACTCAGCTACAAAGCCATGCTTTGAGCCAAATGCTATTGTATGCATTTTTTTTGCTTTATTTAGTTATTTGATGCTATAAAAAGTGGGTTCGACGGCATGATTCACAGCTACGTGTGCCAATCGGTGTGCTTGCAATCAACTGCGCTGCTCACAATTGATCAGACTGGTGTATGGGTGGGAACTCAATAGTGTGAAGATCACTACTGTGCAGATTCTGGCTCCACATGACCTCACCAGTGCAAGATGACAGCGGCTATATCCGGGATATTTTGGATTCATTTTTCTACAGTAGGAGGAAGTGGAGACGCATTGTCCATTTTTATAAAGAGTCTACAGTTTTGCATGTCAGCATGCTAACATTTGCTAATTAGCATTGAACACAAAGTACAGCTGATGGGAATGAGTGTTTCCAGTATAACAACATAAACCAATACACTGAATACTAAATGCCAAATGATGAAACATAACCAAAGTGATCACCAAAGGTGTTGCTAGACCATCGTGGGGGGTTTCTGAATTTGTGTAAAACATTCATGGTAAACTATCCTGTAGCTCTTTTGGCATTTCATTGAAAACCACAAATGTCAACCAGATGGTGACACTAGAGGAGAAGTCAAGGGATATCCAAGGCTTCTTCCTCTGTGGACTATGAATGTCTGAACAAACCTTCATGTCTGGACCGAAACAACGGACTGGCCAACACCTCAGGTCATTACAATCATGGGAATTTACACTTGGAGAAAAAAACTTGAGTCAGTGGGATAACTGATGAAACTGTGGGTGACAAAACAGCTCAGTGTTTCAATAGAATCAGAGAGAAATAGAGAGCCAAGTTTTTCCTGGAGTTAGCCTAACTCATTTGTGACCTCTAGACTATCCAATTGCTGCAATTATACAACACAATGCAGCTTTTTTAATATATATTTTAGCTTTTTCATGACTACTGAAGGGAAACAAAGATGTTTGTCTTTGAAGCTCTTGCACTGGACAAAACTCATGATGCCATTTTCTGGAGAAGAAAATCTTTTCATGCTTCTTAAGTGGCATGTTTAAAGTAAATTAAAGTGTAGAGGGGCAATACAAATGATTTACTTGACAGCTGGGTTTGTTTATGGAATACACAGTGTGCTGAAGGGTGTCCTTGCAGTGTGGTGGTAATTTAGAGGCATTTACAAACTCTCATGACTTTCTTCTTCCAAAACTTTGCTAATCTATACATGAAGTTGTGAGAGGATAGCCTAATGAGAACAAAAGTTGACCTTTTAACCTGCCTGCCTTGAAACCATTACTTAAATTGAAACAGAAGGGCTCTTCCTTCTGTAATGAAATAAAAGCCCCCAAATGGCTATTAATGTTGCTGTGCACACATACACACACACTTTAACCAAATACACTTGAGGGCAACTGCTGCTTGCTTATGTAAAGAGTTTGTAGAGAAGGAACATTAAAAAAAGCTTTTGCTCCACAGGCCACAGGCAGGACCTTAATGAAGAGACTTCATTGGTAAGTAATGAGCACTGAAATGGCCTGGGTCAGAGGACTGTGAGATGAGCAGGGGGTCCTGGAGGGGTGGTAGTGGTTGGACGTTAAAGCAGTATTTACTACAGGCCCCTTGGGGATGTGACTCAACTGCTCAAGGACTAGATTTAAGAAAGCGGGTGAAGAGTGTGCATGCGCGTCCGTGCCCGTGTGGACATCAAGGTTAGAGGGTGCCTCCGAGTCAAACCCTTTCACGTGGCCACCACCCCGCGTCTTCCATCCTCCTTACTCTTTCAGACACATGGGTGCTCGAACGCACACATACACACAAACGCACAAATGCACAGACACTTTTCCTTGTGTCCGTCCTTGTGTCTCCTGATGCCCCGGCCTCTGGCATCTCCTCTGTGTCGCATGTGACAGGTTGGAGATGTGACAGCTGTCCTTATGCCAGACCAAGTCTGGCCAAAGTCACAACACACACAAACACACTCATCCGCAAACGCTACACAGGGGCTCCACTGCAGGGCTAGTTCGGAGGAGGTAAGGGCACTTTGTCCGCCTTCTTCGCCCAACTTTAAATGTCATGCCCAACGTAATGGGGCAGCTTGACTGACAGCAGGGTTGTTGTGCAAGGACATGTCCAGCTTCTAGGCGAGCGGCTTTGAGTGGCCCTGTACACATGCTGGACACACAGTAAGTACAAGGCAGCGGCTGCAATTCAGGTAGGACATTTTGAGGAAGCCTGGTTCTTCACTTGGTGACCAAGGCTAGCTTAGAGCTTTCACAAGTAACCTGTTTGATTCTGTTAAAACAAACCCTTAAACAGTTCATTGGGCTGGTGTGGACTTTATCAACTGAACCCTGATGCAGACCAAACAACGGCTTGCAAGTGGATTCGGGTGGACACAGGATAGACTGACAGTAGTAGCTAAAGCTAGCCAAAGCAAAACTACTAATAAATCCATCTGCTGATCATTTTCAGGAAGTAATCTGTAGAGGTGATGCATTTATTTGTGTAAATAAATTGAAAATCATGGTAACACATACGCCTGGGAGTATGTGAGTGCGGGGACTTCCCCTGATCAGTCAGTCAGTCAAAAGCAGTTCAGACTGCAGCCTGTTGTGCTTATAATCTACTCTGTGTACTTTGGCAGATCATTGAGTCTATTAAAAAGTGTGTGACATAGCAATCCCACAATAACTCCCACCAGACTATTTCTGTAAATTTCTTTCTATACATGTAGGAAACATTAAAATGCATCATGACCTGCCGTCAGTCACCACATTTTGATTTCTGGATGTGGGTCCTGATGTTTCCCTGATGATGCAGAATGACAATCACCTTAACAATCCAATCAATGCGTTTACCATCAGCCTGTAAAACTCATGCCCAAATCCTATGCAGCCAACTGCATTATCACTCAATAGAACTCAATACACACACAGAGAAGCTGGCAGCAACCACACATATCAAAGGTAGAGTTTGTGTAGCAGGTAAAAAACCCCACTCCACTCTGCCTACGTGACGTGTTGTGCCCGTGCCCCTTGTATTTTGGCTTTTATGTTGCAGAACTTTCTACAATTCAGCTCTGTATGCATCAGTTATTTGCCACTATTTCGGTGTAATGTGAAAAGTCAGTATTCAGTGTCTCCAGATTAAAAATGAGAGAAACTGGACGAGTAAATCTGCACAACTTGCACTACAGGGACTCTTTATTGAGGAATTTAATTTCATTCATTTTGCAAGACATTGCTGCAATTCTTCTAAAAATATATTTCAATGCCCTGTAAGAAATATTGACAATCATCACATTGCAGCACAGATACAAATCTTCTGTGTTCAATGTGAAGAGCCTTGAAGAGAGCAGAAACAAAAAGCACTGCTGAGTACAACATGTTAAATAGTACTTTCTGCAGCAGAATATAGTGAATGAATGTCTACATACTGAATAATGTGTTTGTGCCAGCCTTTTCATAAGTTTGACAGAGACTTACGCCATCACACCCTGAGGGCGGGAAAGCACAGGGTCAAGGTGGCAGCTGCCAAAATGTCTCATTGCATGACATGAAATGTTCTGATTGAGAAAGAGAGTTGAGGATATTGTTCCTAATGATGTACTGCTGCTGCTGCTGCTGCTGCTGCTTTTGGGGAGGGGGATGAGCAAAGATGTGGTGTACTCCAGGGGCCATGATGAGCCCGCTCCCTCCACCTCAAAAATACAGAACATGCAAACGCAAGCACAAGTCACCACACCCCAATTGGCACGCATGTCCAAGAGGACCTAACGTCCTCTTCTGTAATATCTGACTTATCCCGTGTCTGTCCCACTCTTTCTCGAACTCTCCATTCCAACAAACTCTCAGCTCAAGCTGTAGCTTATGTAAGACAGCCAATGTAGATGATTAACCAGGCAACTTTGTTTCACCACATAGTTGTTCCCCGTGCCAGGGCTTAACTTTGTCATGAGGACAATGGGCGAGAGATTACAGAGCACACATGCTCCACCTGGAACCATGTCGGTAGAACAGGACCCAAACACACCTAAACACTGCCCTGTTGCCACAGTCACAAAAGCTTTGTGCACGGGGCGTGTTTGCAAACTGAAGAATAAGAATATACTTGTGTGCGTGCCTCTCTTGGTACGATGGGTGTGGCAACAAATGATAATCTATTCAGAATGTTCCCGAGTCAGTTGGAATGAATGCAGCCATACTGTCTGTAGTGTGAAACGCATTCTATAATGTACATTTTATAAAGGAATACTTCAACTGCAAACTGACCATTTGTATATGAATTACTCATTGCTTTTTACGTTTAATTTGTGAAGAAAAATTCTTCTCGCATGCCTCCATTGTTAACGGAGAGGCCAAAAACCCAAATATTCTTCATGAATTGAAGTTAGTGTCCACATTTAACAACAGTAAAACTGTAGAGCGTGTGACTGTTTGTACTGATGTGTTTTACATCGTATCTTTTTCGCAAAAATGCATATTTGGGAAGCACTGAGCATACGACTGGATAAATGAGACTTTGATTTTACTGCACAAGTTGTGAGAGTTTTGGTATTGTTTTGCTGTTGTTAAATGTGGACCCTGTTTACTGAGATTCTCAAAAAATGTTTGCCTTTTTTGGATTCTCCGTTCACCGTGGAGGCATGCAAGAAAAAACAAGTTTTCTTGACGATTTCAAGGTTAGTAATTGATCTAAAATGGTCATTTTTTGGGTGAAGCATTCCTTTAATTCAGATTTAGGCTTTTTGCAATGCAGTGTTTGGTGGTGCCCATAGTTACGTTTAAACACAGTATTGACACAGAGTACATAACACACACACAAAAAAAGAGTAATGAAGAGAGCATTAAAAGAAAAGCAGCTGTGTTTCCAATTTTGAGGCAGGCCTTTGAAATCCTTACTGCAGTGAAATTAGAGTAGAGGTTCCTCCAAACCGACAATAATTTAGTTAGCGAAAAGCAACGAAAAGTACATCAGTAATGGTATAAATGGCAAAACAGAAACTTCAATACAATGACAGTTGCTGCAATTCACCAACACCACGGGCAGTTTCAGTTATGGGGCCAAGCTTTCTCAGTTATTGACTTTCTTAAAAGGCCAAGATCACACTTCATCATTGCCTTTCAATAAGTTGCTGTTATCCAATATAAAGGAAATAAAAGACGCTGTAACACGAGTCACAAGTGCAGTGTGTTGCAAAAGACTTAACCAGTCATGTCTCCACCCCAAAATCCCACGCACTTAGCATCCGTTGCTTGGAAATGAGGTTGAATGAGACACCTATCACTGAGTCAACAACAATGGGTGAAATATAAGTTAATAAAACCAGCTGGGCTGACAGTGTAGTCAATATGACTCATCTGACTGTGGTGACAGATAATGTAAAGAATCAAATGGGGAAAGATGCTAAAATGTATGTGGAGATCCTACTACATTGTTTGGCACAATAACTGGCAGATGACCAACAGATGTGCCAACTGAGACACTTAAACCAGCTGATCGTTACTTCACTGGAACGCGAGTCATATGTGTGACTGTGGCCAAGTGCCACTGATAGTGTGTCACTGATAGCATGTCACTGCAATGATCTGGCCTTCGCTGTACTGTCTGTGCAGTGTGTGATGCTAGGGCTTGAAGCCACAAGGGTGACTCAAGTATGTTTGTTTGCATGTGCATAACTGCACGCCTGTGTGTTTCTAGAAATGAATGAATGCATGTAGTATGTTCATGCTGATGACAAAATACAGGGTGACCTATAAGTCAAGTGC
Source organism: Epinephelus moara (assembly GCF_006386435.1). NCBI lineage: Eukaryota > Metazoa > Chordata > Actinopteri > Perciformes > Serranidae > Epinephelus > Epinephelus moara. Next base: position 30,436,372 of record NC_065519.1, read on the forward strand.
TGTCTGACTTCTAGACCTTGTGGTGACAGTATTATGTGTAACATCTTAAATGTGAAATTTACAAGAAGGCTTAACTGCACAATACACACAATAGGATCTTTTTCCCCCTGATGTTATCTGACTTTAGAGATTTGATATAAAACGACTCTGCAAACTTTAAGCTGAAAAGGCTGGACTTTGAGCAGAAGGCCTGGTTCTGTTATTGTGGCATTTACTGGGGGTGATAATTGTAATTGCATTAATATTGCTCCACTAACAGTGTTGCAGGGTGTTTTTGTCCCACTGCACCATTAATGAGACTAATCTGGTCATTTGAACCACTGCAGCCCCTTACCCCTATTTAGGACCAATGGAACGTTGGGCCTAAATAACCGTGAAATTAACGCATTTACTGAAATTACAAATCATTTGGCTCATGACAAAACAGATATTTTTCATGACGATTTGTCTTGGCACAAACCACCCGATACACAGGGATACGGTATTTAACATGCATTTCAAGCAAAGACTCTGCCTACTGGTCCATGCTGTCCATAGAAGATATTGTTCCTTTAGCTTGAAAATGTTCTCCATTTGAAGGTACGATTCTAAAATCATTTGCTTTTATCAATTTAAAATTAACCTTACATAAAGTAAGGTGCTGCTAAATGAAGCTGTGCAAATATGACATGCATCAGTTTGAAATATATTTACTATGGAGTGCTGATTCACTGTTATCTTTACTGCTTGTGTTAACACACAAGTGTAATCTGTGATACCAAGTGGGAGCTATACAAGTCAAAATACATCACAAACAATATCCTCCCTACAGTTAGATTACGGTATAGTTAGTTAGAAGGATGACTGATTATCCAACAAATTTACTGTTTAAAATCATGTAATAATAATTAATATTGCAACATACATTTGTTTAAAAATCATGGATGCAAGACTCCAGGCTTACATTTATTTATTTAGTTATTTAAAATACAGCATCGATCCATCTAAAGTAAAGTGGTTTAACTAAGAGACTACTAAAGAATTTTGAAATATAGACCTAACAAGGGACAAAGAGGCATTGTGCTTCATTCATGCATCCATTTTCCAACAGCATTTGGCTTGCTAATTCTTTTGAGGCTTTCAAAGTAAAGTTAGGGGGTTGGTAGCATTTTATTCAGTCTGAACCATATACTGAATCTGCTCATTATACTGTATCTAAACCAACTGGAATGCACTATTGATCCTATTTATATTTAGCGTTCAGTTTTTGAAAATAACTAAAATTGTAAATGAGTGGCGCTGCACAATATATCAATATCATATCGATAGTTTGTATGAGGCTAGATATTGTCTGACATTCTGGATAACATAATATCGATAGTGATGTCTTTCCGTGGTTTTAAAGGCTGCATTACAGTAAAGTGATGCAATTTTCTGAACTTAACCAGACTGATCTAGCTGTTCTGTTATTTGCATTTACCCACTTATGCATTGTTTCCACACTACTGGTTATCATTAAAAAAAAAAAACACTCTGTAAATATTATGTGAAAGCATCATTTTGATATCCAGGTATTCGGTCATCACCCAGTCCTATAAATAACTAAGATCCAAAAGATTCAGTTGAAGCATGATTGCTGACAAGACAGTTTGAGTGGCAGCCTTATTCACAGCCAAGAGTCGGGTGAACATACCCATGAATCCTGACTGACTCTGTCTAACTCCTCATTTCTATAAACAGATTCTGCATATGTATGGAGAATCTGTAGGCGACAGGGCAAGATTTTGGAATTGGAAATGTTATGGTTTCCATTTGTGGTCCAGTTGTAGTCTGAGGGGTCTTGACTAATCTCGTTTAAACGGCAGGTAAACAGTCCGTGTGGTGAGGCTGAATGCATTGGCTGAAATGCAATCTAGTAACCCACTGGCTATCATCTGAAAATGAGTTTGCGTTATATCAGCTTTTCTACAGCTTATCAGCAATCAAATATCTGTTTATAGAGATTAACCGAATTAAGTGGCACACAAAAGTGGAAGTCTTGGCTTGGATATCCGCTGGCTACACCAGATCAGCCCAAAATACTGGCCCTCGCCTCCAGAGGCTAATTGTCGTCAGTAAAAGGCTATGGGTTCGGAGACTGCCTGACTCCCGAAGATGTTCACTTTGTCGCAGTTGTGCAAACTGCATGAACACTCCTCCACTGTCCAGTGATATTACAGAGTGATACTTTTTCAAAAATATTTTGAAAAAGTATCAAAAATTTGGTCAACACATAAAAGGACATAAAACTGATAACAGCAAAATTTTGTTTTGGCCTGTCATTTGGAGTTTATGTTAATTTGTTTGAACCTGCAAAAGTAATGGTCATCACTGGCTAAAACTGATAAGCTGATGACAAAATATTTCGTACACTTATCTTTGCTAAGAAGACAGAGTAAAGATAAAAGTTTGTTAGCATCAGAGCTACGCTGTATTTTTCCAACCTTGGTGTCAGAACTCAACCAAATAGTTCTTTCACATTCACATACTCTAATAGTCACTTGCATATGCAGGAAAAAGACTGCACTGTAGAGCCCTGGAATGCACAGCAAATTGGATGTTTGATGTTGAACACCATCTGTTCGAGAGTAAAATTAATTTGGTTAAGTTGTTTTCAGATTCTTACACTTTGAAACTATTAGCTATGTAATATTTTGCACATTGCTTTGGAGAAATATAAAGTAAGATGTGGAGGGAGCACTTGGGCAGAAAAAGTCAGATTCCTCATTACTGTGAGGCTTTTTCAAGTCATTGGTAAGCCAAGGGTAAGCAAAGGCCAAGACTCACAAATGAGCACCGACAGGCAACATATAGGGACACAGTTTCACCCTGAAGCCACCAATGTGTTAATAAAAAGCCTACAGAAGGCAACATGAGGCGTCCAGAAGGATAAGGAATTGAGAGGTAAATGAAAGCGGAATAACATCAGGGTTGAAATCAGAAAAACAAACAAAAGATTAGGCAGAAGAACATTTGGAGGTGTTAGAGGAAAAAACATATAGATAGTGTACAACTTGATATAGAGCGAGGGCGGAAAGTAGGCCAGATAGAAGTAATTCCGTGGAGGCGTGAAGTGTGGGGGGATGGAGGAAGAGGAGAAGGAGGAGGAGGGGGGATGTTCTCTTGAGACTAATGCTGGAAAACTCTGATGCTCAGCTGGGGGTACAAGCAGGTGGGTGGGAATCTTCATTTGGAGACTCAGTGTGGGTGGTTATGGGGGAGGGTTGGGGTGGGGCGCTTGTGGATTGCCAAAGGAGACAGGAGGCGGGCATGACCTTTGGTATCAGGGAGTCATTCTGGGGTCACTGGAGCATTAGGGAAGTGGGTTTGATCTCCGTGCTCTCTAACCTCCTTCTCCTAAGGCTGTGGTTCCTCTTTAATTCACCTGCTCCACAGAGGATGCTGGGGTGCTCTCCTTCATCTCCTTAAATAATCTTTTGCCATTTACTTCCACACTTCAAAAGGAGGTGACGGAAGCATCTGCTGTTACATGTCTTCTGAAAGGCTCGTGATATTTCATCATTTCCTCATACAGAAAATGGGTGCTTTATTTATATACTCAAGGCAATGTATAAAACATCAGTGAAAGGGGGGTGGGCTTTTTTCAACATGCAGGCAGAAATGGAATCGCTTCTTGGGTATACTTAGGTCATAGTAATTTACTGGGTATACTACGCAAGATTTTCCTACCATTTACTTTTCTATAGCGCTTTTTAGATAGGAATTGTGCAAATTTGCAGGAAAGCCCAATCAGTCGTTTTTTCAGCATTGGCAGTATAAAAACAAAATCGGGGAGGGTGGCCTACCTACCTACTTTTGTTTATACAGAATGCACCTTTTTCAGGGCAATGGGGGCGTGAGCAAGTAACAAAATGTGTAGCTCAGCGTGTGACGTAAACGGTGACGTGGGAGGGAAGCCGCGGCTAGTCAGGCGGCGATTCTCTCGTAAATCGGCCTGTTCTTTACCGCCCCCGTCATCTGACGGTTAATGGCCTCTTTGTTTGCGAGTGCAAGGAGGGCGCACAATTCCTTGTCTCCTCAGTTGCTCATCTTTACAGTGTCTGTCAGGTTTGTGTTTCCTTCTTGCTACTAGCTGCTCGTTGATTCCTGCTATCAGCTGTTTCCTGTTTATCCACCGCGAGTGGCTCACACATGCGGCATCATCAACAGCTCCTCCCACAAGTCTTCAACAGCCCCTCCCATTGCAGAGGGCCGCCTCAGTCTGTTTAAACTAAAAGGGTTCCGCCAATATGACTACCCTACAAGGCGGAAAATTGGGCACCTCGGATCAACTCGCCAATCTGGCTCTGTGTATCTAAACGCTCGCAGCTGGCCGGCAAATCGGCCCAACATTCGCAGAAAATCTGGCAGTGTAAAAGGGGCTTATGTTTCCTAAAAACACGATGTGTGGACTCATACAAAAGTAATCCCTCTCAATTATCACTTATGATCCACTATAAGTGTTTGGCAGTGTAATCATCTGCAGAGACCTTGTCCCCAGCCTGTATTTTCTTATTTTGCTATGTTTGGGACATGTTTGAGCCGCAAAACCCCTTTAGCATTGTTAGCTATGTTAGCACCACTTGCCGTGCTGATGCTGCTAATGGTGCTAGCTATAATAACACTGATGACAAAATTAACAAAACTAAAGGGGATTTGTGGCTCAAAATTAAGCCACTTACTCTCCGGGGCGAGACAGAGGGTCGGGAATTGTTTTTCTGCAGCAACGTTATCCTGCCACCATGGGTAGGGACAGCATTAACAGTGATAATCGCCAAATGATTGGCGCTGCTAGCTACCTCCCACCCAAGCCTGCTGGTGCGCAGTCAAGGCTACCTAACCTGTGAAGCATAAACACCTTTATTGCTGCGTGGTACGGCACAGTGCTAGTGCAACTACCAAACTGAAGAGTTGCAAAATGAACCTATAGACCTACATGAGTAACCTGTCAAAAATATTCTCTCTGGTTAACTGATTAAGGGTTAACCATTGAAATCCCTACTCTAAATAAACAGCAGATTAAAAACTGTATTGTCTAAATTAAAGAGCAACACAAATAGAAGCGCAAAAATGAAGCTACTGCAAAAGTGCCAAAAATTGCAGTTCCCATATTGGCCACTTGAGGCTGGCTCCAAAAGTGAGTCAATCCCCATACACACCAGTGTTAAAAAACCCAGCTTTACAGCAGAAATAAACATGTTTACAGCCTGGTACAAAAACAATTTTGATCTCTAGAGCTTATTTCCCTTTTCATGACAGCTGTACGGGGGGGGGGGGGGGGTTAATTTTAAATAACTTACCTGTTAACATTTTATTAATGCTTAAAGTTACACATGATTAAGGGCGGTGTCTCGAGTGACTGTTTGTGAGGTGTTGCTACAGTCTACGAGTCAGCTCCACCCTCTCATCTAAATATGGTCACTTCTGGTTCCAAATGGTGAACTCCAGGCTTCAAAATAGATTTAACAAACCAACTGTGATGTTACCATAGCTAAGTCCATTATTATATACAGTCTATGCATATATTGTATGATTTCAGCTTATGCACATAAGACACTGAGACAAAACAAAGCAACAAAATGAACAAAACAACAACAAACTAATTATCAAAAGATTATCAAATAAAAGTCAATCAATCAATCAATCAATTTTATTTATAAAGCCCAATATCACAAATCACAATTTGCCTCACAGGGCTTTACAGCATACGACATCCCTCTGTCCTTATGACCCTCGCAGCGGATAAGGAAAA
>NC_065519.1:30442631-30506451 GCF_006386435.1 Epinephelus moara
AGCAGCAGCAGGAGGCATCTGGCAGGACCACGGCAGCAGCACAACCACACACGTCACGCTGTCCAGGCACCGCTGCGATATGAGTTAACCTGAGAGACAGTGGAGCACAAAGGCTCCGGAAAAAGTGTCATCACCACTGAGATGACACATGCTGAGTAAATATGCTCCCTGATTGCATGTTTGCCATGACATCATGACGCAAGAGATGACTCATTTACAGTGAGGAATATGTTGTTTATCATGTGCAAACAATTATCAATTCACCAGCGTCACAGGCATGCTGTGGCATTAGTCACTGCATATGGTCCAACACCTAGTTATGATATGATGAGGCAAGACTTAATAGGCCAAATGTGTGTCATCATCAATGGTATGACTGCACTAAGGTGTCTCTGATAAATTGTCACCTCTGATGAGATTACTATCTTATTATGGCCGGCCGCGGTGCGTAAGAAAATTGAAATGGGAAATGGAACAAAACAAACGCAGAGGTGAGAGGATAGGAGCTGTCATAAAAGCAAAAAGAAAGTGAAAGAAATAAAAAGGTCAAAGAGCTCACGTTTTCGGTTGTTGCAAACCACCTCATCATGCGGTGAGGGTCTGGTGCCACTAGTCATGTGTCACAACAAGGAATGATGGAGAATGCCTGACTCCTCCACCTCGGGGCACGACCTTTCTGACAACCCGTCTGTCAATGCAGCACCAAGGTTGTTGCCGCAAGTGATGGGTCAGTGGATGGGAGTGCACTCACGGAGGTGAGGGCGTACAACACACAAAGCGATTGCCTGACGTATCCAAACAAATAACCAAAGCCTCTGACCTTTTTTCACTTTATTTCATTAACACTTGAGGCTTTACTACATATTCTGAATGCAAAGAGTGAAATCATCGATAATGTGACACATCTGAATAACAAGTCAATTTGGAAGCCCTGGACAAAAGCACAGGTGTTTTCAGCTATTCATCTTAATTACACCTCTGCTCAGGCTGAAACTCGGTGTAGCAATGCTGAAAATTATGCAACATAACCAGACAATATTTACTAACAAGAATTATAAAGTCTAGTCTCTGCAAATATTTGCAACACCAATCATTTACCTCCTTCAAAGCATACAGGACTGACAAATTTAAGAATGTGGGTTTAGTTTTGGTGTGAGCTCTGGACTGCTCAAACATATTTGAAGGCCAAAGGTCACCTTGGTTGGACTTTGACTAGAGATAGAGTTATTATCAGCCATGATATGCAGCATTTTCATTCATTGTCCGTAACTGTTTATCCTGTTAGAGGTCACCTGGGGGGTGGAGCCTATCCCAGCCGACACTGGGCAAGAAGCGGAGTATACCCTGGACAGGTCGCCAGACTATTGCAGGGCTGACACATAGAGGCAGACAACCATTCACACTCACATTCACATTCACACCTACGGACTTTTAGAGTCACCAATTAACCTGCATGTCTTTGGACTGTGGGAGGAAGCCGGAGTACCCAGAGAAAACCCACGCTGACACGGGGAGAATAAGCAATGATTATCATAATTATTTTTTTTTGGTTGGTTTTATATCCCCTAGCCGATAAAATAAATGAATTGAAAAAAAACCCCCCACTATTTTGACCCTGATGCAATTAATGTCCTGCCCACAACACTATCCGATTGGTTACCCATCCCGTGCCTTGACGGGCAAAGACGAATGCATTCGGGAACTGAAGCTGCTCCAGTGAGCAAAATGCGTGTGAAACGACGGCAGCAGATATTACTGATGTTGTCATGAACACTGCAATCGCCTTCTCAGAAGTTGCAGTAGCACTCAGTGTTTACGCTAGTAATGTTCTGCCATTAGGGATAGTGGTTACTGGATGTAACCTCAGTTGTCTGGGTATTAGAAGTTCATGAAGAGGAAGAGGGAGTGAGACGGTGCCTGGAAGTGAATGAGAGATGTGACCCATGACCTCATGATCATAATTTGGAAAAAAATTCAATGCAGTGAGGATAAAGACATTTCATACACCAGAAGTATGAAAAGCAGGCCACGTTGGACCTGCTGAGTCAGCCTTCACTCTGTCACTGTTAGTGGAGAATCAGTCCATGGTGTAGTTCATACACTTCACAGATAAAGCAGCTAATGTACAGCAACACTGGTCTTCAAAAAAGTTTTTGTATTGCATCATAACTCAACCGACAACAGGAATGGCTGACAAACAAAGGTAATTGTGAAAGGTTCTCTTTTGCAGCATTTAATTAAACATACAGTGTGCTTAAAGGCATTTAAACAAAGAGTTTGTGTCATTTTAAATTTTGACATTATGATTTACTGCAAATGTATTTCACTTCCAATCACAGGTTATCTATCTTATAAATGGTATCGGCACTGAAAAAAAACATATCGGTCAACCCTGGGACCTGAAAAACAGAAAGCTTCTTTAATGCCTGACAAATAGCGCTTTGTCATAAAGAACATCCTGTCTTGTTTGCAGTAAAAGCAGAGGTGTAGCAAATAACGCGACTCGGGTATGGCTCTTTTCCATTTGCGTGTGCTGTCCAAGTTAGGGCTGGAACATGCGTCTGTTGTTCATGTTTACATGCGTGTTGTCTAATGCGTGTTTGAGAACAAACAAAAGGAGGACCAACTCATAAAATTAAAAAAAAAAAAAAACTGCCGAAGCTGCCCTGCCCTGGCAGGTGCAACAACACAGGAGAGTGAGGGAGCTGTGTATCGAGCACAGCCTGCACATGCCCACACAGTCTTCACACGTCTTATTGATATGGCATAAGTGATATACTGCTGCATTTTAGTATTGTGTATCCTGTCCTGTTTGTCTCGTGTTCTAATTCATTGTGTGTGTGTGTGCTTTAAATATGACCTACCAAAGTGAGAAATGTGAAAGAGCTTTAAATTAACCCTGGTTTAATACTTCAAAATACAACATTTATGTTTACAAACAAACAATAAATAGATGAAAAAATGCAAAATTCTGTTTCGCCTTTAGACATATTGACAGAAGCACCTTCTCAGAAACTAAAAACAAGTTGAGCCAGCAGCAGGGAGCTACTGGAGTTTAACAGTAATAGTTATGTCATAACCCAAAGGTCAAGTTCAAATATTTACATTTGGCTCTCTGGGTGTTTCAGGGTGTGGGCATCACTAACCACAAATTGATATTTACTACAACATGGATAAAGTGCTCTCTGGTTTCCATGGGCTTTCTATTTTTAGGGCTTAGTCGACGGTTACAGTAGATAGAGCCGTCGACATGTCCAGTCATACCTATTCCAGGCGAAGTGCTGGAGTCATACTGTGCTGTAATTCATAATGACCTCACACTCTTTTTTTTTGCACAATAATGCCGGTAACATCAGTCTGATTAATTAGTACAGTGTGGTTTACTGCATGTTGTTACAGAACAGTGACAAAAGCAGAGCTGCAACTCCTGATTTAGACTTTTATCTGGTATCTTAAACAAACCATTTTTCAATATAAGCAGGAAATTTCTAGAGAACTGGAACTTCCAGAGAACTTAACTCTCCTCTGATGTTTGCTTAGGCCCAGACCCAATGTCAACCCGACACACTTAACATTCACACTTTATCATTTAAAGTGCCTCTGCAAGCTCGCAAGTGTAAAAAATACTGTATGAGAAATGGGACAGCTCTTGTTACATCAAGTTACCAGGGCAAAGTAAAATGCAAGGCTCATATTTCATATATGGTCACTGCTGTGAAATTCTGGGCCAATACTGATAATGGTATCCATACCTTAACCAACATTTCAAATAAAAATCAGGTGATACTGATGCTTTTGTTGTTGTTTAATTGTTGTTGGTGTTACTTATCACCCCTTTTCTGACAGGGAAACAAAAAAAAACTTAATGATAAAAGTAATTAAAAAACTGAACTTTTTAAAAAATCATTCAGCCCTTCATTACGCTGCCTTTGAATGAGCACAAATTTAATCATAGAAATTATGAAACAACCTTTAATATAACTTTTTTCAGTTCTTACAAAGCTTACAAATCTTTTTTTTGTGAAACATAAATTAAATTTAAAAGCCATTAGAAAAGCCCAAAAAATATATAAAATATAAAAAAAAAGAATCAATAAATACAAACAAAAATAGGTCTTTCTTTCACCTTTTGTAATTTTCATACAGAATAAAATGTTCTTGTGTTTCCATTAAGTACAAACCCACAGTAGACTGGAACATGGGCCTCTTTACAAAAGTAAAGTCTTCCCATCCAAAGCCCTTTTTAAATAGGAATTGTGCAAATTTGCAGGAAAGCCTTTCAGCATTGGCAGTATAAAAACAAAATCGGGGAGTGCACCAAAATGCTGCCTGCCTACTTTTGTTTATACAGAATGCGCCTTTTTCGGGCAATGGGGGGCATGAGCAAGTAACAAAACGTGTAGCTCAGCGTGTGACGTAAACAGTGACGTGGGAGGGAAGCCACGGCTGGTCAGTCCTTCGGGGATTCTCTCGTAAGTCGGCCCGTCCTTCACCGTCCCCTTCATCTGACGGTTAATGGCCTCTTCGTTTGCAGGGCAAGGAGGGCGCGCAATTCCTTGTCTCCCCAGTTGCTCATCTTTACAGTGTCTGTCAGGTTTGCGTTTCCCTCTTGCTACTAGCTGCTTGCTAATTCCTGCTATCAGCTGTTTCCTGTTTATCCACTGCCAGTGGCTCGCACATGCAGCGTCATCAACAGCTCCTCCCACAAGTCTTCAACAGCCCCTCCCGTAGCGGAAGGCCGCCTCGGTCTGTTTAAACTAAAAGGGTTCCGCCAATATGACTACCCTACGAGGCGGAAAATTGGGCACCTCGGATCAACTCGCCAATCCGGCTCTGTGTGTCTAAACGCTTGCAGCTTGCCGGCAAAACGGCCCAACATTCACGGAAAATCTGGCAGTATAAAAGGGGCTGAAGATGTGACAAGCACAACTGACCAGCAGAAAGCAAACATGACAACACAACACATGAAAATCAGCCGATATCGATGTTCGCCCAATTACTGCATTCCTTTTTCTTGCATATTTTTTGAATAAAGTAACACTATAGTACTTGTAATACTTGGTCAAAATGGATGACACCAAATCATCATAATGATGCCGTTATCCCTCATAGAATAAAGAACTAGACGCAGTCCTTCCTGATGTGTACCTGTCAACTTTTTTAGACCGTGGCTTCAAATCTCCTACTCACTCAGGTGCATCGCCAATGATTAATGAATCAACTTACTTTGAATCTGAATAAAATGAATCTGATTAATTAACATAAATGCTGTTAATATGACATGACATGTAATAGTTAAATACTTTCCACCAGAAAGGAGAGGTTGCAGAAGGAGGGAAAAAGCACCATTTGAGAGTTTAATTTTGTCTAATAATGACAGTTTTGCACGCAGTTTTGAAGGTCACAGATCCCTTTTTCACATCATAAATGCCAGTTGAGACAGAGATCTGCTTTTGGGTGACACAATTAAGTGGGGGCCCTGGAAATGGAACATGAAAGCTACAAATTTTATGAGGCTTTGAGCATGGAGAGCTCCAAACTGCAAAAAAATACTTAAATGTCTTCTATTTTCCAAACTAACTAATGTCCATACTTTTTCATGTAGACATACATAGAGAAAGCCTTATTTTTGCAGCTGCATTATGAATCAGATGCTTTCACTACAACAGGTGCTTTTCAGAAAGGCCTCAGAGATCAGTCAACATGCACTAATGATTAAAAACATTATTTGTTTACACACTAGTACGCAGGTGCTCTTTGATTTCAGCGCTACGGCCTCTGTATGACTGTTCTGTACTTTCTTCGTGACAGTCTGAAACATGAGTGAGATGAAAGCATGTTACTATTAACAGGAAGGACTTCATCCAGACTGCGTTTAACTGTCTCGTTGCGTAACGTTTTCTGCCAAGGTTGAAAGCCGTGGAGTGGCAGATGTTAAACCACCTGGCAGTGATCACAGCAGGGTTTTCAAATCCATAGAGCTTGTGGACAACACGAGTCAGATACAAAGTTCTGGACCTCAAACAAGGAGGCTTGATTACTAACTATTACAGACTTCAATCAATAAACCACAGGTACATTCAGCTCCAATGTCCTGCTTTCTAATCATGGCTGGTACACTTAAGACTGTGGGTACTTCAAGGTGGACTTGTTCTTGTTGTTTTTTATGGAAGGGAACAAATCAGCCAAGGACAAACTTTGTAGGAATTCTTGAACTCATGATTTTAATGGAGGATATTTTCATTAGCCGTGTGAAACTACTGACTGGGGAATTGCTAAAATGCTTTAAATTATGTCCTTACCTGATGGTGTAAGACTGCATTAATTACTCTTCTTATTTTTGTTAAGACTGTAGATAACAATTCGCTACTTAGGTAACCCTATCACATTTACAATTATCTTTTTAAAATGTCAATGATAATAAATATGCACTGTCCCTTTTACAACAGTTTAATGCAGTCTGTCAGAAATACACCAGAAGAACAGCTGGTGTCTCTGTGGTCAGTTCAAACCTCTGCGACAAAGGCACTGCATTTCCTGTTACTGCTTCACAGTAAACGCCACAACACGTGATTTGAATGTAAGAAAGTAAAAATCATGTTTGGATTAGCATTAAAGGCTGATTTATAGTTGGCTGTAAGCTGCGAGCATTTTGTGTGGTGGTGTGTCTGTGTCGCTCTGCAATTACGCCTCAAATGCAAGTTAATGGTGGTGCTTCTATGCCATTGTGTTAAGTTTCTGCAAAGTGCTGTGAAGTTTGTTTGATTCAACTGACACACCTAAAACACAGTTTGATAGCAACGATATTAAAAGAAAGTATAAAATTCAGCTCCATTATAAGTTACACTACTCACAGACAAAACACTTGCCTTTGCTGGGCACTTTATCCCCCAAGATACAACACGCTAACGTTATTAGCATAAGCCTATGGCTTTTTAGCTAGCATAAATTAGCCTAACAGCTAACAGCTTTTTCCTCTACTTAGATGAAGCCTTGGACAGAAACAACTACCAACAAAGGCAAAGTTACAAAATTTGGCTCCATTATAATCTATAAGATTCACAGACAAAACACTTGTCTTTGCCGGACACGTTTTCCCCACAGATACAACATGCTAACGTTATTAGCATAAGCCTATGGCTTTTTAGCTGGCATAAAATAGCATAACGGCTAACAGCTTTTTCCTCTACTTAGCTGACGCCTGGGACAAAATAAAATTTGGCTCCATTATAAGCCGAGGTTCACTGACAAAACAACTGTCTCCTACTAGACACATTTTTCCCGCATATAAAGCATGCTGACATTATTAGCATATGCCTAACACATTTCCCGCTGCATTAATAATCTTGCGGCTGGCGGACTTCTACTTGTTTTACTCATATGAAGCCAGGATACATCAGACACAATTTCAAATGCTATTTTGTGGGGGCTTTATTGTCTTCACAATTTATTGCTTCTTTTCTGTTAAATTTAAGTAAATGTGTAGTATGTGAGTACACAGGCCATATAACAAAACAAAACAAAACAGGGTTTCCTTTTGCGCAAATTTTTATAACCTTATAACTTTAACAATGAATTCCCAGTGGATAGATAGTGCATTCCTAATTTATTTTTTTTTTTTATTCAAATATTGAGTCAAACATTCAGAAAAACAAACATTGCAGGCAATAGTAAAAACGAGCATGTAATGGTATCTATATCTTTAATTAGTCCTTTCTATATCACAGAGGACCAGGTCCTCTCACCCTGAAATCAACACTAGGGCTGATGTAACACTTACGTTAGACACTAACCCACAACCCACTGGCCCACTGTATCCTTCTCTTTTGCAACTGTATCCAAACTCTTGCAACAGAGGAGTTTCAGTTTGCTGCGCCAGCAAACTCAGGAGATGGGTGTGCATTTCCTGCCATCAGTTAGAACTCCAACAAGTAGCAGATACTACCCATATTTGGCATCATTTGATAATGTTACTGATTGGAAACAAGCCATTGGAAATATATATCAACTAATGATAGAAACATTAATCATATTATTTTTTAAATGATTAAGATATGAAGATAAAATAATATCTTGAAGGAAAAAAAAATATTTTAACACTTTCTACTCTGACTTCTTATTTCTGTTTAGAGCTGTTAAGCCTGACATTTAAATTCATCTTCAAGAGCATACCAAGCTATAATACATCCACCATTTAAAAGCCACATAATTGTTTATCTGCGTGGAAGCATTGGCTGGCCTTTTCAGATTTCAGTGGTACACTGCATTAGTGAAGCCCAAACTGGCAATTACTTGACGATGTCTTTTGGGCAACTTGCTTTCCTACTAAATGCCATGTCTCTGTGCTATACAGATACGCCATCACTCAGCAACAGGACTTTCAAAAAGCACTATGAAAACAAAATGAATGCATCTTGATATGCTTTGGTTTACCCCTAATTTATTCAAAACATAGCTGAGGATTAACTTTGCGTTTCCAGTACTGGAAGTAGTAAATGTAAATTTCAAATGAGATATTAAAACATACAGTATGCACATTTCAAAGAGAGTCCTATGACAGAGCAGAGAGCATACTGTCTCTGGGAAAAGTGTCTTGGCTTCACACCCCACAAGTAACAGGACAGTAAATCTTCACTAACAATACTGCCAACCTTTACTGTATCTGATTCATCTAAAAATACATTTATGTGAGCATTAATATTTTTTGTGACAATGAAAATGTTCTGCCGATATCAAGAAATTCTTAATGCAACCATACAAAGATGAACTTTTGCACATGAAAAAGGTAAAAAAAATAAAAAATAAATAAGTATCCCAAACAGCAGAACAGTAAAATCTGTTCAAACTTGGGGACTAAATTATTTTATTTTTGTTATTAGATATCTAACATCGTGTACTAATACAGATACAGCAGCACCAGTTAGAAGCTGTGCAAACGAAAGGGATGAGACAGAAGAGGCAGAACTGAGGCAACGAGCAGAACACTCTAGGCATTATGGGAGTAACCTGCAATTATTTTATAGCTCTTAAGATTCCTGAGCTCTTAGTCAGTGTTTACCGTGCAAGGGCACGGCAAGGCCACAAATTACAACCACTTGCTTTGGCACCAAATGCTCAACAGTCACGCACAGGCCCGAGCTTTCTCTCCAAGTGGCAGACAGGCCGAGAATAGAAAGACAAAAAGGTAATGGACGGAGGGTGGCCATTAGATAATTTTTTTGTTTTTCCTTTTGTCGCGTGTTTCCAGAATTGGTAACACGACAGTCTTTTTGGACTACATAATCCAGTAACAGATGATTCTATTCACTCAGCTGAGTGACAACAGCTCTTTTAAACTGATATGGAGCCATGTGGCCAAAACCACAGCCAGCAGGTCAAACCAACAGAAGAATAAGGCAGTCAAAGTGCACAGCAGACACAAGTGCCATTGAATTCTGTGCTCTGGTTATGACACAACAAATGACACAATGGACAGTAGAGACTGCACGACCAGCTGTAATGGCTGATTAAGGGCCATTTTAATCATAGCCTTAATGGATCTTTAATGATGGCTGCTGTTTGTGTGTGTGTGTGTGTGTGTGTGTGTGTGCGTGCGTGTGTGTGTGTGTGTGTGTTGTGACCACAAAATTGTTTTCCAGGTCTGTTCAGAGAATTGTGAAAGACTCATCATGTGACGCAGCGGGCTATCTTCAGCCACGACTTCTCCAAAAGCTCAACTGCCTTGCAGTTTAGGACGTAAGCTGGACAAAAAACCACAACAACTAAGGCCTCATGAGTGGTTGAGAAAGGAGTGACAATTATGTGGCAACCGGAAAGGTAAGGTAACCGCAGTTGCTGCAAACAGGTTTTTGGCTTATCTCTTGAAAAGCTGTGGTAGCCACCATGTCCTCAAAAAAAAAAGGGAAAAAAAAGAAAATTTGGACAAACACACAAACAAGTTTGAATGCCAGCCTGGAATACCCAAAAGGTGCTCCGTCGCCAGTGGTGATTCAGCGGTGTAGGCCGTCACATAAGTGGCTTTGTGTCACTCTCCAACTCTCTTAATCTGGGTTTGGTGTTTTTAAAGGAGCAGTCATATGCTCAGGTTGATAAGGCTGAGAAGCACGACACTTTAAATGCCACTCTGGAGGATTTTTACTGTTCAGTTTTCCCTCCATGGTTTAATGTGATATGGGCACAATCTGTAGATGTCATGTTTAAGTTCAAGTAATTCTGACAGATTTTTACTGAACAGCTATGAACAAGTTATAGAGACTTCAGGTTAATTTTGAACTTTGAACTTTTGAACTTAATGCAAAGGACTGTACCAAAATCAGAGAGTAAAGCATTATAGTTGAAAGTCCTGTGTTGAGACAACATGTTACAGATCAGGGGAATTTGCTGTCTTTGCCAAGAGGTGTGATTGACAGCGATGATATTTATTGTGAAAGAATAACTCTGAAAACTGTGAATTACATAACATATCCCAAAAAACCCTTAAAGGCTCCTTGTGCGACATTCAGCCATTAGTATGGCAGCAAACCCCTATTAGCTATGATAGGATGTAATGGAGTAATGGCGTCCTTAGCAAGGAATGAAGTCATGCTACCTCTCTTTGTAATGTAATCCCAGTTTATCTGTTCTTTGTAGTGGTAAGCAGGTCCAGCCGTGTGTACATGTTAGTACATGTTAGTCTGTATCCCACTGGCTAACTCATTGCCACTGCTTTTCACTGTGCTCATATGGCGGTTATTGCTGATATTGAGACGACTTTGTAGCACCCGTCCTCCAGTTCCATCAGATTAGCACCGTTAGCTCCGTCAGCACTGTCGTCTAGTGCTGTTTATGGAGTTATTACCATAAGCTGCTAGCCACCGGCTCAGCCACCTACATATTTATCAAAAACACATAAGTTCTGAATTTTACGTAGAGCTAATACCTAAATGTGCAAATATCCAAATAATTCATTTCCATTTCCATGGATGTACAAAGAGAACTGGATGATGTGTTCCTAGATGGGCTCATACTAGACCTGAACAACCAATCCATTCATCTGTTAGATGACGGACAATAGAAAAATAAAACAGAAAAATTATATCATCATAATTATTATGATTATTATTACACTAGATTACATAAGTCTATTTTATATCACTGTAAACTAAATATTTTTGAGTTTTTGATTGTTGGTTGGACAAAACAAGCAACATAAAGATATCATCTTGGTCTTTCTGATGAGCATCTTTAACTTTTTTTCTGACATCTTATAAAAAGACAGATAACTGGTGATGAAAATATTTGCTTGTTGCACCCCTTGCTCATACCACGTGTGCATTCATGAACAGCACAACATAATATACTGAGTTTTTACTGCTTTTTATTTCATAATGGTTCTTTTTGGACTCAAGTGTTGTGTGACCTGCAATTCTATGCTGCGGTCAACATACCATAATCACCACACAGCTTTCCACTGCTCCTGAGGGCTTGGTTAAGTGCCTGGTGCCTTAATGCATGTTAGCTTAATGTATGACACCTAAATTACTTTTCATTCCTTTCTGCGCAGAAACCTCTCCAACTGAGCACACTGACAAACCCTGTACATCTGCTGTATATACCGTGTTCATGTCACAATAGACTGGTGAAATTATTTCTATTTCCTTAGGTTATATAGCAAATCATTACTATATGTGACTGAAAGCAGTGTGAATACTCTGCTTCACAACAACTGTAACAGAACTAATACAATAATTCAACTACTTTCAGTGCATGCATTAAAATCCAAGCACAATGTTATGATATTCATAAATCTTAAAGGAAGACTGTATTATTTTCAATATCACATTTAATGACAAATATGTAGCATTAGTCAAGTTCACTGTAAACTCAGAACCGGATGACAAGCATTCATTAATTCATTGTTTATCTGCAAACATGCAGATTATTGCTCTAATAACAGGTCCATTACTTGGTCATGACTGATTGCTGTTAATGTTCTTGATCTATTTTAAACTCTCACTTTGAGACCCAACACATCAGCCAATAAAGAAATACATAGAAGTGAAGAGTGGGATGCTCAAACCTATTGATTGGAATAAAAAACACATCTTAATCAGCCCCTGAATTAATCAAACGCTGACCTCATGCAATAAGTGACGCTTCCTGTTTTATCCTTTCATAACCCATTAAACTCTGAAACTGTAAGAAACCTTAAACAGGCTATAGGTTATGTTTTTTTTTTTCATTTTAGTGGTGGTGTGGAATAATGCAGAGAATAAAAGAGGCAGCATCTTTAAGAGGAGGTTAATCATTCAAATGACATTTCAAACTCGGTACTGCTGCATGCCCTCGGGCAGTTCAGTATGTAAACAACATGAGCGCTGAACAATGATTTGCATCCGTCTGACATCACACACCACACCCGCATAGATATATATACGTAGATGCCGCATTCAACGGTGCTCCTCATTGGAGCGATACGTCAACGCTAATGCATGTATGTCTATTGAGGCAGGAGATTATTTATGATTAAAATCATCATTACTCGCTGAACTCTCAACCGATTTTCATGCGGTTTGGTTTGTTACAATTGTCAGACATGTAGTTATGATACAGGATACTTGGTTAAATAAAAAATGCAGCTTTTCATACCAAAATATTTGATCTTATGTAGATAAAGTAACAGTAATAGTTCTACAACACATTTAAACTAAACTTTCCCCATGTAATAAATATTCTTTTTTCTTACTAGATGTACAATGCCCACCATGATGTCATTTAATTATTAATTTTGACTATAAATGTTTATTCACATTTCACACAATGTGCAAAAAATAGTGTATCAGCAGGGTTGTGCCGAGCTGCAGTGTAGATTCTGATTAACAAATGTTGGTTTTGTACAAGTGAAAATAAATGACTTAGAGCTGCATGTTTACACAAAATTTTGCTTTAATCTCATATGTATAACACCACAGTGCTCATGGGAGCCTGGACACAGAACTGTTTACATTATTAGGTCATATTTACAAAAAATACAGTGTACAGTAGCTAGTATTATTTTTAGGAGTCTGCCCAGTCCTGTCGAAGTCCTCAGGTCTGAAGTGACAGCTGCAGATGACTGAGGAGTCACTCGGGACAAAGTCCTTTCTCCTCACTGCTGCTACCCATGCCCGTCTCCTATCTGTGTTTTTTGGGAAACTACACACAAAATAAGTGTGTCAGAAAAACGCAGTTCCACATAATTTGTAGTTACAATTCAGGCCACAAGTTAACTACTAACGTTATACTGCGTTATGTCACGTTGGTGCCATGAAACAGATAGTTGACAATTTGGAATAACACATACACCGACATAGCTGTTTGACAAAGCATCATAATTTTATAAGTAATATTATATAAATGTTAACCCTTTTTCTTTAAGTTGTGTGACATAGTGTTAGCTTAATTTGGCATTAGGACCAGACCAGGACAGTTACTTTACTTGATTAGCTTAAAAGAAGGATCACTTTTTCAGATATATATCTCATTAAACATGTTCATAACAGTAAAATATTGTAAAACAACTTCTTACCTGTGGAATGTTATTCCCTTCTGCTTGTTTTTAACACTTCTTTCGTTCGTACACCCAAATGCAGAGCAAAAATTTGGCATTTTTGCCTAGTCTGACATGGGTCTGAACGGTCAGAGCACCTAGGCAAGATGGCGGCGGTATTGACGCATCCCACAAGCCAGGGTGCGTCATCTATGTATATGTATCTATGCCACACCCGGCGCACTAACGTCTCATACCTCCTACATCAACTACACGCATACACAGCTCCACACACACACAAGCCACACACATCAGGCTCAGCCTGTAATATAAGGCTATTTAGTTTGTTTAATAAAAGGACAAGGTATAGACCTGTTCTATAGGAAAGGTAACCTTAAATGACTTCTGTTGTGATCCAATATGATGGTAGGGGAAACACAGCCGTATGATATCAAACTTTGTCAGACGAGACTTACCAGCAGTTACTATTACCATGCTGCTGTTATCAATAAATAACATCTAACATCTAATAACATATCTAAGTACTACTGATTTATGTCAACTATTGTAATATCCAAAAATGTGAGACTGATATCTTTTTTTCCTATTGAAAACTGGGCAAATGTGCAAATGCAAATGGACAAATTTCTCTGACTTAATGGTTTTTCAAAAAGAACCCTGGGAGGACCTCGACAACAAGCAACTGGACTGTTGTTCAATTCACAGAAAATAATCACAACTTAAACTGCATTTGCAATATTAAGTTGCTAATACATTTTCCTCAAATGTTTCAGCTCTGGGTGGGGCACAACAGTGGTGCTGACATCAAAACCTTTCCCTGACATTCAGTGCACTGTTCAAACCATTTTAAAATGAAGCACTCTCATTAATTTTCCAGGTGTGACCACGGTTGAATAATTACACACAAGAAAACATGCTTGTCGTCACAGGCCTTGACTCTTATATCAAGAGGGCTCTGCAAATACAGTGAGACTGCGACGGGCAGCCAATCCCAGCAATACCCTCAATCTGTCCGTAGCTCCCCCACTGTCCCCCTGGGGTGGAGGGGCTGCGCTCTCACCCTCCTGCTACTGAGGTGGAAGACAGTGCCATTGTTAAACGCTGCCCCGAGGAGTGCCAGGAACATGTTTTAAGAGGATCATTAGGTGGAAATTTTCACGTTTTCTCCCCCTCTGTGAAGTATTTACTGAGGCTGATTTGCAGCCTCAGTATGCAGCTTTGGAGCAGGAAATATTATTGGAATGACAAAAGTCAAAAACCACATGGCCTCCACTTTACTTTGAATAATATCTGATTATAATCACGATCTTAACTTGCAAAGACAAGTCAAAATGGAAGTGAGTGTGTGGATTTTTTTTGGTTCCAGTTTAACTACGATTGGTGTATTTAGGTTTTATTTTTAATTTCTCATTCATTAAAAAAAGACTGTTTAGAAGATGATTTTCTTATGGCTAATTCAAGAGTTGATATTTGGATAAAAGACCAAAAAACAAGACAGGACATGAAAGGGAAGTACAGAAATAATCGAGGCAGTGACGCTGGCACAATAAATGAAAAGACAGAACGATAGCCCAAGGCTCTGCTTCACCCTGACACTCCCCTGTCAGTTGCTGCATGTGGAGCTGCGAAGGTTAAAGTGTGTGTGTGTGTGTGTGTGTGTGTGTGTGTGAGTGTGAGTGAGTGGATGGGGGGAGGGGCCGAGGACGCAGGACCAAAAATAATTAGAGTAAAAATAATTAGACGTAAGTGCTCTTGTTGAAGCATGCACAGCTTGTACAGACAAACCAAGGATACAAGGATGCCCAACAACCCTCCCTCAGGTCAGTTTTGAAGGAAGTTAAATTGACCTGGGGCAGTGGGCTACTGGTTGCCGGGCATTGGAGAGGCTTGGCTCAAAGAAAATCTTCAAAAATGTTCAAATACAAATCTGGCCTTAAAGCAACAGTTTTGGAAAATAGGCTTATTTGCTTTCTGGTGGAGAGTAAGATGAGAAGATTGACGCCACTCTCATATATGTTAAAGACTACTGCCAGCAGCTGGTTAGCTTAGCTTAGCACAAAGACTGGAAACAGCTAGCCTGACTAATTTACATGTTATATCTCATGTTTTATCTGAACAAAACCTGAAATGTAAAATGAACATTCGGTATTTCTAGAGAGTTGTGTGCCAGATTACTGCAACTGCTCAGCGTTTCAACCTGTTTCCAATCTTTGTGCTATACTAAGCTAACCAGATGCTGCCTGTAACCTTATATTTAACCAACTGACGACCTTCGAGGCTGAAAAATTAAGCCAACAAGGAAGTGCAAAAACTGCAGTACCTCTAATGGCCACCTGAGGCTGGCTCTAGAAGCAAGTCAGTTCCCATAGACCCCCATGTTAAAATGCCCAACTTTACAGCAGAAATAAACGTGATGACAGCCTGGTACAAAAAACAGTTTTGGTTTCTATAGCCTATTTCCCCATTTATAAAGGGGGTGAATCTTTATATAACTCAACCGTTCAAATGTTATTAAGGCTTAAAGTTACGCATAATCAAGGGTGTGGCCGCTTTGAGTGACAGGTGGGTGCCATCCGTTGGTTAGGTAATGTAACCATGGTGTATGGAGTATGGGCATAGCCATAGTTGTCTATTTCAGTGTGTTTTCAGTTAATGATAATTGATTTTAATGTGTTGGTCGCCTCAAAAAGTCTTGATCAGACTTTGGTTGTACCCTCTAAAGAGTTGGATAACTATTTTTTTTCTGGTAAGAACATTTTGTTTCAATGGTTTTATGCCTGTTTTTTGCTAAGACAAATTAGCATTAGCATTATTACGGCATAGTGGTGCAGTGGTTAGCATTGTTGCCTCACAACGAGAGAGTTCGAGCCCATGGTGGGGGAACCCTTCTGTGCAGAGTTTGCATGTTCTCCCCATGTCAGCGTGGGTTTTCTCCGGGTACTCCAGCTTCCTCCCACAGTCCAAAGACATGCAGGCTAGGTTAATTGGTGACTCTAAATTGACTCTGAATGTGAGCGTGAATGTTTGTCTGTCTCTATGTGTCAGCCTTGTGATAGTCTGGCGACCAGTCCAGGGTGTACCCTGCTTCTCGCCCAGTGTCAGCTGGGATAGGCTCCAGGCCCCCCGTGACCCCTAACAGGATAAGCGGTTACAGAGAATGAATTAATTATTATCATAGTTAAACATGGCTATAAAAGCATTGTCCTAACCAAGCTAGCAGCTTCAGTTAAGGTTAGCTCCATACTCTCGTTCAAAAACGGTCACTTCTGGCTCCAAAAATCCAAGATGGTGACGGCCAAAATGCCAAATTGAGGTTTTGGAGTGGAAGTCACGGTGGCATGATCCATTATTTCATACGGTCTATGTATTTCACAAACAGATCCAATCAACGTCCCAAATTTAAGCAAATTTCCCAAAATGCTGAACTATTCATTTAACTGTGCTGAAAATGTGTGCCAACAAGGATGAGATGTACTACAAACTAACCTGGAGCATCACCGTCCAATTAAACATGCAAAATGTATTCTACAGTCTAAAAAAATCCATAATTAGACTGGGCCGAGCATCGGGGAAATCAGAGACAGTAAACACTAAGTGTTTTTTTAGCAGTGAACATTCCACATGTGGGCTTTATAAAGATCCATACTGATATTCCTCTGTTCACTTAAATAAATGCTCGTTTTGCAGTTAATACAACTCTGTTAATTTTTCAGGTTTTGAAAACACTATTTGGGAATCTTTAAACTTGACAGAAATACAGAACAAAGTTGATATCAGTTTATTCGTAAGACTTGGGTCACCTGAAACATCCTATTGGATCAATGACAGCGTCTTGAGGCTCAACCACACACACACACACACACACACACACACACACACACACACACACACACACACACACACACTGCAATCGCTTTGGAGCTGGTGACATGGGCCAGTGCTTGTGGGGGAAACAAAGCTCAAGTGAAGCGAGAGCAGAGGGCTCAGTCACAAATGTGGCATCGCTCCATGCTGATCAGTGTGGACATTTAGAGGCAAGCCGCTGCTGCACATATATGCGCTCTACAGAGCAAGGATGGATGGACACACAGCCCAGTGAAATGCAAAAAGGACGTCTTTTAACCAAAAGGTCATGGCTGTAATTAGAAAAAAAAAAAGATCAGCTATTCTCTGCATTGAGGAGGATCCTGGAGTAGCATGATGCCGTATAAGAATGTATGATAGAACTCTAGTTTTATGCTGTAAAAAATCTAGGTATGAATATCCAATCTTATCTGATGTTTCTCTTATAACCTTCCAGAATGAATGTGTTAAGGAGACCACAAATGTGACATTGTACTGCAGCCGCCAACCGCGTTACAAGACCTCAGCAATGGGAACAAATATCCTATACAGTGAGAGGTCAAAGGCCAATGTTAAATGAGAGGGTATGAGTAAAAGCAACTTCAAACGGGTGACAACACAGAGGTCAAGGTATGATCAAAGGATGAGACACTAAAACGGTGCCCAAGAGGACCACGTGCCCTTTAAAGAGGAAGAAAACTGCCAACATCCATCTGTGTGCATTTCAGTATCTTCCCTTCATCTCCCACTCTTTCATTTTGACTATGACGGGCTGCCCCCTTTAAAAATAAATAAATAAATAAATAAATAAATAAACTTGCATTCCTCCCCCCTCCCCGAGGCTGGGCAGTGCATGCAGGAAGGTAAACATGTCCACTGTGGTGAGCTCAGACCACGCGGATGCTTCGCTCCAGGTAACAGTCGTCCTCCACAGCTCTGCGCCCACCAGCAACATCTCGGCATTCACTAGCAGTGCAGAGTAGCCTATGTCTGAACAGATTTCCGCTTCAGTGCCAAACCTTCCCTCCTCAAGCAAGGACATCCATGGATTTGATGAGGAGGTTGATTCAAATCAGGGTCAACAGTCTGACCTCTACCTACAATACCTGGCTGATGGCTTATACTGTATTCCGTCTGAAAAGCATCACCTTTTTGATTTTGTGTGTTGACTTTTGTCAAGAAAGACCGGCTATTAAATGGGTTTTAACTCACTGTGAGGACTTAATGGGTATTCAGACTGAAAACAGCCCTGCATTATGAAAATTCAACGAGCTGCTACTGGTGAAAGGATGAAATTTGATGGGGGAAGTTCAATTTTAGTAACAGATCTACAGCCCACCGAAACACTGCAGAGTGGTTTATAGTACTACGAGACAGGACACAGTGACAACTTTATCTTTCTTTCCAACTTTATCTCACAGTAGAAATCAACACTCATTTAATCTATGAAGAACTTGCGCTTTCAGATATTTGAAGGGCCAGCACAGTGCCTTAACAGGTTACATTACACCGCATTGCAGCAACAGTTGAGACAGATTAAACTTTTGTGCCAGACAAACCTGTTTTTTAGGCAGACTCTCTGGAGACAACACAGCGGTCTCATTAAAATGGATGAAATGATGCAATTGTCTGTCTGTGTTGGTATTCTTTTGCACAATAAAAACAAATCAAACAAACAAACAGTGAATCTCCTTATCAAATCTTTCCTAAAAACTGTCAGATTTACTAAGTAAATGCTTTTGAGCAAATCTTTGTTAAGGTTGCAGCCACAATCTGCATGTATTTAAAGCCTGATTTACCAAGGCAGCAGATCATTGCATGGTCAGGTGTCAGGGGAAGGAGAGCTTAGGAAGTGCGGTTGAGTACTCAGAAAAGGAAAATCAATTGAAATCAAAGAATCATTTGTAATCTTGATTACCAAATACTTACTTTGGCGGAAAAACTAGAATACTGCAATAAATTTAGGGAAGTATTCAGTATACATCTAATCACCAGTACACAAGAGAGAGCGAGAAGTGACCATATTTGAATAAGAGGGTGGAGCTGTGGAGGAGGGAGGAGTGGATCGGACTAAAAACCTGAAGACACCCCCATGATAGTAACTTGTCAATCACAAGGTATCATTGCCTGAAAGCATACCCTGCTTTATCGTCCATTATACTCTACATGGGAATTTACATAATGGAGATTATTTTGTATTGAAGAAGACTTGAAACTAGCGATTAAGACCATAATCTCATTAGGAAAATGTTACTGTGGTAATAAATCATGTGAGAAGTAGGGTCATTTTCGCAATTCATTTTGCAAGCAATGGAGTTGCCCCCTGCCGACCAATAGAAAGAAAGCCCATTTAAGGCATTCTGCAACTGCCTCCCCTTCTGGTGGACCACCATGGGACCTTATTTCAGAAAAAATGTGAGCGGTACTTAACGACGAGAGACAAAAAACTAGCAGTCGTCTTTGAATTGTGCCATAAATTACACATTTGACGTTTGTCAATTTAAAAGATTATTTTGCAAGTCAAGAAAGTTGTATTTTGTTTTTAAACTGCTGAACTATATGACTGTGGAAATATGTAATCAGAGTGACTGCATAGGCCATGTAAGTGAAGTCATAACTTTCTCGGTCGCTAAAGCTAAAATGCCTGTGTGTATCACATTGGGATGTACTCACATGAGCAACAGGTATTACTAGCTCTTCCCCGGCTGATAAAAGGACCAGAAGTCGCTGGATAAAACCCATCAGGTACGATAACGTTTCATTCGCGTGTGGAACTTCGCTAAGTAGCTAGGTAGCTAGCTGGTGTTGGAGACAAGAGATATAATTCACTGAGAGGTTTCATACAAAACTAAATGTTTAACAATGGTAAACCTTATGTGTGTAACTCATGGCAAAATTCAAACATGATCTGAACCTTTTTCCTCTTTTGCCATTGACTACCATGCATATTTTCTCCAGAATAAGGTCAAATGGGGGACAGTAGAAGGAAAGGTATCACCTCTCCATTGGCTTCATTTTTCAGAACCAAAGAAAACCCCTTGATTCAGAAGCAAAAGGGAGATGAAGTGATATAATAAGACAAATCAAAGACACAAAGGGCACCGCAACAGGTAAAGGGACAGAGACAGAAAGAGCAGCAGATCCAGCAGTTCAGAGCAGAGCAGGTGGAGGTGGATAGTGTTGATATGGATATCAATACTGAGGTAAATGCAGCCATACACACTCTTAAATGACTTAACTAAAGAAAGTCAAGCTCCAGCCTTGTGCAACTGTTTAATAAATACGATGCAAGTTTGGGGCAGAATGCGTCAAATCTGTGCCTGAAAACCCGGTGCAAAGCTGCAACAAACCTGTGCCCTGTGTGTCAGATAGTTTCTACCTTATACTGTTCTGTCATGGGCTGTGGCTTTTGAGGCCAGCACTTTCAAACACACAAGACCTTCATGTTAATCTGCTCAGATGGAGTCATTCTTGGTTGGTTGCAACATTGACCCACAGGCCGAAGATAACTGGTAACGCAAGGCACGCATTCACACACAAAACTCCATGTGTAATCACTCAAATGGAGCAACCATGTTTAGAAATTATTTTCAATTTAACTACTTTGTGGTTGCCGTGTTTCTTTATATATAGGCTATATCTGTCTGCTCAGTCAGGAAGTACTGTAGGAGTGGATTAATTGCACTTGAACTGCTCTGCCACAGTATGGAATTACTTGCAGTGCAGAAATATGCAATGCACAAAATGAATTGACTTCAGACGGCATTCTCACTGACAGAACTAATTGCCTGACAACTGTCAAACTGAAAATTCAGGTCATCGGTTTGGCGTACAGTACATTCGTGTTCTTAGAGTCCAGCCTATATGCTGCATAATCCCGTTCCTCAGGAATGCGTAGGAGGACAAGGTGTGGGCTGATGTTCATTACTTTCCTCTCTGCGAGTCGATACTCTTTCTTAGTCTTCAAGTGCTCCCATGGTGATACTATGTATACCCAAGCTGCCAAATACAGCATAATACTGTGAGTGTGTGTGTGTGTGTGTGTGTGTGTGTGTGTGTGTGTGTGTGTGTGTGTGTGTGTGTGTGAAGCAAAGAACATGATATGATTAGGGTGACAGAAATGTACATCCATATCCAAGACTTCGTCTCTAATAAAATCACTAAATATTACAGAGGGTTCTTCTTTGACAACATTGTGTCAATGGCTACACTGCTACCACCACCCACTGGTTAAAGGTGTCAGTGTGTCTGCCTCGTTTTTTGAAAGCCTCTGCACAGAAACCTCCAGCAAGTGACAGCACGCTTGCTTGAAAAAAATGTCACCAATAGAGCTCCCCTCGGGGCTGATTCTAGAAACTTTCCTGCCTCAAGACACTCAGGTAAAAAAAAAATAAATAAAAAAATTCTATCATGACCAGCAACGCAGCTGTGGAATGTAACTTTGACATTGGATGAGTCCACTCAAAGCCCGCAGAGAGAGATGAGTCTGGGTGCTCCAGGTCTGAGAAACATGGGGACAGAGGCTGATGTGAGGCTGATGATGGTTGCTGTTTCCCTTATGTTTACCATCATTTCCCTTCACAAACAGAGGCCGGGCTGGAAAAGGCCAGAGAGTCAGGGCCTCCAGCGTGCAGGCAGTAGAAGATGGGGGGAGCGACAGAGAGTGAAAAGAGAACTGGAGATAAGCGAGAGAGTGAGAGAGGGGTAAAGGCAATCACTGATGAGTGAGAGAGAGAGAGAGAGAGAGAGAGAGTGTGTGTGTGTGTATGTTCGGGCTAAGCTTCCTCCAGACACCACGCGGCTCAGAGCAGATCGAGAGTGACGGCTTGCTGATTAGTCAACTCGCAGCCCCCAAGACCGGAGTCTGCATACACGCGCACAAACACACACACACACACACACACACACACACACACACACACACACGCGCGCGCACACATAGTTGCATAGCAGTTCATTTAAATAAACCCTGCTATTATCATTGCATATAGACACACATACATGTAAACAAAAGACAAACAAAAGTGCAGAATGTAAACAAAAGAACACTCATATCTAAGTAGGCTCATGTCATCACAAAATCTATTTTGAGACTAATAAGTCTGCAGCGCTGTAAGAGAGGCTGTGATCATGTGACCCATGTGCTGCAGACTGTTCTCCCTCATGTAAGAGATGAAAAGAAGGAAGCATAGACTGTATAAAATAATAATGGACGTAGCCACCGCAACATCAACCATTGGTGTGTGGACTCCTGTTTTGAGGCCTTAAGTTTGGCATTTTGGCTGTCGCCATCTTGGATTTTTTAGAGTCATATTTGGACCAGGAGCTGGAGCTAACCTGAAGGCTAACAGCTAGCACCGTGCATTTACAGCTACAATTAACTATAATGATACTAATGCTAATGCTGATTTTTGCTAACCCAAAAAAAAAAAAAAATCACGCTTAAAGCCATTAAGACAAAATGTACTTACAGGAAAAACTAAATATCCGAGTCCGTAGAGGGTCTTTTAGTACAAACAATGATCAAGACTTTTTCAAGCGACCAAAACATCACAATTAATTTTCGTTTACTAAAAGTACACTGAAAAAATGACAGCTACAGCTATGCCTATACTCTGTGAATCTGGGGTAAGGCCATGGTTACGTTACCTAACCAACACTGTCACCATGTCAACGCACAGCAGCCACCTGCCACTAACAGTGGCTTAACCCTTAATTATGCATAACTTCAAGTCTTAATAAAATGTAAACAATTGAGTTGTATAAACATTCACCCCTGTATAGTTTTCATGAAGGGGGAAATTAGCTACAGAGACCAGAACCATGTTTTTGGTACCAGGCTCTAAAGATGTTTATTTCTGCTGTAAAGTTGGGCATTTTAACATGAGGACCTATGGGGACTGACTCTGATTTGGAGCCAGCCTCAAGTTCGAGGAACTGCAGTTTTTGGCACTTTCACCTTGGCTTTATTCGTCAACCCCAGAGGTTGCTGCTTGAGAGGAAGTCAGGTGCCATAGCGTAAAGAGCGACAAAGTTCGCAAAGGGAGGTGGTCAGAGTGGTGGATGGGTCAAAAAAAACACAGGACTTTGACCCAGGAGACTGGGGTTCATGTCCCATGCGAAACCAAAAGCCAGTGTTGTTATTTTACATACGTCACCTAACCTTGTCAGATCTCATTATGTTAGGTGCCTAAGGTGATGACACCCAACTATGATTCTTTTCCTCAACCTAACCTAACCAATATGGGCCCTAATCTGTAAGACATCTTATGAAGCATTGCATGAGGATAAGTTGATTACCTTAAGGAGATAGACAGGGATGTTGCTGAAGTCCACAGGGAGTTTGAGAAGGAAACGAGCTGAAAACTCTCCCGTCTGTAGAACAACAAAAGTAAAGAACTTAACCAGGTGTACAACATACAGGTCATACAATAGCAAAAATGATGAGTTTTGGAATGAAAAAAGATGCATTCAACATATTAAACTGTTTTTACAGTGGACACTGAAGAAGAAGAAGCTAAAACGTTTTGTTTACGTTGCATTTAGCTAAACTTGCAATGCCTTTTGTATCGAGTGCTTCATTCTGCACGGCTTTCTCACGCTCAAACAAGCCTAATTAAACCTAAAGGTCTCCTACGTGGGAGATAATATCTTGTACAGTGCCTGCAAAACATTTTTTTCCACGTTGCCTCTCAGGGCTTCCGTAGGGTACTGACTTCAGAAAAACACTAGTCAGGCCGTTCATTTGGTTAATTATTGCTTTCGTTAGATTCACGGTTCATTAGCAAAATGTTATGTCAACATACCTGTGTTCAAATACACATGGTCTGATATAATACAAACTCTGTATTTTGAAGCGTTTTATATTTAGAATGATTTCAAGGTCTGCTTCTTTTAATAATATGTCAATGTATGCAGTATGATATACCAAACCCAATAATTGACTCGAACTGTACAAGATAGTTTTGGTGTTAAATTGGATAATGTGCTGTTTATACATTATTGTTATTGTGTCCTCAAGAATGCACTCTCTCTATCTCTCACACACACACACACACACACACACACACACACACACACACACACACACACGCAGATAACAACATGATGGCACAATGATCTGAAAATCATGGGGCAGCATAATGTTCCAGATCAAAAACACATGATTGTGATTCACACTAGTTGTTTTATTAAATTGGGAAATTTCCCACATACCATATTGAGTGCAATGCTGTATAAAAACTGAATTCTGTAAATACTAGTTATTTAAATAATTGCATAGGAGTATCAAGAAAAGTCAAACCTTGCTCACATCATTCCATCTTATCTATACCTTTAACGATCACAAGTATTTAGGTTCTCAGCTCAGGTCTGGCCAAGATACAGGAATAACATTTGAACAATGTTTCTAGGGTAAAACTGTCCTTTAGGTTTTCTGTAATACACATGACCCATGGTTTTGTAAAATGTAAGACAACAAACATAAAGTCATATAACAGTTACCTACCCAGCTGTTCTTGCGTCCGGCATAAATCTCCATGTTACGCCCATAGCTGGGATCTTCCAACAGACTGTCATACTCAAAGAGCAGTCTGGAGCTTTCGCGCAGACGCTGGCATTGGTAGTGATGGTACTGCTGGATAAGCTCCTTCACCAGCTGGAGCAAACATTCTGGGTCTCCAGCATCCCACTGGACCAAGTGCTGAGGTAGACACCAGAAAAGAGGCATAAGGAAAGGCACAAGACGTGCCACTGATCTTTTTTTAAACATGTTAACATGTTAGAAAATAAAATCAATACACCATCATTATAATAATCGGAAGCAAATGAACTGAGAGGATTAGCAGCCTTATTTGGCATCCTCTCCTTTTATGTTGTGGCAGATCCTCTGAACTGAATTTAGGCAAATGAAGAGATTTCAATATGGCATCAACAACGAACAGGGTGCTATGCTTTGAGAACAAACTGAGATTAAGATTGTAAGATTTTATTGTTGTCTAATGGCAACATCCTGATAAAACACACCAGTCAAAGGGAACATTTGTTGAACAATGTTGTGAATGACTAACAATTGTCTTGAACATGGAATCCATGTTTCCAGTATTAAAGAAAGGCATACATGTTGTTGGATCTGAAGAGGTGATCAGTTTAAATGTATTTCTCTGTTTATCATACCACATATGAGAAAAGATTTAGCAAGCTAGCCACCCAACTGTCCCTCCACTTTGCTTTCCGCCTCTGTGGACTGCTTATCCAGAGACGGACCTTCGGTTGGCGGCTGCAGCAGCTCAAACTCGGCCAGCACAAACCCCCACAGTGCCTTGTGTCAAAACGGGCCCGTGGCCAGCAGCAGCACTGGGTCTAATGGCAGCAACATAAAGTTTGCCAATCTGACAGGGAGTTGGGGCTGTCTGGTCACTTGGAGCTGAGGTTTGCACTGGCTGGATTCAGGTTGCCACAGCTGCTGACCGGGGGGTCTGTCTCTGGAGCTGCTGCCCGCTCTCCTGCTGGTGAAGTAATCTGTAGCGGCGCGAACTGAGGCGGAGGACAAACTCAAGGCTCTTGCCAATGTTAGCTACATAAATGTGAATCTGAAGCTGCAGCTGTGGCTCTGGTTAGGTTAGCAGAAGCCTGCACTATTAGCAACATTTGATCTCAATCTTTGAAATGCTTTGCCAATACTGATACATTTTGTTTCCTTTATTGTAGCCTCTTCTTTAGACTTTCTTTTCGATAAGACAATCTCTCTAATTTTGAGTTGCTAATGCTGAAGTAACAACTTTCTCTGCAGGATTCTCCACTATTGCATCAGGCTTTCACCAAAAGGACGTGCATGTGCATCTGCATATGTAGAACAGCCAGAGTGAAATCTCTTTCTCTGAAATGACTTGTGATTGGTCAAAGTCTCACATCATGGGCAAGATTTTCTAAAGCCTGAGAACAAAACCAAGAGGAGGTTAAGAAGTCTGAATTACAATATGCTCAAAGTTTATTATTGCCCAATTATTCCAAAATAAAACTGCCTACCCCAGCTATTAAGATTGCGAATGACACTTGAGACAACATTGGAAAATATTGGAAATTACTAAATGGTAGTAGTATAGGTGGTACAACATGTGCTATGGTAGCAACTGGGAAGATCTTGGTAAAGGAAGAAGGACTGTGCCTGGCAGAAAACTAACGTCACAGTAATAACCTAATCCTGGCCGCTGGTATTTCCCATTACCAGATCAGAAGGAAAGGGTTGTGCAAAAGGATGTCCTGTTTCCACAGAGATTTAGACTGATATGGAAAAGTACCGAGCCTGACCTCCTCTATCTACAACTTATCTGACCGCTGTTGGCATACTGACTGATGGCTATAGATATCTGATGAAGGTGCGCTTTGTGACACGGGGATGAATATAAAGTATGTCACACTTTTTATTATAATGCAAAAATTTTGCAAAACTCAAAAATATTTGAGTGTAATGCTCAGTGAGTGTATATTGCTTGTCTGAATGCTCCCTGGTGTACTGCACACAGACTTTCCCTCCTACAATCTCAGTTTCAGCAATCGTCAACAGCACTTGACCGACTGTCTGAGGCCAGAAACCAATATGCAAATACACAGGACAAAACTAAAATCATATGCAACCACCTGTCACATATGAGTAAGCAGAACAGACCAAACGTGACTCTCTACCAGGCTAATTCTACCGAACAGAAATTTTTCCTCTCTTAAGGGGAACCTGTGCATTGGTGCGTGAGGAATAAAATGCTCATAATTAATATGAGCATCACTGTGCAAAAATAAATTACAGGAAACATGTCAGGTCTAATAAAGACAAATGGATGGCTGCGCTCTTGGGAATGAATGCTTTGAAAGCTTTATA
Source organism: Epinephelus moara (assembly GCF_006386435.1). Taxonomy (NCBI): domain Eukaryota; kingdom Metazoa; phylum Chordata; class Actinopteri; order Perciformes; family Serranidae; genus Epinephelus; species Epinephelus moara. The sequence goes on from NC_065519.1 coordinate 30,469,877, forward strand.
ATGGAGAAGTACAACAAGCAAATCATGACCAAAAAAAAAAAAACCAACAACCATAACTGGCTTGAGGAGTTTCTGTTTGGATTTTAAAATGAGTGTGCTAATTTAAAGAAATTTATTTTGCCTCGAGAAAATGGCACCTTGGAGAGCTGGCACTTTTCAATTACAATTTTCACACAGTCATTACATTTTCATATTGACATGATTTGATGTACCCTGTTTCAGAGGAAGGTAAGATTGAACATGCTTGTTTTTCCCCCTGGAAGATGGAGATGATAGCAACAATATTTGAGATACAAAGAGTCGTAAGAACAGTAGTTTTGGGGAATGATGTCGGTCTCTGCAGCCCTTGAGTCCTATAAAGTGAAAGTGATTCATTCCGTAAACTCATTCTGAAAGTGAAATACTGCTTGCAGAGTCATACTCTGCAAGCTGATGACATAACTACAACGCCAAAGTAAATGTGTAACTACAGTTCATCATCGTTTCTCCTTGCTGTAGAGCTCAAGCCAATTAAATACAAGTCAACCTAACTGACGAGGAATCGGATGAAAGGGCCATTTTGGTGTGTGGGAGGGAGGATTAATATACGCTGGAAATACTGTAAAGATTAATACCCATTACATGAAGGTAATGAACACATCGGCTATCAGTCTGGCAACGGTTTAGCCTTTGAGAGCAACAACCAATATTTCAGGGGTTCCGGTGTAGCCAGCAGATATCCGGGCAAAGACTTCCTCTTGCGTGGGCGGGTCATTGTTTACTAATCTCTATAAACAGATATCTGCATATGAATGCAGATTCTGTTTTAGAAGAGCTAATAGAAAACTGCTGTTAGACGACAACCGATGGCTTCGGAGATTGCATTTCGGCCAACGTGTTCCACCTCTTCTGCTCACCACATGGATCCCGCTCAAACATGATGGGTCAAAACACTTCCGATACCAAAATCTTGTCCCGTTGCCTACAGATTCTGCATTCATATGGAGATATCTGTTTATAAAGATTATGAGCAGGATGTCTTTGACTTGCAATAGCTTGTCTTCCTCACTGTCTGTCTTTTTGTTCGGCTGTCTGCCTGTCTGTCTGGCAGCCCGTATCAGCCTCATGGAGAAAGCTTCTATTGTTTATGAAGGGGGGGGGGGGGGGCGGGGCAAAGACATACCAGGCTAAACAGAGACAGTGACCTCATCGTCCTGATCCACCAGTGGTTACCAGCAATGCCGGGATTCCCGAAACGAGGGGGCGATGCAAACAAGGATGGGCATTGTCCAAAAGAGGCAGTCAGCGCTCCGGGGCAGGAGCGAGCTGAAACTGAGGAGAGACTGAGGAAGTGCTGTGTCAGGATTGTGACACAGAATATCAGTGAAACTCCACTGAGGAGGAGGAGAGGCAGGGAGGAGAGATCAGTAGTGGGAGAGGGGGAAGCAAAAAAAAAGCTGTAGAGCTCAGGCATGTAGGCCAAGGCCAATGAAAACAGGCTTCAGTTTTCGTTTCACTGGCAGGTACTAATGACACTGTAAACAAAACTGAACTTTATAATAAAATACGTGAGGAGAGCTGTGGTACAAGTTTATTACTGTTTAAATGATGCACTTGTAATGCACATATGTGAGGCAGAGATTTGTTTACCCAACTGAAAACTGTTGTTGAGAAAAAGCACAGGAACAAAAAATGTTCCCGTATGTTCAAACAGGAGTGCAGCAGAAACACTCCCTCAATAATTACAGTTAAGGTTTCCTCATGCTCAGTAGTTAACCTCAACTGCTCCAGTGGAGCTGCTCACTGGCCAATGACAGAGGAGCTGAGCCTGCACTGGGCAACTCCCAGGTGAAGCAGAGAGAAGGAGGGTGAAACAGGGTGAAGCAGGGTGTTGCTGAAAGAGACCTAAGTTGACTTCTCCCAGTATAGACAAAGTCAACTGTATGTGTGCTGTATGTGCACTGAAATTAGGGTGGCCAAACAATTAATGGGCAAAACTTCAAAACCATTTTCAAGGACCTATAACAAAAACTTCCATGACCATAGAAGCAGAGCAGCAGCAGAGCTCACAGTTTTGGGGAGTGACAGCCAACAGTTAGTTAATTTGTTTGGGAAAAAAAAAAAGAATGCTCTGTACTGCGCTGCCCATGTCAATTGCTCAATCTCAAAAATGCAGTACAATTTAAAAGTATTACTGGGGCACAGGTATGGAAACTTTGGGATTCATGGCCCAATATGTTCAATGTCACTTTTTCAAACTCTATTCAAACATTATTCTAGCTACTTGGCATACACGGAGGGAGAAATAGAACGCGGAAAGAAAACGAAGAAACATAATTGATAGTGAATAAACCCATGGCTACATAGAGCAGTGCTGCATTACATCAACAGGTACAGAAAATGGATTTGCCATATGTTACATTACGTGAAAAGTTATTCACAAAGAATTACTATTCTATACTATAAAAATTCCATGACTTTTCCAAAACTTTTAAAAGTTCCGTTTTCCACACCTGGAAAACAACACTGGGGAATTCCATGACTTTTTGAGGTTTTCCATGAGTGTGGGAACCCTATAGGGATGTCTGTCAACAGTTAATGCTTAAGGGGTTTTGCAGCTGAAAATGAAGCCACTTACTCAAGGGGCAACAAGGGGGAAGACTGGAGGGAAGCTGCCGTGTCTCTGCAGCACGGCCGACAAAGTGGTGGTACAGCATTACTAGCAGTAATCTTCGAATGAGCAGTGCCGCTAGCTAGCTCCCACCTGACCCAGGTAGTGCAGAGTGCAGAGTGGTCAAGGCTAACATTAGTGAACCAGTGGAGAACAGAGGGCGACATTGGGAAATATGTTTTCGCAGGTTAACACAGCTAGCTGGCTGTCTGTCAGCAAAGCTAACGGAAAATAAAATAAATGGCAATTTTCATCAAATAACATTAAAATTTCACCACCTCTGGATAGCACTTTGGGTGCTAAAGCTCACTGTGTCAGTGGCGGGCAGAAAGGTGTCTTGCACGTCCCCTCATTTCAAGTTTTTTTTCTTTCTTTTCTTTTCTTGAATTTAACCAGTCAGTTGCCGGCATATGGGTGCTATTGAAAGCAAAATTTCTCAAAACTGACAAGCATAATTAACCTGGAAATCCAGATGCCCTGCCCCTATCCAATTTGAATTTGCTCTGCACAGGGATCTGGCCCCGACGAGCAGAGCCCATTGAATTGCCATTGGATCAATCAGATCAGTTTATCTGACAGAGGCGGGCTCTGGGCAGGCGTAACATGATGACGACAGCGCTGCGCCATAAGAGTCTAAAAGTAAACAGCCAAGATGGCAACTGCTGAAGGACCGCGTCCATTCAGTTTAGCTTTGGAAGAAATGAAGGACCGCGTCCATTCAGTTTAGCTTTGGAAGAAACGCTAAGCCAACTACACTTATCTTTTTCATTGAGAGAGGAACAGAAGACTGCCCTAGAAGCCTTTGCTTCCAGGAAGGATGTTTTTGCCGTTTTGCCGATGGGATACGGCAAAAGCATAATATATCAGTTAGCCTCACTGGTAGGCAAACAAATGGGGCGTACTGCAATGAATACGTCACCTTGTTTTTTGCTCTTATTGGCTATTGTGCTATCCAAATGCGTGCGGCGGCATTTGAAATGCCTCAGTTAGTGCCGCCCCTTGGGTAGGAAGGGTGTATCGGTGAGGGCCAGACTCAAAATCTTTCTAGATTTGAGTCTGGATTTCCAGGCTAATCCATAATGGCAATCCAGCCTAAAGCTGTCAAGGCATTTTGTTAAAAACAAAAAAAAATGTCAGCTTCTTGGTGGTGCTAAAGTAAAAGGGAGAATGAGTAGGGTTCAACCTCTGGTAATCATGAATGATTAAAATTTAATGGCATTCCATCTGATCGTTGTTATGATACTTAAGCCTAGACCAAAGTGGCACACTGGCCACTGACAGACAAATAGACCCCAATCAACATTGCCATCCCTGTTGTTGCTATGGCAAATGACAGAGCACTGCATAGGTTCGTTTCGTACTGAATGTTCTGACTTTGAGTTAACGAGGTAGTACATGAATGCTGCAACAAAGCATTGGTCGAACATAGAGGGAGAGAGAGTGAAAAGCAGTGAGCCAAAAAGAAATGTCCATGTGTTGCAATGTGTGTGTGTTTGTGTGTAGACATGTGAGTCTGTACAGACTCTTCACTGAATTGATTTTATACGCTCTGCTGAAGGCTGTGTGTGCCAAAACAAATCTATGTGTTTTTTTTTTCATGAATAGGATAAGCCCTGCAGAAAATGTACAGATTTGATACATAAAAAAACAAAGGATGCAATAGTCGCAATCTAGGCTATTTAAAAGCTGAGATTTAACATTTGATGAAACAAACTGAAAAAAAAAAATCCATCTACATGCCCTCTAGATCAAGCTGTATGGAAGAAACATCTTTCTGAGGGCTTTATCCACAGGGGGTAGATATCACAGCGCTCAACAATACTCCTTGGTTCAATCTGGACCTTATAATCCAATTATTTTGACACAACACACTGGTTAAACCTGTGTCAAATGATTAAGCCTAAACTTGGCTTATGATAAAACCTGCCACCTCTAATACATAAATCACTGACACTTTCCTTTTTTGAAAAGAGCAAATACCTCTAAGAGAAGCAATGTATAATCGTATTACCTTAAGATATTAGGATTTGATTCAATATCAATGTCAAAAACTGCATATTAAAAATATATTGGATTACCATTACCATTTAGCATTTTGGGTATTCATGCAGCAGTGTGTCCAAGTCAATGATAAAAACACAGTCAAAATAGCACAGTTGGTAGACAAAAATATTTTAGAACCCTATGCCTTTTAAAAGAAAATACATGTTCTTTCTGCTTATTGATTAATTTACTCAAATTACACCTTTTCTAATTAGACAGCAATACTGGCACTTCACTGTTTGAGCTTGAAGAAAAAAAGAAGAAACTAGTTTGTTCTTGAAGGAAAATGAAGTAAAGTAGTTCACAAAGAAGCATACAATGTGTGATCAAATGAATGCGCAAGTGATACATGGCCAGAGGGGAAATTTTTTAACGGTTTTCAAATGATTCAAATTAGGGTAAAATTAGTTAGCTAGGCCTAATGAGGTTCACAGAACTTTAATTAGAAATCTACAATTAGTTATGAATGAGACTAAAGCCCTGTTTCCACTGAGCAGTACAGTATGGTTCAGTTTAGTTCGGTACACATTTTTTATGTTTCCGCTGTTAAAAATTGTGGATGGTACCAATGGAACCGTTCCATACGTCCCCATTTTTGGTCCCCCCTCTGTTGGGGTACCTAGCTCACAGATCTGGTGCTAAAAGGTGGAGCTGTGAACATGTCTTTTGATTGGTCAATAGCGGACAGTCACTCTGCTCAGGGCCGAGTTGTTGCTGGTTTTGAGGCTCATTTAACCACTGTTCATACCGTGGAGAGTTTTATCGTAGACTGTGACTATAAAATAAAAGGATGTTTTGCTGCCACTCGCAGCAGCTGTAGACGAAAAAAAAAATTAACATAAATTCACTGGGCCAACTGCTGGCAACTTTTGAGGTGGAACGTTACCTTGTACTGTTACTCAATGCATGAGTTGACAACGTGAATCAATCAACACACCTTAAATATCACTGTAACAACTTTGACCATCATCCACTCATTACTAGAAGTGTATACGGAATACACTTTTACTGATGAGGGGATCTTTATGCGTTTCTATAAATTTTGGCTGGGTTATGTGAACAGCATATATTCTGATCCTCTCTTTAAGAAAAAAAAAAAAGCGCCGTAAAGCATTGTTCCTGTGGGCTCCAGTAACATCAACCTCCCGAGCTTGCCTGAGAAGGACTAAATAGACAAATCTATTTTTAAATTTCCCATGGAGAGAGACTCTCACTGCAGCCTGTTTTTTTTTTTTTGTTTTGATACTGTCGGTGTGTAACCCCGTTCTGTGGACAATAAACGAGCCGCAGACTTCCGTCTGCCACTCACTGGAGGGAGCAGTGAGTGACAACAACCCTGCCCACACTAAAGGGTACTGTTTGCAGTGGAAACCCTAGGGTCAAGGTACCATGTCTGAAGGGTTACTTTTGGTTCAAAGGTATCATACCGAAAGTGTTTGGTGGAAACGGGGCTTAAGAGTTTACAGCCATGCTAGGTGTCTGTGATGCTAACATCAGCATTCTAACAAGCTAACAATAACAATGCAAACACCCTGACATTAAGTAGGTATAATGTGTGTAATGTCCACCATCTTAATTCGGTCTGTTAGCATGAAATTTGATAACTAGAAAATTTGTTTCCTGCAGAAAATGCGTGTGAATGCTGACGGCTGAAATGAATCCAAATGCATTGTTGAAAATGCAAACAGTAAAACAAACTGCTTGAAAAATGTGAAACCTCAAATGTATTGGTAACACTGCTGAAAAACCTAGAGAATAAAATTAGCTTTGCATTAATTAGACAGACAAAGTGAAGTTGAAGCTGATGTCATTAGTTCTGCAGGTATTTGGTCATTAACCGAAGAACTGGACGTGGTTTTATTTTATTTTCAAATTTTGCAGTTGGAATTTTTGTGGGAGATATCAATGAAATACAAATTTCATGGAAATTCACCAAAATGTTTAAAAAAAATTCAATCTGAACCTGAAAACCATCAACCTGCTGGTGGCGCTAAAGGAAAGGTCAGAGGCTCACCACAGTCATTACAATAACCTTTAGCAGCCGTAAATATCAGCAGAAAATTTCACTGCAATCCATCCTATAGGTGAAAAGATATTTTAATTTGAACCAGTATAGTGGACCGAGAGTCCAACTGGGACCCCAGAGCCATGCCACTATTCTAGCTGAAAATAACCTGTCATGTAGTATCCTTTGAATAAAGACAAAACTACTCTATTTAAATGTGTGACTTATTGCATCAAACTAATAGACATTTCAACATTCATCACGAGGAAGCTATTCCTTTAAGCTACAATTTTAGTGATACTGAAGTATTGTACATATGTTGGGGATAAGTGAAGAACTCAACAGAAACAGTGTTTTCCTTTAAGAACAAAATGTACACCTAAATTGGGCATCTTCACACTGAATAGACCCAAGTTGACAGAATTATGTCTTCGTGTGCCATCCGTCTGTACCATCTTCGATCCAATATTTATCTTAGGCCAATGAGAGAGGGACTGGCATCTGAAAATGCAAGATAATTATATAGGCCAAGAGAAGATATTTGTTTTTACGTCTTAAATGTGATTTTTATAGATGCTGGCAACCTGATCCAATAAATCGCTGTAGACTTGAAAGTGTGAGGCATTAAAAAACTCCCAAGTATTAAATTAATCTCTGTTAGTCTCTAATTCAAGTGTGGGCTCACACCCTGTTTCGCCCCCGGAGAGTGCCAAGTCTAAGATCATGCTAAATTGCTCTTGTCATGTGTTTAAGACACTTGGCATTCTCAGCCCAGTGTTTTTTTTTTTTTCACTGTGATCTGTGCGGTTTGTGTCCAACACAGTACAACTTGTTGACAGAAATAGCACTTTCCTGACTACTTTTAATGTGGCTCACTTACTGCTTTAGTCCTGTACCAATCCACTGTGAGGGCTGATACTATTGTCCCATCTTTGTCTTGGCACTCGCACTCATCAGTTGGTGTTTAGGATTTGCCAAACTCCTTTCCACCACCTATCTCTGGTAGCAAACAATAGACTGCCGACTAAAAGCATTCCCAGACCTGTCAGTGAGCCCTGCCAATAATAAACTCTAATAAAAGCTGGAATGCATTATTCCCAAATGCAGGAAGGAAGCGGGAGCAACAGTTGGTACACTATGCCCAGGTTGACATAATCTTGCTTTATGGGCCGTCTGAGGTCCATTGTTAGAACAGTAACAGGGGACGATCTGGAGCAGCAGATAGGAAGCGCTCACCAGTGCTTGGCACTCAGGATTAACAGGGGGTAACGTGAAGTTGGGAATGTTTCCTTTTCCAGACGGGAGAGTGCTTAGATAGGTTTTACACTCCATTTTCATAGTGGGAGTTGTCCTAGCATCTAAACTACAAACAATGTCTCATTGTCTGAGGACATAACTTCTCTGAGGAGTCTTAATTTTCTAAAAAAAAAAGTGGGAAAATAAATTCTTACTGTGAATACATAGAACACCATGTCATCTAAGAGAGCCGGACTTGCCAATGAGCCTACTGACATGAAAGCACTGAGGGTAAGCCTGGTGACTACATATATGTAAGGCTATACTTTTCTTGCCATCAACTAATCCAATGAAAAGACCAAAACACAAACCCAATCACAAGGAAAACTGTTGACATTGTACGACAAAAGATACGCTACATTTGTACATTATTATGTAGCAGATACCATAAAACTTCACATTTCAACAATGCTGTAACTAATATGTGGTTAAGTTTAGGCACTAACAAAAACACTTGTTTATGGTGAGGTAAAGATATTTTGGCTTAAAATACATGGTTTTGGGGGCACAATCCCTGTTGGTAATGCAGCGATGTCTTGGTTAAAAAAACAATATATAACAACAACTGGTCTCCCACAGCGGCCTGCAGCTTGGCAAGTATCTTGCGTAGGTCATCCACCATTCCCTCCACCTCCCAAAGTTAGCTCATACACTAAGTCACTTTGGAAACTCTGATATGACAAGTATGACGTGCAAGTGTAGCGTATTTGTGGTCTGCAGAAACGTACCACACCAGCATTTTCTACTGGCCACTGGGGCTTAAATCCAACAATGCTTTAGTCCTTCTCGCTATAATTCTTTCATCCCTAACCTATCTATGGCTCTCAGCCCTCAACCCATTTGCTCCTGCTAAAGATATGAATATTTAAAAATAGGTTGCACATCTATAGATTTTTTATTTATTTAAAGAAAAGCTAAATAATTTCCGAAAACAGCCAATCACTGCAGCTTTTAGAAAAAGGTACCGAAACGGGAGAAAATACAGCCTTTGCTTAACAATTACTTTCAGTTGAGCAATGTGGCAAACTGATGAGTTTGTAAGGTTTAGTACTCATGGGTGAGATTAATTCATTGTTGATTTGGTAATTGCTGACAATTAGAAACAAAAAAAAACATTGCTAAATTTATGTTTAAGGCACAACTTTTACATCCCAGATTTTACCAGACATCCAGTCAACACCCTTGAAAATCTGTGTCATGAGTTTATGGTATAAAAAAAAAAAAAGAAAAAAGAAAAAGAAAAGCCAGCAGTAAATTAAAGGGGGGAGAAATAACATCAGTACACTGGTGAGTTGATCACAATCAAAATCACCTCTTTTACTAACCTACATAAATCAGTTTAAGCATGGGCTTTTCAGACAATATGTCTGTATTTGGTGTTCCGTCGTCCCTGCAGGGTTGTAAATTAAGTTTTTTGTCCACCTGCCACTGTGGTTGGTGGATTCCCAAATCTACCAGCCATTTAATAGATTACCATTGTTATTTTGTTGGCTGGTGAGTGAAGCAAATCTAGCAGCCACTTGCATATTTTACCAGCATTTGACTGTTGCTTATTTCCAATTCTAGCAGAAATACAACAAAATAACTACATAAGTGAAAAATCTTTGCACATATTTAGTAAATGCATGAACTAGAATGGCCTAATCCTCAAAGTAGATCTAGGTTATAAAAAACTGAGGGGTAACTGGATTGTCATTAAGACTATAAATAGTAGGGCTGGGTACCATTCATGGGAACCAATACCGGTACCGGTACTGGTGTACAATAGTGCTTCTTTCCCAGTGCTTCACTTTCTTTGTGATAAAGAAATACATTGTTTACCAGTCTAAAGGGATGACGTAGTAGACCAAAATACAGTTTTTTAGTACCAACGCAAATCGATTATTACCCTTAAAGAAGTATTTCACCACTGGAAAAACAGTTTTTTCACAAAATCAGGCTGTTCATGCAGTAGACAGACACAAATACTCTTGAAATTGGTGCTTTATGACCAGAGAAGACAGAGAAAAAATGTACCATTTGCTTTTGCTCAAGAGGTAGAGACCCTACAACTACCAGAATGACCTGCGCCATACTGGCCCAGTAAAGGCTCCCGCTGGTAGGTGACAAAATGCAAACTCGTCCATTTAAACAATGGCGGCTGGCTGATAACATACAGTCTCATATTATAGTTAATCAGTAAGGTGAAACACATTTCTGAAAACATTTGGGGCGAGAAATAGGCAACTCAGTAACAGAATCTTGCCTGAGAGCAAGCCGAAACTCCACCGAATTATACATTAGCGTCATTAGTTTTGCTAGGAGGGGAGCAGGGAGATCTAGGCACTGGTTTGATAAAGGGAAGTTTACCACAGTTCATTTACACATACAACCCACTGTAATGATACAAAGCTGATTGAAAATTGGCGAAGTACCCCCTTAAAAAGTACAGATTTCAGTACCCAACCTTAATAATTAGCAGCATGTATAATTACTATCATTACTAACAGAGGCTATTTCTTTCTATTTAAAATGTGTTAACCTACAACATACTCAGCTAACTGACCTGAATGCAACAGATTGAGCAAATTAATGGCTGTCCAGGTGGAGGAACAGAGCCTAACAACAAAAGACCCACACAACACAATGGAGACCATATCTGGAACTTCAAGTGTATCTAGATAGAGCCTGCCTCTGTGGCGCACAGCAAAGTGCTGCAGGAAGGATAAGTGGAAACATGTTGATGTTGTATCTAGAGAGGCCATCTGGGGCCAACCCCAGGTCTCGGGTGAAACACACAGACTTAGAAAGATGCAAACACTGGGGAACTCCCAAAATGTTCAGCATCTGCACGCATCGCTGGACAAGTCTAGACCAGACAAATGATACATTACGCTCAAAGAGGGGGACAGAGGGGCAGACAAATAGTAGTATTAGGTGAGTAAAAAGAAAGGTGCAATTAGAGGTAACCGTTCTTCTGTGCTGCAAACATACTCCCATCTCATTGTAGAAAATAAAGTGTATTTAATCTTCTTTGGCCCAGATGTTGGTTACATATAGGTCTGTTTCAATAAAGTATCACAAGCAGTAATGTACTGTAATAGGCAACATAATGCAGTTTCTGAACTAAAATTCCCTTTTAAATACCTTGTTTCTATTTAAATAAAACTAAAATAGGGCAGCTTATAACTGGGGGATAATGTAGCTGAAATGTTCTAAAGGTAATTCTGAGATTCTAGGTCATGTACTGCTGTCTCTAACTTCACTGTGGTTGAACAGGAACTTCTTTATCCAAATCAATAAAGTGGTAAAGGAATGAGTCCTGAAACCCACCCAGAAATGAATTGGCATTTCTGCATCTCTGGTTCCCTCGTCTTGAAGTCAATGGATTGTTAAAAAATGTTTTTTTTTTCTTTGGTTAGATGCCTGAAATAACGTTTGTGGTTAACACAAGCTTAATAGACTTTCTAGTTTTGTTCTACAACATAAAATACATCAGTAAATATCCTCTTGTAAATTTTGAAGCCTTTACTGTATAAGTCATAAAAAAGGCAGTGGCGAAAAAGTGGCTAAATGGGACTTCGAACCATTGTCACGCCGAACACAGCTTTACAGCCTTGTTGCGGTGGCGACGTTGAAGTCATGTGACAGTGGTGTAGTTTGTTTCTAGTCTAATGTTAGCTTCTTACTTGTGCCAACTGCATGGACGTTTCAAAAATCACAAATATTGTTAAGATTATCTTGCTAAACAAAACGTGTAAGTATCAATCTTTTGTTTGCCATAGAGCTTATTTTCTGCAATAACCATAAATCCAAATGAAAAAAGCGCATTACCTTTTCAAGGTCAAGGGAACCAGGGCGACTCTAAACTTCTGGGTTGACCTACAAAAACCCCCTCATCTGCACCACTTTATGCACCTCACGCAAGAAGTGATAAACAAACAAATTTCCACTTAATTAGTTTGTATTCATGGTTTTTTTCCTATTTTATTCACACCAGGGATTTCTTACTTTTGCTCTTCTCTTTAGTAAGAGAACATTTTACAGGTGTCCGAAACCATTATTTCCAAGAAAAGAGAAAAACATCTCATTTTCAAAGTCAACAAATTTTTATCCAATATTTTTTATGTAGACTTTTTCACTCATGATTTTGTACTCAATAATAAGCTTAACATTTCTTTACAGACACAATGCTGATAACATGTTTTTTATATTGTGTTTATACTTGGTAGGTTTATCATATCTGATTTTCAACCAAGCTTCAGACGTTTATATTCTTTAGGTAAGTACATTTAACAAATAGATTCCTTACTGCCATGTTAATCTTGGAAGTCATGCAATGATCAGTTTAAATTTAACATTAATTTAATCAATAAAACTGCCAATTGTGCCAAGGGAATATAATCGAATTTAGGTGTGTGTAAGTGTGTGGCATGTCTCTCAAGGTCTCACCATGGTCATTAGCAAAGGATGGGTCAAACTAAGAATGCTGTGCCTTTTAAAAGGGATGGGTCAAACTAAGAATGCTGTGCCTTTTAAAAGTGTTCATAAAATCATCAGCAGGTTGCCAATAAGGTGTACTCATGATTTCCCATACACATGTAGTGGTTTTAAGTGCCTGTACTGTATGATTCTATGTCATTGCTTTTCCTATGGGGCAGTAACACCATATTAGCATGTTTGAACAGCCTTACTCTCTTTTGGGAAAAAGGATTTTAATATTACATTCCCTCACATTAAGTATTTTCAAGGTACAAGTTACAAACTTACAAAGTATTTTTTTCTCTGGATGTAAGGTTTTTGGTGACGCGGTGACTGTAAAACACTTAAAGTAATGTTTGATTATCTGTCTTTTTTTCTTCTCCACTTTTCTGTATTTGTTTGTCTAGTTTATGTGGCAATGTAAAGACTGTGGTGCTGAAGTGTCTAGACGCTCAGAACTTCTTAAACATTACAGAGAAAGACATAGTCATTTTGGGCGTGGCCATCATATTAAGTGTATACATCCAGATTGTCCATGCATCTTTAAGACGTGGAATTCACTTTTGACACACCTGTCAAGGAGTCATAGCAATGCCTTAAAGCACTCTGACAAATTTACATTTTCCTGCCAACTGTGTGGCTTTACTGAACTTGGAACTGAGCGTGATTATTTTGTACATGTAAACCATCATCTAAAAAACAATGAGACAGTCAATTGTATGTTTAAAGGCTGTGAATACAAAACCAACGTATATAGTACATTCAACACACTCACAAAAGTCGGAAGCACAGCTTGCATTCATTCGTAGATTTTAAGGATGGTGTAGTCCATGGACTTTCTGTGACTGAAACTGCAGAGCCTGGTGGTTCAGCCAATGAGGAATGCTGTGACAACAGCCAGTCTGATGTTGATTTGAATACAACAAAGGATCAGACAGATACAATTGAACAAAAACTTGCAGCATTATTATTAAAACTAGAAAATATTTTTCATGTGCCAAGTGCTGCAATTGATGAATTGCTGGAAGAACTTCAGTACTTGTTGAGTACAGCATCTCTGTGTAGTACAACAGAGCTGATACAAGACACGCTCAGTACTTACAGCCTGCAAGTTGATCAAACTTTCATTAAAGAACTTGCATCCACTCTCTGTGTATCTAATCCCATATGCAAGTCAATTGGTAAAGGCTGTTCCTTGGCAACATCGTTTAAGCGCAAAAAATACTACAAGGACAATTTCAAAGTTGTAGAGCCCATAGAATATATATTGGATGAAAAACGCAAAAGAACACTGCAATATGTTCCAGTATTAAAAGTTCTGCACCAGCTTTTCGCAGACTGTCACAATCTTAATAAAGTATTAGACAGTAGTCTCACATCAGAGGAAAAAGGAACAGAAGTGATATACAGGTCTTACCGAGATGGTTTGTTCTTTAAAGCAAACAGCTTTTTATCAGGAGGCCAATTGAGAGTGTTACTTAATTTGTACGTGGATGATTTTGAGATTTGTAATCCGCTCGGCACATCTCGCAAAAAACCTAAAATCTGTGCTGTTTATTGGACTCTCAGCAATTTACCGCCTGGTTCCCATTCCTCATTGTCTTCCATTCATTTGGCTTTACTGTGCAGGTCTGAAGACGTCAGGAGTTACGGTTATGAAAAGGTCCTAGAGCCCTTGTTGAGGGATCTTGTAACTTTAGAAAGTCATGGTATTTTTATTGCACAGCTTGGCGATCTTGTTAAGGGCACAATACAGTGTGTTATAGCAGATAACTTGGGAGCGCATGGAATTGCTGGATTGACAGAGAATTTTGTAGGTGAATACATTTGCCGTTTTTGTTTGGCCCAGAAGTCTGAAATTCAGCAGAAAGAAGTGAGTTCAGATGCGTTTACTCTCAGAAGCAAAGAGACACATGAAACGCATGTTAGTTCAGCACAGGGCAATGTGAAACCATGTTATGGTGTTAAAAGGCCGTGTGTTCTCTCTGCACATCTTTCTCATTTCAACTTTTGCACTGGCTACCCCCCAGATGTTGCACATGACATCTTTGAAGGCATAGTACCAGTTGAGTTGGCACATTGTCTGAATCATTTAATGTCCAAAAAATATTTCACACTGGACAGTCTCAATGAGTCCATTTTGAAATTTCCTTACAAATGGACAGACAAGAGTAATCGTCCACATTCTATTCCAAAGGCCTTCATGCAGAACAAAACTATTGGAGGGAACGCTCACGAAAACTGGAGTCTCTTGCGTTTTCTCCCATTTTTGGTTGGACAGTTAGTGCCCTCAAATGAGCCAGCCTGGCAGGTCATTTTGGACCTGAGAGATATTGTGGATTTAGTTGTTGCACCAGTACATACTGTGCAATCACTTGCTTTCCTTGAGGAAAGAATCTGTGATCACAGATGCAGGCTACAAGAGGTGTTTCCAGGTATAAAACTTTTACCAAAACATCATTTCGTCGAACATTATCCACAGATGATTCGATTTTTTGGTCCGCTCGTTTGTCTGTGGACAATGAGATTTGAAGCAAAGCATAGTTTTTAAACAGGTCGTTCGTCATACTCTTATCCCTGGCGGTGAAACATCAGTTCATGATGGCATATTACTTGGAGTCAAACACAACCAAAAAATGCAGCTTGACTGTCTCAGCTGTCTCAACTGTCTCTGTTGACATTTTGCATCAGGATGTACAGAAAGTTTTGAAACTAAAATACCCTGATATTGCACACATTCAGCTCACTAAGACTGCATCTGTCAATGGAGTGACATACAGAGAGGGCATGGTTGTTGTTTGTGGCTCTACTGGTGGCTTGCCAGACTTTGCAGAAGTTGTCCAGATGGTTGTTTTGGAGGGAAACTTGAGTTTCATTGTCAAAGAGTTTGGTGCTTGGTATATGGAGCATTTTAGGGCATTTGAGTTGTGTCCAACTTCTCAAGTCTCCCTCATTCAGCTTGGTGCCCTTGTGGACCAGTACCCCTTGGCAGATTACAGGATTGGAGGCCGCCGAATGGTGACACTTAAAAGATTCATACATATACAAGGTCAGATCACACTAAATCATGTTGTGCTTATGTGTTCTTCTGTTTATTCATTTTTTAATATTTGTTTATTTTTCTCTTTCATATTTAGATTGAAGAATGGCAGAGCCCATGAAGCTGAGAGTCATCGTAGAAGAGGATGACTACAGAAGACTTGATCTCCACTCAGGAAAGCCAAAGACTTTAATGGACTTGCACAAAACAATTTGTGATGCATTTGGAATTGAAAGAGACTTTCGCATTCAATTCATGGATCCTGACTTCAATAATGAGTTCATGAACATTACATCAGTGCAAGACATTCAAGACAGAGGAACAATTAAGCTTGTGTACATGCAAAATTGTTTGGATATGAATCCCATTTCAAGGCCGAACTCTCCAAGCACTGCTGGATCATCTGCAAGCCCATCAAGCATTCACACACCTCAGAGTGTGTCCTCATTGTCTTCATCTGACTCCGACACCACCATCATTCTGTCCCATTCAGACAGTGAGCTGAGAACGCGTACATGGCCCCGTGACTTCACCATTCCTCGCTTCCCATACGATGTGGAGGTTCAGCTTCAGCGGGGAAATGAGATATTCAGAGAAACTGGCACAAGCCTGAAGATTCCACCAGGGCTGAAGTCCGACATCCTAGACAAACTGGCTGAAGAAATTTTCCAGTATACAGCATATCCACAAAATCACCAGATAGATGATGTAGCAGGGGCGCTCATCAAAAAATTTCCCTGTTTGCGAGATCTGTCTGCCACTGGATACTACAGCTGGATGATTAGCCTGAAATACAAAATGGCTAATTACCGGACAAAGATGCGGAACATTGGATGTCCTGAAGTGACTGTTAATGCATTGAAAAATAAATCAAGAGATGAATGCTTCCCAGCCCAAAATGTAAAGAAAGCTAAAAAGGCAGAGGTCAACTATTGTCCTTCACACCCCACTGGCGAAACAGATGACAGTCTGGAAAACTTGCGAGTTGAACTTTTGACTGATGTCAGACAAAGAAACGGGGCATCAGATGTAAGAGAGAAGATGTCTAAAACTTTCTCCTACCGAAGAAAAGAAGTGGTGCATGGAAGTCCAGGTGCTGGAGAGATGAAAGTGAGGTGGCCTGCACTTTTCCATATTAATGAGGTAAATATATGTTTGCTTCCATCCAGTGTGCCTCTTTTCATTGTGCATTTCCACTATGTGTTATGATTTCACTATGTGTATTACAAGAGTCACCATTACGTAAATAACTGAGCACAGTGTTCTTTGTCTTCTGCCACTTTTTTTATGTGCAACAGATAAATGCTGAATTTCAGCGAATTACAACACATCCACTTGAGACGACCTTCATGGCACGGTTAGACAGTCTTCAGCCTCAGCTGACATCAGTTTTCCAGAAAAAGGGAGGTGTCACTGGCCAGAAACCAGCCAAACATCTGCAGATCTTACAAGAGGTAACTGTTCATTCATTGTTGTCTGTATGTGTGCTTTAATATATTCTGTTTCAGTAAAGCCTGGATCATTAATGTAAGACACATTTCCAAAGAAATATTTTACATGTTTACATGTTATGGTAGCAAAACCAGCCCTGTTTTCTCTGGTGGGACAGTTAATGTACACCACCTGCACTGAGCAAGATTTTTGACCATGCTTAGCACAGCGCTTTCATCCTATACATCCATACATGTCACATATTGTAACCACACCACAATTATTTTGTAATCAAAGGAATAAGGTTATTTATAGTATAACCGTGGGTTGAAAAGTTCAAATATTTTTGTAAATACTTTAGTGCCTGGAAATGTTTTTAATCAGTGGAATCTCTTCACACAGGCTACAAGTGATGTTCATTCAAAAAGGGCAGCAGTCCTTAGAGCACTTTGCCTCTACCTTGGTGAGGATGATGGACATCTGATCCATGAGTACTGTATATGGTAAGTTTAATGTTCTGAATGTAACTCGTATTTAAGATTCTGAAGTTGTTTGTCCTGTAGTTTTGGCTCCCCACTGGGTCTCTTCAGTGTACAGTAGAGGTGTGTGTTGTGTTTAAAAGAATAATTTGCTGTTACAGTGCACCATTATAGAATCTTTGACATGTAGTGATGTTTCTTGTGCTGCTTTACCTGTCCAAGTCAGCATAGTAAAATGTTTTGTTCCTGTTGCTTATATGATAGAGCAAGGCAAAGAGTCGAAGCACAAAAGCACACCTTGGAACACACAGTGCCCATAAAACACTTGATGCACAAATGGACAGTGCCCTGATTGAAATCTGAAAATGTCTGTCGTGCAGATGTACAATGTATGGTAAAAAATAATGTTTATTTGTGGCAAAGCATTCTAATGTTTCCCTTTTCTCCTATTTACTTAAAATATACAGGACATCGAAGGAAATGCCATCCCGACAGACATGCAGAAGTGGGCCATGGGCATTTACGTCATCGGCAAGGAGAATGCAGATCCTGGACATCATGATGACATCGGAATTTCTGTTGATGGAGCCATCATCCTGGACAACATTGGATCTGCAGCCCAGGCTTGCGCAGTGATGCTTGGAGTGATCTACGCATTGAACCTGGCCTACCCCAAGGAACTGAGACACTATTACGAATTCATTCAAAAAGTACTCATGGGAATGGATGGGGAAAAGCTTTCCCCCGAAGTCCTTGGACTAAAGAACAAAATCGGTGTTGGACTGTAGAAATTCTTCGGCCACAGTTGTTTTGTTTGGTGTTTTTGTGAATTGTGGAATGAATGGTTAATGTGATCTCAAAAGCAGCATCACTACGAGTTCCACACAGATGAGAAATGCTTTTGTAGAGGACAGAAGTATTCACGCAGCCAGTGGTGAGGACACTACAACAAACAAACTAACTTACTGGTAGTTATATGTGTTAGGGCAGTAATGAAGGATCGCCTCTTGTCTGTTTCAGGCCAACATCCAAGAGAGTGACAGAATATGCACTTAAATGAATCTTATGATACTCAACAAAGCCACTTGTTTTATTATCAGTTCAATTGCCTCAGTGAAACATTGCCTTTCGATAATATTGTCATTTCAGAGTCAGGCAACCTGTGTTTTGTTTTCTAGATGTGGCCCACTGTGTATGGTTTGGGTTTTGAATGTTGCTGAAAGTTTTTTTTTTTTCTCTGGGTAATGTTCTCAATTGAAGGCATAGGTATATTTTTGCAAAAAAGCTGTAAAGTAAGCTCTATAAAGGGTAACTACCACTTTACATGTAACAGGGATAGAACTATTCTGCTGCCTAGTCTCTGATCAGGACACTACACAAAAGTGTCAGAGTTTACAATGTTCATTCCATCCTTATGTTTATGGTTATGGTTGACAGTATCTGATTAGTGGGTTTCTGCTTTCTTGTGTTTGATCTCTTTAGTAGAGGCTTTTAAAGTCTAAGGGTTAAAAGCTAAAACAAGTATTGTTGTTTATGCACTTTGCATTTCACAGGTTCTTGTCTTATAAGAAGTATTGTACATGTTGAGAGAAAGTGTTGCCTTCTGTCTTGTCGCATATCAGGAGACTTCACTTAACATGTGTCAGTTTATTCTTTATTAATGGTTGTTTACACAATCAGAGCAACATATTTTTTTCTTTTGCAAACAGATTAATGTATCTGTTAAAGTTAACAGTGTTGCTATCTATGCACTGAGTATTTTACAGTTTTTCATGTTAGAAAAATATTCTTGGGTCATTAGACTGCTCTGATGTGAGATGTTAAATATTTGTACCATATTAAAGTTGGTTGTCTAAACACATTTTGTGGTTCTGTGTGATGTATGATAGCTAAAAATATTTCATTAGAATCAACTTAATAAAAATAGATAGTATTTAACAATTTAATTGATTTGAAAGTGCACAAATTTTTTTTAAAAAGCATACTTAATTTGTTTAAGTACATTTAAAATGGGTTTAATTGGATTTACTAAGGAAATTTGAGTAAAATCTACTCAAAAATAGTTGAGGAGGAGTTACATTATATAATTTATTTGAATTTACTTAAAATTTATTAGTTCAGTCAACATAATAAAAATATCTAGCTTCAGATAAAATTATTTTGTGCAACCACTTGACATAATAAAATTATGTTCATTCAACAAAACATTTTTTTCAGTGTACTTACTTAACAATAAGATTTTTGCACACAGCATATAAAAATATAATAGTAAATATAATAGTGCAGCTTAAATGATTAGTGGATTGATTGATTGATTGATTGATTAACAGAAAATTAATTGGCAACTTTTATAATGGTTTATAATTGTTCATGTAAAAAACATTTCATGGTTCTAGCTTCTCAAATATAAGAACTGCTTTTCCTTTTAATTACTTTGATTGATTGAATTGATTTTATTTTTCTGCATAAAGTCCTTTTACTTTTAATACATTTTCCTGATGTATTTCCATTTTCAATCTAGGACTTTTACTGGTACCCGAGCATTTTTACAGCATGGTATTAATTCTTTAACTTGGGTAAAGTATCCTAATACTTCCTCCGCCACTGCTGCTGACAGGGCACTTCCAGCATCACAAATGTTTTGCCATTGCTGGGTTTTAGATTTTCCAGTAACGCCAGTACAAACACTCTGGAAAATCCCATGTTTACTTAGTCTAAGTCTAGTCCTTTATTTGGTGGTATCACTCCAGTTGTTGGGCATGTGCCAGAGTATTTGCACACAGCACAACACCTGCCCTTATACAGTGTTTAGGGGGTGATAGCTATGCTAATAGGTGACTTATGATCATCATGTAGGATTCATCATTCGGCACACCTGGGTAAAAGTGGATTTAGATGGTTAAGAACATTTGGTGCATCTGGAGTTGACTTCTTTTATTTTTTCTCCTACCAGAAAATTAAGAAAGTGTCTATGAGAGTGTTGCAACATGAGGTCCAGTGTCAGCAGTCTAAGATACACATGATTTGTATTAACAGGACCATAAAAAACCCAGTGTGTTCCTTTCATGGTCCTCATATTTTTTTATTTGCACACTTGCAATACCTTTAACTTACTGAACATATGTGGATGTGTGCAGTGCATCTACAACAAATCATGGAAGGTGAGGGGAAGAAAAGAAATAACCACATTAAGCAAGAGCACATCTTCTACGTAAGAGATTTAAGTAATTTGCTCTCTACCTTCCCTCCCTCCTTTCCTGCTTCTGTCTTCGTCATTTCCTTTTCTCTGGTCATTTTTCCCAGTAACTCGTGGGCTGACTTGCTCTGTTGCATTCCTGTCACTAAGTCTGCTGAGACACATTTAGTGCACTACTCTCTACTGATCTTATGTCCTTCCACCCAGCTGATCACTATTAGCCTGTAATACTGACTGGAATAGGGTGTGTTGTCATTGATACCGTAAGCCTCGGTGGAAACAGTGAGGAAATAGATCTTCTGTGAAACTTTAGGAGTTTTGATGAGAAATTGGTTGTGAAAGTTGTTTTTTCATTTGTTCACTCTCGCACATTCATACTGTTTTATTATTTAAAGAATAAAAATGAAAACACCGTTTAAAAAATAAAATAAAATGATAACAAAAAACTGACAAAAATGCTTAAAAGTGTCACCCACCAAGATCATAGCTGGAAAGGATGGGGCAAAAAAACTGATGATAATGACAATAAATGAATACAGCACATTTTCTGTTTCTGTTTTAAATAGCATTTGGGCATAGACATCTGCTTATGCCACAGCATTTTGCACAACATGTCCAAGTCTTCTCCAATACCACATCCATTTACACATGCCAACACAGTATACACAAAAACCATACTGCTGCATATGGTACATTCAGTCAACAGTTTTGGTCTCCCAAGTTGATAGACTGGGTGGACAAAGTATTTGAAACCCCTCTATGTATCATGCAATACAATGTAACAGCATCGACAGCCACCTCTGTAAAACAGCTGCAACAAAAACTAACTTTATAACCTCTGTAAAAGTAGGACTTAAGTTGTCTGTAAGAGCTGGACCCATAAATCAGCCAGGCTTATAGATGATCCAATATTAGCTTACTGCAGATATAGTGGTATTAGTGTATACTGTTATTTGTCCCAAGAGTCACAAGAAACTTCAGTGCAGAAATATCAAACTAGGTTTGACGTATGATACATTGTAATCATTTTTTCAGTCTCCCGAAATCATCAATATCAGCCTCAAAAAATCTTGTAGCGGCTGAGCTACTTCAGATGAAGTGCCTGTCAAATTGTCAAACAGTGTCTGAAATTCCCTTTTGAGGTCAAAATTGGGGAGGGGGAAAAAAAAAAAATCAATGCAGCATATGTATCATGATATTTTTGTATGGCAATATCGTATCGTCACATGGATGCCAGTATCCATTTTTTTTATTAAATAAATTATCTATATCACAAATACAAAGCAATCTTTTGGTAGCCCACTAGAAAACTATAATCAGTTGCCTTTTCAGTCCACTAGATACATTTTGCTTCAGTAACAATCACTGATGTGAGATGAACAGATTGAAAACTTCATCAGATGAAGACAAAGTTTTCCTTTGGGGACAAAATTTGCAGTTCAGAAAAAGGTAATAAATAGCTATACATTGTAATATATTTTATCGCAATACTCAATACATAGCAACACGTGTAAAATCGCAATAATATTGTATTGTGACTTAAGTATTGTGATTATATGGTATCGTGGGGCCTCTGGTGATTCCTACTGGTGTCCAACGGTTTTTGTAATGTCACATCACACTTTTGCCACATAAACAATTGTCTCTCATTTCCTCATCATGAAGCCCACAAGACAGACAACTTCAAGCATACGTTTCCTGTTTTGGTGTGATCTCCATCCTCCCTCAGTGGACTGTCAGAAAAGACCATTTTGACCGTTTGACCATGCAGATGTAATCTAAACAATCAGTACACTTGAAATGCACTGTTTGTTGATGGAGAAGTTCATTATTCTGACATGTGTTTTCACCATATTTAGTACTACATTACAAACATCACACTACCAGACTACAAACTGCATCATCTCTCTCATACACTGTTTACACTTTGTAATTGCGCTGATCAGTATCTAATGTCAGAACCATGACATCACGTCCTTTTTTGCAACCCAAGTGCAGAGATAATTTCACTGACTTGAAGGAGGAGACCACACCTTAACTTTCCAAAACACTTTATATGCATTTTACATTTACACCTGGTAATATCATGAGTCTTCGGGGATGTGATCACAAGTGGACAGCGCTAAATAGTGTAAACGACCAACAAGAACACATTGTAATTCAATCATGTGGATGCATTTGACTGTGCTGATGCGTCCTAATGAGTCCCCAACAAGGACTATCATCAATATAGGACGTGGTGGTTGTATTGGTGACAGCATGCTAAAGCTCTATAACTTGCCAATGTCACAATGAGTTGAACAAAGTATTGCATGATCGTCTTGCCTTTTGCCCTATGGAAGGAGATGCATGGAATTCTGACAGCGATATCTCCAACTGTACTGACGGAACCGCTAACGTGACTAGGGGGATGCTACCGAGCAGCTAGCAAGGTGTGGATGTAATAACTGTGAGTTCGGCACTTTGACCTTCTAACCTAAGTGACGCAGGCATCAAAGAAATCTGAACACGAGTGGCCAGCTGGAGACATGACAGACACAGGTGTGGAAGGTGTTTTGTCTCGGCTGTCCACTTAGGTTCAGATAAATGAAATGTCAGGTGTAAACAGGTTCTCTGCTGCACTTTCAAACGTGGCCAGTTGGGAGGAGGCATAAGTTGGACAACATTACAACCAGTTTATTTCAGGCATCTCCCGTAGACTGCAGTAGTTTTAGCTGAACTCTAATTAACTGACGACTGAATTGTACACATACATGCCCTGTATACACGCTACTCCTTCACTAAGCCCAGGCCAACAACATTAATTCTGTTCCCATGGTAAAATCAACATTGCATGTTTACAAAAACTTTAACAACAGTCTTTACATGTTCACCACAATTAAGTAATCTCATATAAGCTGCCTTTTAACTACCGACTGGAATCAATTAAATCTTCAGGTTAGACAGCTATAAATGTGTCAGAGTGGTAAAGTAATGATTACAGTAAAGACGGCAATCACAAGTCAAATTAAGATTTATTTCCACGTTTAAAGGAACAATGGCTCCGTCTCTGCCCAAAATAAACCCATTAGCCCGGCAGATGATTTTCCACAGCCCTAACAGCATTAGACTCATGATGCTAGTGTGAGAGTTAACATGAGTGACCAGTTAAAAACAAGCCTTATAGTATGTGTATCGAAGCACTCTGAGGTGGGGGAGCTGCTCTGGTGGCCAATTAGCCACGATCTGGATGCCATTTAGCCTCCATTTGCACTTTCCAGTGAACCCTTGCACCCTAGCAACAATGCAACAGTGAACCTCAATAAATTTGTGGCAGACTTTGCTCATATTCCATGGCTCGTGGAACTGTTCTTCTATAAAAGGTTTATTTGAGGGACATGTGGCCTCTCATCATCCAGCTTTGGTATTCAGGTCTCTTTCATCCCTCAGGCACTGTGGCTTCAATGTTAAAAGGACTTTTCTAAATAATCACTAAGGTTTGAGGATTTCTTTTATTAACCTTGCTGTAGTATTTCATGTTTGGGTGACTACACCTTGTAAACGTGGCATGCAGGCAGTTCAGCTGTGTTTGTGGCAAGATTTCTGCGAGGGGGTCAATGACGCCCATTACTTTGCTACGAGGTCACTGCTCCAAATATACACTGTGAAAACTGTACACCCAGTGAGTGCTACAAAGTAATTTCAAGATTTTATTACATATTGATAATGGACATAATATTTAAGACAAATAAGTAACATTGCTTTGTTATTTTAAAGAAATTAAAACATCATGCACAGATAAAAAAACAGGGTAAGAATGTACTCCCCTTTATCAGTGTTTATTGTTGCACTACGAAATATTTTATCAGTATTTTATTTGCAGGTAAAGTCAAAGTCCTAAAAAACCCGAACCAATTTATGGTAGTGTGTGTTTAGTAATAATAACGACATCACTAGGATACACAAAACGTCTTTTTCCATTACTCTAATCATTAAAGAATCTTGTCAAACTCCTACGTGGTTTTCCACTTATAGTTATTATGACAAACTGCTGGTGAGTCACATGTGACAATTAAAAATAACAAATATTATCTAAATTTATTAGCTATGTTGACAGCGTTGAGTCTCCACTTTAGATGCTGCGCTACTGTTAGCCAACGTTATAAGGTATGTGCTCTGTTACCTCTATTAGCAAAGTGTATGCACTAAGTACAAAAACAAGGTTACAATGTACTGGTATGTGAGTAGAAATTAAGTGCATCAGTCTGTAATCAAGCCATAGGCTGCTAAGTCATATGGATCTATGTTGTTTATCATAATTACCAGAGTGTGTTCCTCAAAAGATGGCGCCCCCTTAAAAAAATGTGGCATGCCATGACGTCAAACTTCCATTCTCTATAACAGAGGGATTCCAACTATTGATCATTATCAGCTATCCTTGTACTGTGCTCACACTACAAGCAAACGTAACAGCCTGACCAGCTACCCTAATGCCACGAAGCCCCTTGACTGAACGTTAGTTACAGTTTGTATGTGGTCAAAAAAATATCTATGCTTTCGATTAATATCTGAGCCCCATTTTAACATCACATTTTGCTGCCCCATTGCATCCCATGTGCACTACAATGTGCATAAATCTAGCATAGCTTCAGCTAACTAAGTTAAATAACACTATACCACAGCTAACAACAACCATATCATTGGTTGAAGCATCATTGCTTCATTGGAGCGCTGACATGTGCCATGTCTGTCCACAGCAACAAGTGTTGGGTTTCAGTTTGTACCTTCTTTTCACCAGCGTCCACTGAAAATGACTTGCAGCCTGTTGTTGAGTCGCTGTGAACACAGCTGAAGTGGGATTTACACTTGTGCAGCAAACCTTACGCCGTAGCCTATGCATGTCACCTATGCACATAGCCTGCGCCGTTGTGAGCATTTATACTTGTGTAGTGGTGTGTCTGTGTCACTCTGCAGTTAAACCTCCAAAACACTAGTCAGCCACGGGGTTTCTGTGAAGTGCTGTGAAGTTCAATTGATTCAAAACACACCCAAAACACAAGTGCACAAATCAGTTTCACTATAACTCGCAGCAGTCACAGACAAAGCACGTGTCTTTATCTGGACACATTTTCCAAACAAATACAATATGCTAACATTATTAGCACAAGCCAATGGCATTTTACATTGTATAAATTAGCCGAGCAGCTAACTAACTTATCTTCTACTGATATAAAGCCAGGGACAACAGCAACATTTAGCAAAGGTAACGTTTCAAAATTTGGCTCCATTACAACTCACAAGGTTCACCGACAAAACAACTATCTTATACTAAACATGTTTTCCAAACAAATACAAAATGCTAACGTTATTAGCACAAGCCTTTGGCATTTTACATTGTATAAATTTCCTCTCCCGAAGTATAAATCTCTGAAGGACAAATCACACACAGGACGTAAAATACTATTTTTGTGGAGGCTTTATTATCTACATAATTTATTGTTTCTTATCTGTGAAATTAAAGTAAATAAAAGCTTCCTTTCCACTGAGGGAAATGGTTTCAGCTTGCAAAAATAAACAGGAGGTCTGCGTAGCTGCAACGTGTAGTTACATTCCTAGGGAGGTGAACGTCAGGCTACGGCGGAAGTTACGGCGTCGATTCAGCGCAGAAGTATAAATTCCGCCTAAGCTGTTGGTCAATACTCAACTGTTATCTAGCTATGAGGTATAAGGCTGGAAAATGACGTGAACAGGCAGCTAACGCAAGATTGTTCACAGGCTCGTCACTCTTTGTGAACACAAGCCAAAACAAGCCATCCTTGCTAACTTTTTAAGTATCGAAATTATAGAGTTGCCTATCACTCTCTAAAAACATCTTTGGTAGAGGTGTATTAAATATTTTCACAGAATATAACTCAAATTCATATAAATTATACAGTACATGCACATGCCTTTTACACATTTTTGCATCTCTCCTATGACACAATAAAATCTGGCACGTCTAATTTGCAATAACATTTCCAATATGGCTACTGTACCATACAGGGCTGAGGCCATGGATTTATTATGTGTATGTTTCAGCCCTGTCATTTTTTTTTCTTTTGCAACAGCAATACAATTCTCTGTCTAAACAGAAACATGGATACCTAACCTAACTCAAGGCCTGGTGACAGCCGGGGAAAACACAAGGCTAAATAGAGCAGCTAATGATACCCTTGGCCGGCTGTAAACAAGAGCAATGTGTTGCTGAGACATCAAGAATTCACCCAGCCACTGACAGAGGACCTAAAATTAGCCTAATGTTTACCCCCACTGGATAACAAAGGCTAGAAACATATTGCTTGTGGGCCAAAAGTGAAGTGTATTTCCCATGGATGTTATCTATTAACAGTAATTTGATTATCTGTAGCACACAATAAGAGTCTTATTAATGTTGCTCATTTTCTTTAAATAAATAGGTCGGGTGTTTCTTTTACTAAATTTTGTTACCAAGTCACCAAAGATTCACCTGGACTATTTGTTATGAAGTGATTCTTTCTAAATTCACACTGCCAGTGCTGATGGTAAACATTCCCCAGGGGATACATGGGAAGTTTAAGGAATTGCTGGGAATAGAGGGGGTTGTACTTACTGAAAACGTACAGGAAAAAGGAGTGAGTAGGAGAGGGGGATCTCGGGCAGAGAGACAGATGAAGGAGGATTATGAAAGCATGAACAGCGAAACACAGCAAGAATATAAGTGAGGAAAATAAACAAGCGTTGGGCTGCCAAGCACTGGCTCAGCAGAGGTACTTCCCCTTATGTGCACAGCTGGATTTGTGAGACGGTGAGCAATACTCCCCTCTCTTCTCCCAGACTCTGACACAAGCAGGGGAATTTAGCTTCTCCGTGCTAGGCTGCTTCAAAAATAGCACTGCATGGTGGGGCGGCAGTAGCTCAGTCCATAGGGACTTGGTCCATAGGGACTAGGGTCGCCTGTTCGAGTCCCCGTCCGGACCAAAAAATATGGAGCGTGAACTGGTGGCTGGAGAGGTTGGCAGTTCACCTCCTGGGCACTGCCAAGGTGCCCCTGAGCAAGGCACCGAACCCCCAACCGCTCGGGGCGCCTCACCAAGGGCAGCCCCCTCACTCTGACATCTCTCCACTTTGTGCATGTATAGGTCCTATTTGTGCATGTGTGTGTCTTTCGGACCTGTGTGTAATTGACAAGCAAGAGTGAAAACGTTGAATTTCTCCTCAGGGGGATTAATAAAGTAAATAAACTTAAACTTAAACTTAACTTAAACCAACAAGGAGGTACATCGACTGCACATCTCCATCAAGGCCTAATCATCTCCCTAGTCAACACTGTACTGAGTCGATGACAGGCACGAGACACTCATTTCCTAGCCAACATCACACAAGGTCGTTTATTTGATTGATCTGGAACTAGTGGGAAGAAAGATTTTTTTTGTTTTTTGTTTGGATGTTTGGATCCAACTCAACATCCCCAGGAATTAGGTCCATGTTGAATGACGCAGTTGTGTAAAGGTCAGGGTGGTGGATGGTAGTGTAACACATCTGACTTTCATGCAAAACACAGCAGTTTGAGTCCGTCACAGACAGTTCACCCCCAAATCAATAATAACTGTTTATCCTCTTACCTGTAGTGCTAATTATCAGTCTAGCTTGTGTTGGTGTGAGTGTTAAAAATGCCTCTCTTCTTCGGTGATCCGGTTGGTGGGTATAATTGGTTAGAAAGAAACTACAATCATTCCTAGCCTTAAAGACGGACTTTGGTTATCTAACCCTAACCATATCTAAGCCATAGTTTAATTGTCATAACCATGTTGCCATGTGCAGATAAGTCCAGGAAGATTTAAAACATGGGTTTTTCCATGCATCTCCTCTAGTCTGTAGTGCATGGAGCTATGCTAGCTGCACCAACAAAGCTCATATGTTTCAAACATTGACCTCAGCAGGACTGGTCAGTGGCTGAAGGCTACTGCTTGCACTATAATTGAAGATGCAGAGGAAATTAATTAATTTTTCTGAATGTAACTGTACAATAACAAATACATGATTATACATACACCCAACAGAAAACCTTTGCCGTGCTACATGTCAGCCTTCAGATTCAGTGACAAGGTTTGTTGCAAAAAAAAAACAAAACAGTGTTTGAATCTGCATAGTGATACTGTAAAGTACTGTAACCTGTAGATCATTACACCTCATAGCCTAATCAGAACAGATCTGAGAGACCAATGAGTTAGCTTAGCTCCCACACAGTCGTCTTTAATCAAAAGCATGGCAACTTCTGAGATAGATTTCCATGTCTTGGATAGCAAGATGTATTTTCTTTAGTTGCCACGTTTGCCTTATAATGAAACATAAAGTCTTGAGAGGAACTTGAGTGACTGACGAGGAAAGGCACACAAAAATAAATTAGAAGTTTCGTAACAAGACCAATAATTGCTTTGACTTTACTGGAAGTGTTGGTGTCGTGACGTTACTTGTTGGCCCAAAAAGCATTTTACACAACCTGAGTCCAAAACCAGCTAAATCGACAGTGCAATTAAAATGTCAAACAGATTTTAGAATACCTCTGTGAAGTAACCCATTTGGAAAATCACCATATAATATTTCTACCTTGCAAAAAGAAATGGTAAGATTTGACCATTAAAATAATTGTTTAGGACTGAAAATAAAGTGTGGTTAAAACATGCATGCAGATCATCTGGAATTTATGGTCATGTTGTAACCACATTTTGTGGTGCAGCTGCGTGTATTACTACACAAACATTCAAACCACACCCCATCTGAGACTAGACAGTGCTGAGGGAAATCAGTCCTTGCAAACCAGTTCTCATACTAGACATATAATTATTTACAAAGTCTCAACACCTTTACCAGTTTCTGCCTAAAGTTCAAATTTACATCAACACTGGAAACAAGTTTTCTGGGGAAAAAAAAAAAAAAAAAAACTTTAAAAGAAAGATACTGATGTTCAAAAGTTATAATTATGCAAAATAAGACAACTGCCATCAATTTCCCCTACGTGTATGTTTCCTGGAAGCCTAGCATCATCATAACCTTATTATCTGTTTAATCAACTGTTGTTAATGCCAGTGATCTG
Source organism: Epinephelus moara (assembly GCF_006386435.1). NCBI lineage: Eukaryota > Metazoa > Chordata > Actinopteri > Perciformes > Serranidae > Epinephelus > Epinephelus moara. The sequence goes on from NC_065519.1 coordinate 30,499,569, forward strand.
AGTGCTGGGTTATCTATGCTGTCTTTATTACAGGGGAGGCTGACATACAGTACATATTCTACACAAACTCATGCAGCTCCTCTATCTTGTTTAGGCTAGCTTGCTGATGAATTATGGCTTGACAGAGATAATCAGATTTGTAGATATCCAGTAAGTCAAAACAGAGTTTATGGCATAATGAAATACAACTGCCAATTATTGCAACATTCCCAGCTATCTAACAGCGCACACCCATGGTGGCTAGTATGCTTTTACAAAGTGAGTATGTGGCACTGCTTCAATTCCCCCTGGCTACTGGGACCAGTGAGGTTGTGATCGGCAATTTGACACATCTGTCTGACATTTAGGACCACATAGGAGAACCAAGCATTGTGGCAAATGAATGAAAAGATCTGGCTCTGATGTTAAGTTTGTTTTCTAGTGCAGTAGAGTAATACAATAAAGCACATATTCACTGTAAAGTGAAACCACACATTATGAACTTGGACATAAATTAGCTTTTACCAAAAAAACGTCAGTCTCACACGTTCGGATACTCACTGGTAGTTCTGAGGGTTCAGGGAGAAACTCCGCATCTTCTCCAAAAATAAAATCTGGTGGCAATTCTGGGTACTGTGCGTTGAATATGATATCCCCTGGGAGAAAAGAAGGAAAACTGATTACCTGATTGATGACAGACATAGACAGCATGAATTCCAAAAGTTGGCTTGCATTTCATTGTGTGCAGTAAAATGATCACAACGTAACACTCTCTCCGCAAAATAAAACTTTTTTTCAACCTAGACTTAATTTTCTCCAAGCGGCAAACTTCAGGGCTGAAAAATGAGGTCAACCTGAAAGTGCAGTTCCTCAAATGGCCACTTGAGGCTGACTCCAGAAGCAAGTCGATCCCCATTGACTCCCATTTTAAAATGCAGAACTTTCAAAAAATTGTTGTTCCCTTTACTCACTTTGTGTCATTTTGTGTCTAACGGAGCCCTAAAATGTCATTTTATTTGTGAAAGTGAAAAAAATGTGTCATTTGCTTAAACTAGTGTGGCAATCTGCCTTATTCTTTTTAGTTTAAAGATTCGGAGGGTCATTTTTTTGGACACTGCTGAAACAAAGGAAACTTCAGCGGGAATACTTTATCATTGTGTTTCCCATCTGGTGGATCGTAGTCCAAAAGTGGGTCTCAGGTTCATTTTGAATGGGCCACAATGACTCGAGAACGTTTCCTGCTGTAGAATAAGTGAATAGCGGACAGCTACTTAACAGAGACAGCAAACCAGCTCGACCACATGGCCAAATACTAATATGACTGTGAATATATTAAACTGTGCGGACCTTGAGCTGATGACTAACGAGAAATCTGGATGGTGGCTGGACCAGTTGGGAACCTCTGCTTTATCACATTATCTTAATCTAGCCGTCCAGTCATGAATCTGAATTTCACATGCAATAGGCAGCTGTTTTTTTCAGCTGCTGCCTTAAAACCACATGATATGCATTTGTGCTCTGGGGTCTTTTAATTTAAATACCTACAGTAATGAGTAAATGTGACATTTACCATTGTAGCCACTTAAATCCTGCCAAACAGGTCTGTCTTGTAAAGATAATTGCATTGGAATTTTTTAATATAGGACACATTAAGCGAAGTTAAAGTCAAGTTTTCTTTTAGTTTATTGATTCCAAATATGACAGGAGTAAAACAAATCAGTTACTAAAATGCTATTATGTAAAAAAAATGCATAATGCATTTAAGATTAAAAAAAATAAAACTACAGACTGGAAATGGCCCTCGCTGAAGCAAGGACAAAATCATCATAACATGTTCACATAACACACTGCTTAGGCTGGTTCACAATATTCTGATATTATGTTACACAATTCTATTTGTGTGCTGCAAGACTGTTCTGTTCTGCTTTTTTGACGTTCCAGGGACAGCAAGAGGAGGCAAACATACACATATGGAAATGTTTTTCCAGTGGAGAGGAGTCAAACGAGGAGACGAGAGGATGTGCTGTAAATCGGTTACAAACCACTGGAAGGCTGTCGGAGATGCACTGGCATGGCTCCAGAGGGAAATGGAGGTCGTGGAAGTGCAACCTTTACAGGTTACACGGGCTTTTATACAGCGCTTTGTTCACACAGGCTGAGACAGCGATGAAAAGTGCAGTCTAGTCCCTGCTAAGCGTGCTTTCTCGAAAGTCTTACTCCTATTCCAGCCAGACATTTTATCAGGGTCATAAGGGCGTAATATGTACAACAACAGAGGCCACAAATTGTTGTTTAGCAGTACCAGCCACGGTGGTGGAGTGGAAGGGGGCTGGGCTTGCATTAATAGCGCTTAGCTCTGTGCAGAGTGTGTCGTGCTTTTGCACGCGATCAGTAGGCAGGTCCACAGACTGGCAGACACCAACCTGCGGCCCTGCATCCTTGATTAAACAAATGTTCTTCCTCAGGCCAAAGCACAGGAAGGTACAGCAACTAGTACAACAGCTGCAGAGATGTCGCATGCTTTGCCAGAGTGCTGGTGGCTTGTTTGTTTGTTTGGGTTTTTTTGTCAGGTTTCAAGGTCTTGAGACTTCTTTCTAAACTTCGACAGACATATCACTTGAAGGGTAAAGATATGGTACATTAAGGGACTCTATCACAATATAAAACCCTAGCTTTTTGCTTTATTCTTGTGTTGCATATTCTTAAACCTTCCATCTACACATTCCTTGAGTCTCGCTACAACATCTTGACACAGGTCACAATAAATTCTGCCTGGAAAGATTTTTACCAAATATTGCACAATAAGCAAAGTCTACTTCCCCTTGCTGGGCAGGCGGTTTTTCCCCAAGCAGTGCCACATTTGCATCAAACTTAACAGACTGCCTGGGCCAAATAAAAACTTCATACACATCCTCTAAATGAATTTAGCTTTTCATAACGTTTCCAAACTGCAGACTCGGACCCCATCAACTGCAACTTGTAGGCAGGTTTTTATCTATCATACAGAGCTGCACATTAACATGCTACTTTTGTCCTTTGGAAAACCTTCAGAAATGAGTAGGCATCTGTTCAAAGAACTTGTTCGACACTCATCAGCCGCAAGAACCTGTTTCACCAATCTAGTGGACAGATCTGGCTTGTATCGCCTACTGTGTCTTTGAAGTGGGTGAGAGTAAGAGTTGTAGACTCTGTCTGGGGATTCTGACAAACGATAATATGTGAAATATGAAAAAATAATAGCTTTAATATAACACATTTTTAATCATCTGCTGAATCAGTTCAACTTACTTATCTCATTAAGTGTCCTTTAAAGGATAACTTGGTATTATTCAATGTGGACCCTGTTTCCAATGTTGAAACAGGTCCACTACTGAGCAATAGCACTGCAGCCAGCAGCACCAAAACAGGCTGCAGTGTAGCCACTCGGGGCATTTGGCACCTTCAATTTACATCCTAGAACAGTGCTTGGTTTTGCCACTGGCAGGCTCTAATGATTATGTATTATAAGTGTCCATATAGAGATAGACCTTTTGTTAAAGGCTAAGATCCTTTTTCTTTCGCCAGAAACAGCCCTAAAAGCACTCTTACCAAATCCACCAGACTCCATTTAAATAAACTGTATTTTTAGCATGTATAAAGCCATCGGATTTTGCCATTTAAGTGGTTGAATTAAGTGTATATTTGAACCAAACACTAGTTGGTAATTGTTGGCACACTGAAAAAACAAACCCAAACAGCTTTTAAGACTTCTGTTTTGTTTCTGTCAACTTTGAATGACGTGTTTTTACCAATAATAAAATTACTGTTTGTTTAAATGGAGTCTGGTCTGTTTGGAAAAAGCAATTTCCAGGCCTTTTCTGGTTAAAGAAAAAGGATCTTAATTCTTAACAAAAAGGTCGACCTATGTAGGGAAACTTTTTAAAATCTTGTCAAACATTTATAATAACAATTTCAGCCTGTCAGTGGCAAAAACAAGCACTTTTAATGGATGTACAGAGAGGGTGAATATGCCCCGAATTGTTACATTGCAGCCTGTTTCACCGCTACCGGCTGCAGCACTCTTGCTCAATACTGAACTAGTTTCAAAGATTGTTGTCTCCATTAGTCACTCAGAGACAAAAACATGAAAAGATATTGTCAAGGTTGAAAAATACTTAAGTTAACCTCTAAGTTTCAATGTTTTGGTAACCACAATAACCGTCAACTCCGTTCAACTGACAAATACAGGATTTTTTTGCAATGCTTTGAACTGGTAACTTGATTAGTGACAAACCTGCACACGTAAAATTGAAAGAAGGTAACTGATAGTATCTTTTCAGGACGTGTGTGTATACACAGGTCTGACATAGGCCTTCTGAGTCACCATAATTCCACTAACACTAAGATAAAATCATTCTAAACAATGATTATAATCACTTAACAACATTTACTGATGTTGCCCATTGGGGACTTTAGGAGGCATGCTCATGCAGGAGAGACTCTGATGTGGGGACTTGATTCCGAAGTGAGGGACACTTCCAGTAAAGTTCAGTGGCCCCGACAACAGCAAGTTGACTGGTATCATTTCACTGATTAAGCAGCCCCATAATCACAAAAACATTCATCTTGTTTTTTGTACTTGAAGGAGTCCTGTGGGTGTCGTGGGACTAGTCTCGCGTGACCAGCCTCCCTTACTTCGGAATGGGAGTCTGGGGACATTCGTCTTTCGTTTTGTAATACAAATGGGCGGGGATATCCAGACCACATGACAGCATTGCCATAGGTACGGCACGTGTGTTACATGTAACAGAGATGTACCAGAAACACAGAGAGCAGGTTACCGGTGCGTAGTACTGTGATGTAGATTCGTAATGTAGTCAGTCATGGCTCAGGCTACTACACCAAAGAAACGTGGATATTTTTCGGGTTTGTTCGGCGTCAGGAACAGCAATTACGGTGTAGGCGGGTGTAAGGCAAAGCTAATCAGCCGTTGGTTGAGGAAGTACGGAAGTAAACGGATTTGAATCCAATCACATCACTGCTGCTGGGAGCCATTACTACTATTACAACTTTCCTATGGGAATGTCCACAGACGACAGAGTCAGCCAGCGTGCTGACGTCATCGGCGTCTGTGTAAGAGACTATCGTGGGACTTACTTCTCGCTATGGAACTGCAATTACAAAACACTCCCATGGTGGCATTTGGTTAATTATGCAATTTGTTGAAGTGATACAGAATGTTTACATGGTGCTTTCATTGGCAACCTGCCTTCAAGCCAACCAAAGCTCTTGTCAGGTTATTTCCACTGAAAAGTTTCAAAGTCCCCCCTGAGTATGTGTTTTGAATAATATCTTGATTTCATTTATCCGCTGGCGCTGGTGACTTCGGCTGGTGTTGACCTGAAACCACCCCTCATCTTCAAACCAGCCCACTGTGAGACAGAAGTGGATCTCTCAAAACTAATCAAGGTTGGAATGAAATGTTTTATCTGAAATTATTAATTCAGCGCTGGTGTTGCTGTTTTCAAAGTGCAGGCCCATTGCTCTAGACAATGAATCAATTAACCTAAGCTCAGTGGGAAAACTGCAAATTAAAACACTGTCAGCACTTACGTTTTAGAGTACAAACAACTAGCACAGAGATGGGAAAAAAATTCATCCAAATGTACCAAAGTGTTTATGCAGTGACTATTACTTAATTTGTATTTGCTGTACATCAATCTTGGGACAAATTTAAAGATAAAGACTAATAAACAAGCCTGATTTTAAGATTACGAGGAGCCTTAGCTGACCCCTCGTTCTAACTCTACTACTACTTTGTGACCTAATAAGGCAAAGCAATGTTTGGTAATAGTTTCTCTCCTAAATGGGCAACAATAACAACAACTCATCAACGCAAGATTCTACAAATATTAGTGGCCATTCAACAAACATCAGAGACTAAACTGTTCGGATTCATTTGAAAATACCAAATAGGGAAGTGACTCGTCTACTTACATTTCAGGGTCTCTCCAGCATAGGGGATGTGAAGTTTGAAGCGATCACAGCAGGGACCAGGGGTCAGAGATGTACATCTGAACATTGGAGTTAATGAAATCAACAAGACATAATTAATCTATTAGTCTTAAAACATGTAATAGTAAGCATAAGCAATGTTTATGAATAATTAAACAACATTTTTCTAACTATGATGTTGTAAACTTAGACTGGAAATAGGCAAGTTTTTTGCTCTAAGTTATCCTTATGTAGTAAATGCTGACTGGACAATGTAGTGGCTATAGAATAATGACACCATCAGCATTTACATTGATTTTCTATAAGCCTCGCTTTCAATATGCAAATCTGTCTGCCAGCAGGTATGTTAGAATGTACATTCAGCCGCTGGATGTTGCAGTAGAAAGAGATGCCAAGGCGATGGTAAGGTGTACCAACCCATATGGTGTTAATTCAAACAAACAGCTACAGCAGTACAGGCATGGCAAATATACAGAGAGTGAGACCTACAGTTACCTGCAACACAGACAGACAGAAACTGACGCCTTTTAGACTGTGTCACAGGTATACTACATTGGATGCTCTCATTAACAAGGGTTCTCTAAATATTATGTCATGGCTAAAATATATATATATATAATTTAGCCATATATATATATACAAGCATAACTACAAAAGTTCAGATATCCGCTAGGCGGCCGCCTGGGTTAAACGCAGCATACAGCAGATTCAATCAATCAATCAATTTTATTTATAAAGCCCAATATCACAAATCACAATTTGCCTCACAGGGCTTTACAGCATACGACATCCCTCTGTCCTTATGACCCTCGCAGCGGATAAGGAAAAACTCCCCAAAAAAAACCCTTTAACGGGGAAAAAAAACGGTAGAAACCTCAGGAAGAGCAACTGAGGAGGGATCCCCCTTCCA